>NC_067450.1:8903332-9206003 GCF_009764475.1 Pristis pectinata
TGGGTCACTTGGCTCAAGGGGAGAGTTGTGCGCGCGTACAGCAGTGGAGGGTGGGGGAAAGAGCAAGGACGAACTCCATCTGCACCCGTGCAGCAGGTAGTGACTCAACTATTACTGGGAATCCAGGCCGTCACCCATTCCCACTCTCTCTCCACCTCCCCACCCCAACCCACAGGCAAAACAGCCGAGATGTTGAAGCAGGCAGCAAAAGGCTAAGAAACAGTTCATTCTCGTTTCCCAGCCGAGCCACTAGAGCAGGCAGAGACATTCTAGCACAGGTTAGGGTGTCCACTTGCCACAAGTTAACTACTGGCAATACACAAGAGCAAAAGCAGTTTCCTCCAACAGCCCCATCACACAGAAACCGCTACTGCTTTGTTAGACGGCAGAAGAAATACAAGTGGGGAAAAATGTAAAAGTTATCCACTTTGGTGTACAAAACAATTAACATTTTAAAAAGAGAGAGATTAGGTCAGAGTTATACGGCACAGTAACAGGCCCTTTGTCAATGCTGATTGAAGTGCCTTCCTGAGCTAGTCCCATTTGCCTGCGTTTGGGACATTTCCCTCCAAACCTTTCCTATCCACGTACCTGTCCAAATGTGTTAAATGTTGTAATTGTACCCACCTCTGCCACTTCCTCTGGCAGCTCGTTCCATATACTCAGGCTGCATAGAAAAACGTGAGCCTCGGGTCTTCTTTAAACCTTTCGCCTCACACCCTAAATCTATACCCCTTACTTTTAGACTTCCATATCCTGACCATTCATCTCATCTCTGACCCTCAAGATTTTATAAACCTCCAGGTCACCCCTCAGCCTCCTTCGTTCCAGGGAGGTTAGTCCCTGCCCATCTGGTCTTTCCTTGTAACTCAAGCTCTCGAGTCCTTGCAACATCCTCGTGAATCCTTGCGACATCCTCTCCAGCTTAGTCGCATCTTCCCTATAGCATGGGTGGTGTCAAGAAGAACTTGGGCGTGCTTGTACACAAATTACAAAGCCAGAACACAGCTGTGAAAACTGGGAAGGTAAATAGCACATTGGCCTGAAAAGGAATCAAGTGCAAGAGTAAAGATGTCTGACTGCAATAGCGCAGGGCCTCGAGATTGCACCTGGAGTACTGTTGGCAGGTCTGGGTCTCTACCCAAAAGAGAACATACTTGCATTAGTGAGAGGGCAGAGTTTCACTAGACTGATTCTGGAGTATGGCAAACCTGCCACTGAAGAGATTGAACAGACTTGGCCTGTACCTGAATTTGGAACAAAGTTAATTGTGCGCGGGGATCAAGCAGATTGGGTGGTGGTGAAAGGAAGACAATTCCCCCAGGTCAAGGGGTCTGCACCAGGGGTTATAGTTTCAGCACAAAGCGATAGGCCAATTCAACTGACAAGGAGTTTCTTCACACAGATGGGGGGGGTTATCTTTGGATTTCTCTACCCCATAGGGCTGGGAGGAGAGAGAGAAAAAAAAAGGCCCACTCATTGAATTCACTCAATTTGATTGTTGGATTTCTGGAAGTTGAAGGATTCAAGGGATATGGGGGATATGATCTTGACAAGTGGTAGAGCAGGCATAAAGGCAGCGAAATGGCCTACTCCTGATCTGGTTTCTTCTGTTCCCAAGGGCAATCTCCACAAAGTAACAGCCTGCTCACAGCAAGACGGACACAACGACAGACTAGTGGGAAGCATTTAAAACACCATGCCAGTTTGAAGGGGGAACTGTTTATTTGTCAATAAGTTAGACTTGCCGATATGCCACGGATGACTGGAGTTAGAGAACAAGCAGGAAGGGAAAAAGGAGCAGCAGTGGTGCAGCCAGTCCCACCTCACAGCTCTGGGTTCAATCCCAGCCTCTGGTCCCATCTGTGTGGAGTTTGCATGTCCTCCCTGTGACTGCATGGGTTACCTCCCACATCACAGATGTTCTGGTTGTAGGTCAACTGACCACCGTAACTTGCCCCAAGGTGTATGGGAAAGGGGTAGAATCCCCGGGGGGGGGGGAGGAGGAGGAAAGCAATGGGAAGAGAATAAAAATTGGATTAATGTAGGATTGATGCAAAATGGGTGGTTGAT
Source organism: Pristis pectinata (assembly GCF_009764475.1). Lineage (NCBI taxonomy): Eukaryota > Metazoa > Chordata > Chondrichthyes > Rhinopristiformes > Pristidae > Pristis > Pristis pectinata. The sequence continues at coordinate 8,905,406 of NC_067450.1, forward strand.
GGTCAGCATGGATCTGGTGGGCTGAAGGGCCCTTTTCTGTGCTGTATGTCTCCATGACTCAGGTAAAAAAAAGTTACCCAGTAACCAGATGGAATACAAAGAACAAGAGTAACAATAATATCAAAACCAAACCAAGGAAGCAACATCCATTGCTTCCTTATTTGTACTTGGTCAGGAATTGACTACTGCAAAATAAGGAAGCAATGGAGGTACAGTGATCCCAGTAGAGAGATAACATGCTGGATGTCTGAGAAACGTGCTGAGCTAAAGAACAGACTCAGTACTGTAGGAGGCCATTCAGCCCCTCATGCCACTCAATATCACAGAAGATCTTTACTTCAGTACCACTTTCCAACACTAACCTTTGATACGCAAAAGTCAACAATCTTAAAAACACACGTGAAACAGTCCAAAAACATTATAAAACTAGATGATTTCCGTCCCAGGGTTTTAAAGGGAATGAGTGAAACTTTGGAAGATTAGGACACCCAGAAAAGATTGGCAGTGTTCCAGTTTCCCCATCAGGGCTGGAGGCAAGAAAAAAAGCAATGGGCCAGCACAGACAAGCTGAATGGCCTCCTCCAGCATCACAAGAACATTGGAGAACCAGGACCCGTTTCCTCAATAGACGTCAGACCATTACTGAAGTCTAGGAGCGAGCAATAAACAGAGTGCCAACATGGAAGCTGGGTCATGCCTGCCAAACTAGTGGGGGTGGTTGCTGCTTAACAGAAGACAGGGAAATCTTTACAGATGGTTATTAATATGGATTCCCAGAAGACACTTAGAATTGAAGGCAAACATATTGAGCTGGTTAGAGTACTGGCTGAGCAACACAGAACAGGGGCATAGGTACTCACAATTGCCAAGACATTCCGGGGGGGGGGGGTCTCTTGCTGTGGATGTAACTACTCACATATTGTACACCAATGACAAAGACAGAGCATTGCATGCAGTCTTAAATGGGATCATTAGGTAATAGCAAGGCTGTAAATGAGAAAGTGGAGATACTGGAGACCGTAGAAACTAGAATCTGAAGAGGAAGAGCCACTCAGGAAGCGAGTGGGTCAGGCAGCATCTGCAGAGGGAAGTGGACAGTCGACGTTTCAGATGAAGGACATCGACCCAAGACGTCAACTGTCCACTTCCTCCACAGACACTGCCTGACCCACTCAATTCCTCTGGCAGTTTGTGTTTCGCTGTGAGTTGCTGTGATCATCCACTTTGGACAAAAAACAGAATGGTGAAAAACACTGATCTGAAAGAGACAAGGCCGCGGGTTTAGGGCAGCACAGTGACTGGAGCCAATCGCAACTGCTGGTGCTGTACGTGTGGAGTTTGCATGTTCTGTGACTGCATGGGTTTCTCCCAGGTACTCTAATTTCCTCCCACATCCTAAAGATTTGCAAGGTGAACAGGCCACTGTACATTACCCCTTAGGGTTGGTTAATGGTAAAAATCATGAGGGGGAGTTGATAAGCATACAAGAGAGAAGTTGCAGAGGTACAGGGAAGTGAGGCAATGAGGTTGCGCCAAGAGATCTGATGGCCTCCTCCTGGAGTGTTACAAGGGAGGGGAAATATCTGCAGATCATTTGGGGGGGGGGGGGGGGGGGGGAAGATGGGTGGAAAAAGGAGAGAGAAATGCCTTTGCTTGGAAACATCAAATGGACAGAAGACTGAATTCCAACTTAATTTAAGTTGGAAGGTAGAAAAGGCATTCAATCCAACTTTGCAGCACTGGACCAGTCAATTTTATTCAAACTGTGCTAAGACAGTTGTAACAAGCCAGTAGAAAAGAAGGACTCGCTTCCCCAACACTGTCCCAGTTGTTCCTGGAGCCAGTGGGATAATCGGGAGTGTACATCTGGCACCGTATTCAGAACCTAGAACTTCTGCCTTGTGATCATGCACAAGAACCCATTTACTCCCCCTCCTGAGGGAGGCACTTGCCAAGGGACATTCTACATCAAAAAGGTCACATTTCAAACATAACTATTGACAGCCAATGGGATTGAAGAGTGCTGTTAAACCACATCAAGTAAAAGGGCCATTTAAAAACATACCATCTAGTTTGGGATTTTTCTAGCACACAGCCATTTCAGGATTGATTAAAGCCTTTAGAAGCATTGTCTCAAAAATACACTGGGACTTCAAACAAGGCAGCTCCTTCAGAAAAAGGTCCTGTGCAGGATCGGGGGAGCATCTCTTTTCAGGCAGTCTCTTGCGGTCAGGGATGACTTGCTTACACTTGGGTTTGGAGGTAGCTAACGGGGCCGATGTGAGACTGCAGATTTTGTGACAGGGCAGGCAGACACTTTGTGGAGGTGTCATGCAGCTTCTGCTGTTTACATTGGGCTTCTGTGCGCTCTTGAAGGGACTGTGCTCAATACCTACTGATCCTCAGACAGTGCTGGTACAAATGCAATGGGAAATTTCATCAACACCTGCCTTTAAAAAGTGGTTCCCAAGATGTGGGAAAACTGCCCACATTTATATAATAATAAAAAGGGTGTTGGCTTGGATTTTCATTGGAGGAGTGTTGAACTACAGGAGGTGGTTGGTAGAGGAATTTGGTTTTCCCCAAAGGTCTATTCTCTGTGGAAGCAGACACATTGGACAGGTTCAAGAGTTTGTCGGATAGGCATATGGAGGAATGTGAGATAGAGGGATATGCGGGAGGAAAGGGTTAGATAGCGTGAGGGTGGTTTGATGGACGGCACAACATGGTGGGCCGAAGGGCCTGTTTTGCGCTGTATGGTTCTCTTGGATGCTTCAATGAGAAAGGATGACGACAACTTACAGCTCAGCCTCTGAATGTACCTGTCACCCATGCAGCACAACTCAATCATGCAAGCTGGGGAGGTGGTACCACCATAGTTTAAAGGGTTTCCCTTTTGCCCTGTAGAATAGTTCCACCCACTGGGAAGTTGAGGCAAGGTGCACTTCGTGCAATAAGATAAGCATTGGGTGTCTGGAGTCAGGCAGGGCTGCCCTCTCTCCAGTCTTGTTCGTGTGCTGTATAGAACCCTTTGCTGAGTCCATCAGGAAGGACGAGGGCATCAGAGGGGTGACATTGCCAGGCAGTGAGGTCACCCAGGCGAAAACCCTCCCTGTACACGGACGACGTCACCGTCTCCTGCTCGGACCAGAGGTCAGTCGCAGATTGATCAGCATCTGCGACCAGTTTGAGTTGGCATCAGGGGCCAGAGTCAATCACGCGAAGAGTGAGGCCATGCTCTATGGCAACTAGCCCGACCGATCCATCGTCCCCTTCACCGTTAGGCCTGACTATCTGAAGGTGCTGGGATCTGGTTCAGAGGGGCTGGGGCGTGCAACAAAAGTTGGCGGGAGCAGATTGGGAAGGTGAAGCAGAAACTGGGACTGTGGGAACGGCGCTCCCTATCGATAACTGGGAAGAACTTGGTCATCAGGTGATAGGCGCTCTCAGGGCTGCTGTACTTCGTGCATGTGTGGTCTGTTCCTCACTCCTCTGGCTTGGGAATCACCCGCGCCATCTTCTGGTTCATCTGGGGATCCAAGATGGAGCGGGTCCGATGGGCCACCATGCACAAGTCCCTGACAATGGGGGTAAAAGTGTCCCCAGTGTTGCCCTCCTCCTGATGACCACCTTCGTCTGTGGCTGCATCAGGCTGTGCGTGGAACCCAAGTACGTGGGCACCAAGTGTCATTGTGCTGAGGTTCTACCTGTCCCCAGTGTTGCGAAGGATGGGCCTGGCCCCGTGGCCACACAGCGTCCCAGTCAGCTGGATGCTGCCACACTACCTGTCCTTCGTGAGAAAGTTCTTCCAGACCAACACATTTGACCACAAGTCCATCAGGCAGTGGTCAGCATGGAACATCCTGCAGCCACTGCAGGAGAAGGACTCGATGGACACCATGGGGTGGTTCCCTGAGCAGACTGTCCAGACCATCTGGCAGAATGCCTCATCGCCAGAACTCACCAACAAGCACCAAGACCTCACTTGGCTGGTGGTGAGAGGGGCCCTCCCAGTCAGATCCTTCCTACATGGTTGGAACCTCACTCCCAGCACGCGCTGCCTCGGAGAGGACTGTGCTGGGGACGAGACGGTCGCCCACCTCTTTGCAGGCTGTGGGTTTGCAAGGAGGGTGTGGCGAAAGTCGCAAGGGTCCTTGTCACATTTCACCCCCAGCAGCTGCGTAACAGAGGATTCTCTGATCTACGGGCTGTTCCCGGGGATACACACACAGACAGACATCAGCTGCTGCTGGAAGGTCATCAACTCGGTGAAAGACACTCTTTGGTCTGCCCGAAACTTGGTCTTCCAGCACTGTGAGATGGCCGTAGGGGAATGCTGCCGGTTGGCACATTCCAGGCTGCAGGAGTACGTGCTGAGGGATGCACTGAAGCTGGGTGCAGCCAAAGCAAAGGCTCGGTGGGGTAGGACAATAGTTTAGGGTTCTTCTGCCACTGGAGAGGGAGGGGCAGGGTCAGGGACAGGGAGAAAGCCCCTTAATATTGTAAATACAGGACCAAGTAGCTTCCAGGGAGCCACACGTGTGGCATCGGTGCTATTTTCTATATAAAAAAAGGTAACACTAATGAATGATCTGTACAAGAACATAAAGGTTTGCACTGTTTTGTAATTGTATATAGTTTGTCTTTTATTATGAATAAAGTTTATTTTGTAAAAAAGAAAATTGGGTGATAGCAGATTTCTCTTTTCCTGAAGGCAGGCAAGATCAGTGCCAGAGGTCACCCTCTTCCCAGGGATTTTGGGGGGTGGGGGGAGGTGAGAGAGCGCGCGAGACTAAGTTTCCCTCTGCCAAGATTTCAGAACCACTTCAAAGGCTGTGTTTTAAGTTGGCATGTGGCCTACTACTTGACCATCAGTGGTAGCACCAACTCTGGACTGGATAGTGTGTAGGAGAGAGGAGTCAGGGTGCCCATATCATGGATGGAAACAGTTTGAATTCCTTGAAGTATTCCTTCCAGTGGATGCCGACTGCCTTCCTGCCCTCGATAAGTTCTTGGCTCTCACCAGGGTAAACCATGGCTGTCTGGGGTGACTATGGCTCTGACAACACTGAAGAATCCATGGACATAATGGTCATCAGCAAGTTGCTAGACTCCATCCACACTTTGTTCATTGGGTCACTGGTTTTCTGCTGCATCTCCACCATTGGTGAATGTAGCACCATTTCTTCTCCCAAGGCAGAGTTTCCAATCCAGGAATGCCTTGCATTTATTGTTAATTAGCTTCTGATCAGCTTCACACAAGTTGTTTGTTCTTGGGAGAGAAGCCAAAGAATCTCTTCACCGATGTTATGAAGACTTCAGGGACAATCCAGACACTGGTTACTGTTAGTTCAACTAGGAGGCACTACATCGTGGTCACCATCTCCCACACAGGAGACCACTGAGGGAAACACTGCATGGGAAGTGGTTGGCAGTGGTGTTCTCAGGGCTGGAGGGCAGGGTAGGGTGCAGAGTGGAGAGCAGGTGGCCAGAAGAGGGTTCATGCAACAGAAGATTGCCACACATTACATCTTTGACATTGGATGTTTGTGTGTCTGGGGCCTTGCACAAAGTATAGGAAGAGCAGAAAGATGTTCCAGTTAAAAATAAAAGGGAATGGTTTATAGAGTAGTCATTAGTGTAATGCTTTACAGCACCAGCAACCCGGGTTCAATTCCAGCCACTGTGCAAGGAGTTTGTATGTTCTCCCCACGTCTGTGGGGGTTTCCTCCAGGTGCTCTGGTTTTTCCCCCACATTCCAAAGATGTATGGGTTAGGAAGTTGTGGGCATGCTATGTTGGCACCAGAAGCATGGCAACACTTGCAGGCTGCCCCCAGAACACTCGACACAAGATGCATTTCACTGTTTCAACATACGTGACTAATAAAGGTATCTTTAAAAGGATGAAGTCAAGGATTGAACCCATTTCCTCCACAGCCCACAACACAAAGTGGGCCATAGAGTGCATTCAGTAGGGTAGGATACCCCCCCCTTCACCACAGCATTACAGTTCCACTCCAGGGAGTGCACATCCGTGCAGTACTGAGGCAATTCCCTGTCCAAAAGGCACTGTACTGCAGACAAGACATTAACCACAAGTTCCAACTACCCCATCCAGGTGCCTAGAGCATTATACCCAAGTACAGTGGGAGCTTTGCCCTGGCTGGGGTTTATCCCTCAAATCAATATCCTAAACAGATTCAGTCATAAGCATGCAGCTTGTGTGGAACCTCATTCCCTTCATTTATAACAAAAAAAATTTACATCTCTGAAAGTATTAAGTACATTGAACTTTTGTGGGCATTCAATAAAAGACTGCATAAATACACCTTTCTTAGAAAGAACAGATCATTCAGCCCACATCTGTGCCATATGAAGGGCTACCCAGCCCAATCCCACCTCCCCACACTGGATCCACAGTCCTGCACATACACACCTATGCACTCCAAGGCTGGGGCAGAGGAGGGTTCTGGAGTCTCATATTAACATGTATAGGCTGGACTTCAAAACAAATTCTAACTTGAATATTAGCACATCTTTCCATAAATGTTTTTAAAACAAAAAATGCTAGCACAAGTCTGGTAAAAACACATTTAACATTTAAAACTGCATAAACATTTGTGACATCCAAAGTAGATCTGATGGGCAAATCTACCCACGATTGGAAGGGGAAGAGGAGAAAACTATTGTTTGACGATCTATCAAGATCTCCCAAAGGAAATAACCATTTTTATTCACCAAAAATCCTTTTCCAATTTCAATACTTAAATCCTGTCATCTCCAGATCAGAAAAACCTCCAGGAATCACCATTTGCACACAGCCACTTTAAATGTCTTTGTATAATGAGGCATCTAGTACAAGTATTGCGGGGGGGGGGGGGGGGGGGGGGGGGGGAGAAAGAGAGGCTGCATGCCTAGAAAACTGTCCATATTGCGATTTGCTGTAATGTGAAGCTACATCTGCATGTGTTGAGAAACAAGTTGGGGAAGAACCCCCGCCCCCCCACACACATTCCACAAGACCAAATTTTATTCCACATCTCAAATTTTTAGGTAGTGATTTGTGAATTCTGGAAGGGCAAATTTCTGTTACCCAAACAACCATAACACACAGGGGTCGCTTGTATAGCTCTCAGCATTGTGGCCAAAGCAATTGTTATAAATTTCAGTCATGAGGCAGAGCACTTCTCTTAAGCAATGTCAGTCAGGAACCTGCTGTTTGAGAGCAGATTTTATTCTTCTACAGCTGCCAGTAGATTGAGACAGCAATGAAGTTTACTTATGAGGACTGGATTGGTGTTTTACAATTCTTTACTTGCTCTCCCAAAAGAGGACCCACTCAATTTACAAATTTCAACCATGCTTAATTCCTTAGTAAGATGAACTATACTGAACAAATAGCTTTTCCATTACAATTTATTAGGTATACAAAAAGGCCCATGCAACTGTACTTAGTGATCTCACAGACCCTCTTGGTACTGGCTGTGTAGTGAATGGTCAGAGGAGTGAGATGAGTGTTTCAGTCCAAACCTTCTAACACATGCTGTAAGACAGCTAGTCTTGAAGGTTACAACTCATGGACAATACAATCCCTCTTGTCAATTGGATTTCCCCTTTGCGACAATCACAGGCAGTCCAAGTTACAACAGGGCTCTGTTCCAGAGGACTGTTTGTGGTTGTCCATTTCCAATTTGTGAAAAATTCACATGACAGTGTGTAGGAGAGGATCACAGAAACAGCTGCGAGGGGAGAGCAAGCAGACATGGGAAGAGTGGTCATCAGCCAGCATCTCTGACTCTGAGTGAGCGAGTCTGCTCAGCTTGACCCAGCCCCCAATTGTTGCAGCTCAGGGAGGGGCAGGGAAATGCCCCGTTCCCACCTGGCAAAAGATGCCTGTGGCAGCTGGCAAATCTATCCTGCTGATCTCCCAAACACCCAGGGAAATACTTCGCTCGACACCAGGAAAGATTGCCTGCAACCTCACAGCAGCTGGCAAATCCATCTTAACTAGTTTCAAAAATATAGTTTAAAAATGCATCTGAAAATTTTCAGAAAGTCAGAAATTCAGAACTCAGTTCATTTGTATATGCACAGGTGTCTGTAACCTGGGGAGGACCTGTAAAAGGACGGACATGAAAATACACCTTGCCAGTCCAAACTTGGGTAGAGTAATCAACTCAGACAATGGAGCGTGTCAGTATGGCATTCCCCCATTTACCATGGCACAGTATACAAACTCCCGATGTACCTTGCTCCAAAACTGGAGACTGCCAGAGGTAAAGTGTGCGTTAACACTGCCACTGGACAGCCCTTCGAGCCAGATGCTATTTAACAGCAGAACAGGCAGCTTGACATCTGCCTGAAAAACCCACATTGTGGAACAAGCATTTCCTTGAAGTTTTAAAAAAAAGTCTGCCATCATTGTGGATGTATGATTCATTAAGGGAATTGCTCACCAGAGGAGATCCAGACTAGGAATGCACCTTGGAAACTTTATAAACAGGCACCCACTTTTCCCCCAGCTAATAAAAAAAGCTTCCAATTACTCATTATACCATAAAATCCATTTTGCACTTCAATAAATCTGTTTCCACAAATTTCCCCCAGGAGCCCATTCTGTCAGTTAATCTATCACTGACTGTGCTCTCTCAAATTAGCTCCTACCCCTCACCACTGGCCCCACCTTCTCAGGCAGTCCCACTGTTCTGGACAATGGAAAATAGTTGCAGAGGCCACACCAGTCATCAGCATTTCAGCTGGACTGGCATTAAAAACACCAATGTTACCTGGATCTACAAATCTGCTGCCCAGTTCATAGATATCGCGATTTTAAAAAAAGCACGAGACAGGTGGTTTACAGATGCTCGCCATCCAACTTGAAGTCCTCTAAACCAAAAAGTCATTTAATCAGTACATTTACACCCTACTCCTTTGAACCCCAGTGGTACTCTGCACTGGAGGTTCCTCAAAACCCAGATCAACACCATGGAAATTCAATGGACTAAGTCTGAGCTATCTCAATTTAACTGCAGTGTCAGCTTAAAAAATACACTTAAGGGAGATGTCAGGAGAGGGACCAAGTGATTTCTCAAAAGATTTTGAGAAGACTCCAAGACATTTAGGGAGGAAACTCTAGAGTCTAGGATGGAAACTTGTTAGGTATGGCAAGGACAAGAACACCCTCCTCAGGGCTCAGCACCCACAGAGATTCACCTCTGTGCAAGTTGTGGTGATGGGCACAGGGTAAGTGGTCAGGGGAAAAATTAGGCCACATCACTGCATTGGTCCAAAGCTTTACACGCACCCGCAGGCAAGGCAGCTGGTCCTTAAAAAAGGTACGGCTCAAGGACAATGTAGCCCTTCCTGTAACTTGGACTTCTCCAGTGTAACAACTAATGGAAGGACATGAAAACACACTGGCTACCCACCCCACAAACCAGCAGTTGTCAATGGTGGAAACTGCTCCTGTTATACTGCACAGAGCTGGAGACATGCAGACTGCAACTGAAGCATTTGAACCGTTACCTGGAAGAATTAAAGCTGTTATTTCCATGAACATTCACTTTGACGTTAATTGTACATGGAAGGGCATCAATCCAAAACATTAACTCTCTTCTCTCCAGATGCTGCCTGACCTGATGAACATTTGCAACATCAACAGTATTTTGCTTTTGGTGAAGTGGTGTCAGGAGAACAAAGCAGGCATTCACCCCACTTCAGCGAGTCAACAGCAAGTGGTAGTTCCGGTCCAAGAAACTGGCTCTCAATACAAAGCTTAAACAAAAATCACTGACAAGTATTCCATTGATTGGAGAGTGGATGAACGAGGGGTCAAACACATGGTGCACAAGGAATGAAGAGGGAGCAGTTGGATTTCCCTGCACAGGGCTTTGCGTTGCTAATGTTTTTTTTGAAAACCAAAAGCAGCCATTGAAATGGGCCAATCACAACAAAGAGGGAATTAAACAGAATGTTTGTTAACTTATTTGGAGGAAGAGATGAAAAGCAGCAGGGAAAATTGCACTCGACACGTCCCATTTCACCCAATGGAAGCACACAGAGGTTGCCCTCAGAGTCTCTTCAGCCAATCAGATCACAGCTAATTTAAAAAAGTCTCCTTCCCACCTCCCTGCATGTGTTGCAAGCCTCAATGACCTCGTGCACGCGTCTACAATTAAATTTAGAAATCCAACTTGAGCCTTGGAAGCAATGATTCTACTACAACATGCACGTGTGTACGTAAAGGTGCGGAAGTGCTTCCCAGCTTCCCTGTGGGGAGGGCAGGTGGGAGGTTTTAGATTCAGTGTGGCTGCAAGTGTACATGGCCAACTACAAAACAATATGCATGAATGAGCTCAAGAACACCTTTGGGAGAGAAAAACCTGCCTCTTTAAAAGATCACCTGGTCTGCTCAAGTCCCACCATCTTCAAGTCACTACATCAATAGTGAAGGCTCCAGAGTATTGTGAAGCACAAGAATACAGCAAGAGTATATTACAGGCCCAACTGCCATCTGTCACCAGTGCCGAGACAACCAAACAAACTTAGGCCAAGGAACCATCGCCTGGGAAGAGAAATTTAAAACGAAACATCTTCCCCCAGTTTATACTCCTCCACATCCACGTGATTCAGCAGGACTGCTCAACTTGGGCCACATCTGAGAAAAATAAAGCTCAAACTGCTCGAAAACCCAGTACTGACTGTGACAGAACTGTTATATACAGATGGATGAATTAGGCCAACATTTGGCCACCAAACCTGCTCCTTCATTCAGTCCCATCCAATTATAACTTCAACCCTGCATTGCCATCTATTCCCCCACCCCCCTCTTACTTACCAAGAATCTAACTCTGCCTTAAAAACTTCCAAAGGCTTTCTCAAAGTAGTGGAAGCAGAACATTTTGGCTGTTGAGAATCTTCCAGAAGGGTTCACCTCCTGTCTTAAATGGGCGACTTGTTTCGGACAGTGATCCTCATTCCAAATTCTCCCACAGGAAGCATCCTCTTCACACCCACCCTGTCAGAAGCCTCAGAATCTTGTTTCAGTCACATTCCCTCTCACTTTAACTCCAGTGGACAACCTCAGATCATCCAACCCTTCCTCTCAAGTCAACTGACCCATTCCAGATATAGGTCAAGTAATCCTTCTCCAAACTGCTTCCAAATAGCTTGGCATCCTGAACAGCAAGTTGAACAAATTAAACTTCATCCAAGGCAACAAGTGATGTTTGATTCACCCATGCCCTACCTCAACCATCGCCATTTGGGATGGGGCACAGGGGTTAGAATCATGGAGCAGAAACAACCCTCTGACCCATGTCCACAAACAGAAGAGCTAAACCCAGCAAAGCAGATGTTGTACAGCACAGGGGAAGCCATCTCACTCAATATGCTTGTATTAGTCTTGGAATGGGCAATCAAAGTGCCCCCAATGGCCCAAGTTCTCTCCCATCCTTTGAACATTACTCGATCTGTTTCAGGTAGCACATGCCCAACCACATCAAGTTGCCCTTAGTGCAGGAAACCTTCTGGCAATATCATCAATGCCCACTTACACACCACCACCAGAGCCCATCAAGATTTTGGACCCCTCCTTCAAACCTACCATTGACCTTCTCAACTCCAAGGAGAAGGATCTTTACTCTCACTTGAGGGACATCTCCCTGGTACCACTCCAACACCTCCTCAACAACTTTCCAAGTGCAGTGCCTAGAACCAGCTACAATACTCTAGCAGAGGCTCAAATGGTATTTCATGCAAGGTTCAGTACAAGTTTGCTTTTTACTTGATAAAGCCTACTTCCTCAAGACTAAGAATCAGTTGAATAATGTTTCTCAAGTTGCCCAACACCCTTTCAGAGATGTGTACAGAAGGTTCTGCCCCTACACATCCTTTGCAAATTGACACAAATTGCTGCTGAACTACTTCCTCAGTTAACTAATTGTGTTCCAATTTCTCTGCATTGAAGTCAATTCCCCCAAAAGGAGAAAAGGTGAACAACATACATCATTGGAGACCAATTCTTCACATAAAAGGAGCACCAGGCAGACACTTCATCCCAAGAGGCTGTTCCAAGAACAAAGAAGAAATTTTGACTACCTGTCATGTTTGGAGATGGGCAGGGCTGGTTCAGTGAGAAGGAACAGAGCCAAATTGTACGTAGAAACTTCCCAAATCAGGATCAATAGATGACTGACAACATTACATTCATATTCAAGTTACTACGCTTTAAACACCGAACAAAATACTGGATAACGATCAGTTTATTTAGTCTTTGGTCATATTACAAAGAGCATTTGATAAGATGTAGCCCAAGGTTACTGCACAAAATTACAGCTTGTGGGATTGGAGGGCTGGGTAACATCAGCACGGATCAAGGAATGTAAGGGATTGAAAACAGGTACTTAAGTTCAGGTTGGCAGGCTGCGACTGCTGGGATACCACAAGCAGAGCACAGACCTCAGCTATTTACAATCTATCATCAAGACCTTAAGGGACCAAAGTAACTTCAGAAAGTTAGATAGGAAAACAAGCAGCAAGGTTAAGAGTGGGCAAAGTAATTGGAATGGAACATAAAAGGGAAATGCAAGTTTATCCATTTTGGAACTAAAAGGAGAGAAATAGAAGAGTATAAATGTTGCTATTTCAAATGGGATCTGGGTGTCTCTAATAGACCTCATGAAAACAGACCGCTAGAGTTTTAGTCTCCTTGTCAAAAGAAAAATGTTCCATTAAGGTTGTGCAAGGATCACTGGATTATTTCTCGGATGAGGGATTTTCACATGGAGGAAACATCGAGTGGCCCAGGCCAATGTTCCCTGGAGTTTAGAAGAATGGAAGTGGTTGATTGAAACAAAATTTGTAAGGAGCTTGATCAGTTAGAGGTCAAGGTCACAATCTCAAGTGTATTCAGGTCCCAAATTCAAAATAACCTTCAGGAAAGTCTTACATTGGACACCCTGTGTTTTGGGTTTGTGTATTAAGAGTCTGAACATTAGTACTATCTACTCTAAATTAAACCAGTAGCTAAGAAACTGGTGCACAAATACTCTAATCAACCCTTCTGTCCAACTGCTAAAGGTTGCAATGTGTGACAGAGGTCAGTAACCAAGATAAAACACCACTGAAATACAAGTGACTGTCATAGTGGCCTCAACTTCAAGTCAACCAGGGGTTAAGGCAAGAAGGAACTATTGATGCAAGCACATGCTAATAAGGGTGTGTGAAGCTTATTAGTGCAGCCAGCAAGGCTGAACATTCCCAATCCAACAGAAAGGCAACACCCAAGTCCCTTTATAGCTTCATCCTCTTCCCCAAATGCCTCCAGCTCTTAAACCCTCAGGATCTGCATCACTCAGATTGCAGCCTTGACTACTCTACCATTGGGACTGATGTCTTCACCAGTCAGACTTGGACGTGAAGAGTTCTTTTCTTTTTAATAAAAAATAAAAGACACTTGGGACATTGATGCAGCTGGTATAAAGTGCTATAACAACTAATATCCCCATCTTATTAAGGAAGCCAGACCTGGTTCCTGTAATTGAGCTTACAGGCTTGGCAGAACACCTGAGAAGGCTCACTTTCACCCACAGACTGGTGGGTAGTGGGATCAACAGGGAGGGTCTAACTGCTTTCCTGTACCATTCAAATTCCTCACCATCTTAGGAGTATTGCCAAGCACAAACTTAACTAGACCTGGCAAAAAAAAGTGACAAGAACAGATCAGAGCCTGCCCAGCTCCACTGACAAAGCCTTTCCACCGTCTGTCTACAAGTGGGGAACGTGACGGAATACTCCTCGCTGGACACAAGTGAGGTACCAGATGGCTGGACAACAAACAGAATTCCCTCCCCTCACCAAAAGGGCAGCAGGGAAAAGCCTGGTGACGATAGACCCGTTAGCCTAACAGTGGTAGGAAAAGATACTGGAAGACATTAGGGGGACAGGATCACTTGGAAAGGCAGGGACTAAATCAGAGACTGCCAAATAGCTCTGTCAAGGGCAGATCCTGCCTGACCAATTCCAATTCATTGAAGAGGTAACAAAGTGTATCAGAGGGGAGGGCAGTAGATGCAGTTTATATGGACTTCAGTAAAGCTCACAAACTGGATCCAAAAGAGACTTGGCAATAGGAGACAGAAGGGAATGGTGGAGGGTTGTTTTCATGATTAGCTGCTTCATGGTGTCTCAAAGGGTCCATGCTGGGGCTCTTGCTGTTCGTAACACATGCAAATAACTTGGATATGGGAGGCAAGATCAGCATGCTCACAAGAAATAATGTGGAGGAGAGTCTTGGATGGTAGAGAGATAGATGTTTTGATGAAATGTGCCAAGTAGCAGCAGATGGAGTTTAATCCAGACAAATGTGCGATGATGATGTATTTTGAGTGTACCAGTGAGGCTCGAACATAAACCATAAATGGAAGGGTCCTAGAGTATTGAGGAACGGAAAGGACCTTGGAGCACAAGTCCACAGATCTTTGAAGGCTTCTGGACTTGGAGATCCTTCAAGCACTACGTGCCACTTCTGCTAGTTCCAAATGCAGGGAGATAATGTGGGACTAAAGTGTAAGTGTATTCAGGATAGATAAACCAACTTTTGACCACTAGGAACAGGTATGCAGCAAGGTAGAGGTTAGGCTAACAATCAGCTAGGATTGTATTGAATGGCACAATAAGTTGAAGGAAGCAAAAAATAAAAAGACCTTGTAGCAGGTTTTAAGACCAAGGCAATCGAGATCATACTAGGATGAGTCAGGTCTCTTACTGGTTAAAAGGTGGCATGGGACATGGTGCTGAAGGAGTCCCAAAGCAGAACAGAAGAGGCATCAGTTTGGAACAGCAAAGGTGGCATGTAGGATCTCCAAGTCCAGAAGGCTTCAGCCTGTAGAGGAAGACAGCTCCTGCACCAGGGAATGGGGGAAAAAAATCAACTGCCCTGCCTGTAGTATTATATCACAGTAGATTAGCTGACTACTGTTTCACTAAAGCTGCCTACAGTGAAAGTATCCAGCTAATGAAGAAAGGTTTTTCTGGAGGGGGGGGGGGGGGGGGGGGGGATAGAGACATCCTTATAAAAGGAAGGAAGGAACAGATTTACCTCCCCTCTCCAACCTAAAAGAGAAACTATTGACTTCAAGTATCCATCTTCAACACCAGCACAAAAGGTGAGTGGGGGCAGGTTAGGAACCAGACAAAAAACAAGATGCTGGAGGAACTCAGCAGGTCAGGCAGCATCTGTGGAGGGAAACGGACAGTCGACATTTCGCGTTGAGACCCTTCATCTGAACTGAAAGAGGGGAGATAGCTGGTGAGGGGTGAGGGGTGAAGGGAAGGGGTGGAGCAAGAGCTGGCAGGTGATGGGTGGATCCAGGTGAGGAGGGGGGAGTGGAAACAGCGACAGAGGCTGGGAGGTGATGGGTGGAGGGCTGGAATTACACTGCAATCTTTAAATCATCCAGATTGCTGAAGACATTTGAATGCAAAGATAACAGCAGATATTTTCAGCTTAATGTTATATTAACAAAAGGTTGAACAAACAGTTAATCATGAAGTGAACAGAGAAGGCAAGGCATACACTAAAGGGCACTTCCTTGGCAATCAACACTCCAATCATTGGAATACAGAACGACTGTCAATTGTGGAAGAGACTTTGCAACCAGAACAGCAAAGATATCCTATTTACTGCAGAAATTTGAAATACTGATTGGTTGTCCCAGCCAACAGTACTCACACAGCTATCTGCCCACAGCCCCTCCCCAATGTTACACAAGATTGGACTCCTTGCTGGGATACTTCACCACAGCAGGTCACCCAACTGCCTCCAATGATACCAGAAAATACAGGGTTTTATTTTAAAAAGAAAATTGGAAAGCAAATGCTATAATGTGTTTCTGGTCAAAGAATTAGACTCCAGGACAATACAGTAGAGTTAGAAACTAGTCAGTGTTAGAGTACATCAGCACAATGCACATCAATACTGAGAACCTGGGAAGCAGAAACCATCCAGGAGACCTAACATCAGCTGCTGCTCCAGAGGTAGCACCCACAGCTGGCATAATTCAGTGCACCGGGCTCAATCCAACAGTTCCCAGTTCAAATGAAAAGATCATTGATGCAAACAGTAACTGCACCTTGTTCCACAGGTGCTGTCTGACCTGCTGAGGATTTCCAGCAGGGTTCCATTTCAAGCCTCCATCTCAAGCCTCCATCTCAATCAAGGCAGATCTTAGCAGGTCGAAATATGCATTGCAAATAGATCATCCCAGGATAAAACTTGACCTTGTAGAGTTAGCCCCTTCTGGATTTGAGTGCAAACCTTCACCAACCCTTTCCACCCCATCCCCCATTACTTGTGCCACAATGCCCCAAAATTGGAATTAAAACCAAGTGTGACCATTCATCTCTATTGGACAAAAATAATAGAAACAGCACCAATGGCAGGAGTGGCCGAGGTCACACAACCCAGCACTCTCAGCAGCAGGGATACCCAGCTCCTGGAGAAAATAGCTTGGGTTTACATAGCAATTCTTCAGATGCCAAACTTTCCCTTATCCATTAGGATGGAGCAGATGTTTAACATAGAAAAGTCCTCATCACTACAGAGGACAGGGGATGACCACCTTGCACATCCAGCTTTAAAAGGGTGGTCACCCTACTTAAAGTGATTGTCTACATAGATTTTAGTAAAACATTTGACAAGGTCTCTCATGGTGAGCTGATTCAGAAGATTAAGGCACATGGGATCCACAGAGACTTGGTAGACTGGATTCATAATCGGCTTGGCCATAGAAGACAGAGGGTAGCAGTGGAGGGTTGTTATTCTGACTTCTGACCAGTGGTGTTCTGCAGGGATCAATGCTGGGACCTCCATTTGCGATTTGTACAAAACAATTTGGATGAAGATACAGGTGAGTCGATTTGCAAGTTTGCAGATGACAAAAACTGGCAGAATTATGGATAGCGAGGAAGATTGTCAAATGATACAGCAGGATGTAGATCAGTGGGAGATATGGGTAGAGAAGTGGCAGATGGAGTTTAATCTGGACAAGTGTGAGGTTTTGCATTTGGGAGGTCAAATGCAAGGAAAGTATACAGTAAATGGCAGGACCCTTAGGAACATTAATGGATAGAGGGATGTTGGGGTGCAAGTCCACAGCTCCCTGAAAGTGGCAACACAAGTGGATAGGGTGATAAAGGCAGCATGCTTGTCTTTAATCAGTTGGGCATCAAGTATAAAGTTGCCAAGTCACGCTGCAGTTGTATACATGAAAACTTTGGTTAGGCCACATTTGGAGCACTGCGCAGTTTTGGTTGCCACATTACAGCAAGGAATGTGTTCAGTTTTGGTCACTATTGTAGGAAAAACATCATTAAGTTGGAAAGAGTGAAGAGGAGATTTATGAGAATGTTGCCAGGACTTAAGGGCCTGAGTTATAGGGAGGTTGGGACTTTATTCCTGAGTGCATAGGAGGCTTTATAGAGGTGTATAAAATCTGAGGGGGTATATAGGATAAATGCACACAGTCTTTTTCCCCACGGTTGGGGAATCAAAAACTAGAGGGCATAGGTTTAAAGTGAGAGGAGAAAGATTTTTAGAAAAGGGACCAGAGGGGCAACATCTTCGTGCAGAGGGTGATGTGTACATGGAACAAGCTGCCAGAGGAAGTGGTTGAGGCAGGTACAACACATTTATCCATGTACCTTTCCAAGTGTCTTTTTAGAGTTTTAGAGGGATATGGACCAAATAGGACCATCTTAAATGGGCATCTTGGTCAGCATGGACCAGTTGGGCTGAAGGGCCCACTTCTGTGCCGTATTACTCTACGACACCAAGGATGGAGGCTTTGGAGGGTGGTAATGAAAGTTCACCAGTATGCTGCCTGGATTAGAGTATTAGCTGCAAGGTTGACCGAACTTTTCTCTAGAGCAGAGGCTTAGGGACAACCTGATAGAGGTATACAAAATTATGAGGGGTAGGTAGTCTTTTTCCTGGGTGGAAATGTCAGACACTAGAGGGCATAGATTCAAAAGGAGGAGATTTAAGAGAACTTGCCTTTTCAGAGTGGTGGGTGCCTGGAACACATGCCAGGGGAGGTGGTGGAAGCAGATATGATAGTAACATCTAAGAGGCATCTAGACAGGCAGGGAATGGAGGGATATAGACCATTTGCAGGCAGATGGTCTCAGTTTAAATTGTCTGTGCCAACCATGATGCCATCATGGGCAGAAGGACCCATGTTGTACTATGCAAATCCCATGGTAGATTTTTTTTAAATGAATAAACCATTCGATAGGCTGCTGATCCAGTGCAGTACAGCAGAGAGCATAGGCCGCACCAGAGAAGTACAAATAGGAGGCCCCGTCATCTCAGGCCAATTCCAAAGATCCCATGAAGAGCAGGGCACAGTTCCTCACTGTGCCGGCCAACACTTTTCCCCTCAGTCAACATCAAAAAACACATTTACTCATAACATTACCGTTTATGGAAGCTTGCCATGCACAAATTGCCTGACATTTTTCTACATAATAACTATACTCTTAAAAAAGTTATTGGCCACAAAACATTATGAACATGGGATATTACAAAGTGGAAAAAAGAATCCAGAGTCAGGCCAGCAGCTTATAATCAGGTTCCTTTTGTTTGGCAAAATTGTCAGCAGAGTTTGAACCCTGTTTAAGAGCTTGAGGGACCAATCAGCTGCTTTGCTTGGGAAAACTAATTTCCTTTAAGGAAACTATTTTGAGAGCAAGTGTACACATGCAGCTTGCACAGACACTGGCAAGTGCTTTGTGTTTCCATTGCAATGTCATGCAAGGATAATAATCAGTTATAAAACCAGCTCAGATATCAGCTTTTAAATGGGATGGATGTCAACACACCACAAGATGTGGGTTTATGAACAAGCTTAGCAGCATTTCAAATTGATTTGGGCTGAGCAGCAAACAGTAATTGTCTGAAGATTTGCAAACACAAAGTGAGCAGAGGATTAGAACCTTTCAAATGCCACTCAATTAAGAGCATAAATAAACCCTCATCCAAAACAAAGGAGGAAAACACCTAAATATTTGTCTGTTGAAGAATGGACATAGCATTGGTCGTGACCATAGGGTCTTGACACTTCTCCCCCAAATGAGACATCAGTCCGAGTAGCAGGAAATGGCACTGTGGGGTCAATACTGGCCCATTAAGCAGAAGAAAACCATGCCAAGTAAAATTTTGCATGGGAAGCTCAACTTTCTTTCAAAAAAAAATTCTACACAAGATTCAGATTCTATATTGTTCAGAGACAGTTCAAATGAGATCTTCATATACTGTATAGGTCACCACTACAACAGTGCAACAGGCTTTAAGGTAGCAGGAATAAAAGTTAAGGCATTACTGTGAAAATCCAGACAAATTTGAATTTAAGCTCAAAATCTGTAGAAAAAAAAGCTTGGCACTTCTTTCCTCCAGTAAAAGACACAAATAAATTTCCAGAGTAAAGCAAATGAATAGAGCTGTATTGCCAAATTAGAATACAAGCCTGAGGCAGTCACACCAAGAATAAGCACCAATCCAGTGTCAGGAAAGATCTAAAGCTGAAGATTGTAATTTCCACCCCAACTCCTCAAAATACATGAGGAAACTTGTTAAGAGTGTGCATGAACAAAGTTCAAAATGTGCAAGTAAATCCACCCCACCACCCAGAAAGGCTTCAAGATAATTGCAGGATGAGCAAGTCAAAGCACAAGCTTGGTGAAAGGAAAGTTCGGAGACATTTCAGACAAGGAAGAACAACTTGGTGGGAAAATAATGTACAGCCATTGAAGACAGTTTAAAAATTAACTTATTTGTGCAGTCTCTCACCATTTTGGTTGTAAAGTAACTCGAGATACATTTCCTATACAAATGAATGCTTGGGTGTAACAGTGTACACAGCAAGCTCCCAGAAATTAATTTGATGAAAAGGTCTTTATTTGATCTGGTCTTGAAGGACCAAGACATTGAACACTTGCTCCCAGGTCTTATTCAAATCACTACCATAGGATCATTCACACAGGAATTGAGAGTAGGCCACTCGGCCCCTCAAACCTGTTCTGCCATTAAGACAAAGGCTGATCCAATTACAACCAGAGCTCCAAATTGCCCACCCTTGGTAATCTTTCACCCATCGAGAATCCATCTACTTCTAAGATTTAAAAATATTCAGAGACCACTTCCACCATCTTGGAGGAAGAGTTCCAAACAATCACCATCCTTAGGAAAAATTTCACCTCATCTGAAAGAGGGCAACCTTTTGTTTTTGAAGCTTAAAATATTCCCCACAGAGGGGACATCCTCTCCACACCCACCCCCTCAAGAGTTAGGTTTCAATCAAATCCCCTATTGTTCTTTAAACTCCAGCAGATACAAGCACAGCCTATCCACCCATTCGTCAGAAGGCAACTTACCCATTCTGGGTTGTAGTCCAGTGAACAGCTTCCAAATAATTAACATCCTTAAATAAGGAGATCAATACCACTGCAGACAAGGTCTCACCCAAGCCCTATACAACAGAAACATAACCTAGCTATTTGTGTATTCAGTTCCCTTACACATCCACAAAGCAACAGAAGGTAGTTAGGTGTCACCACAGAAAGCAGGTGCAAGAGGGAGAATTTGACCATCACTGCACCTTGCACCCACGAGTGCTCCTCATTAGATCGCAAGAGGGAGGCAGAAATTACAGTTACATTGACGAGATGCAGCTCAAGTGGAAAAAAGGCCTCCCATTTGGAGATCACTTCACCAGCAGGTTAATGTACTGCCTCAGATCTACTTCCAGGAGGACTAATGGGGATATTTAAGAGGCTGACGGAGGAACAGAGTCTACAAAGCAACATTCATATCATAAAGGCAGCAAATCCAGGTTAACAGAAAACAGCATCAAATTGCAGGTGGTGACAGTTTGTACTTGGCAGTGTCAACCATAGGTCAGTGTGGCACTTCCCACCCCATTCAGAGTCATGGCTACAATAACACTGACAGGGGCATTAAAAACCATTCTCCGCCAACAGTACTGCTGGAGGTGCCGTCTTCTGGAGGAGACTTCCTGAGATCAGGTCTGCTCTCAGGTGTACCAAAAACCCGCAAGATCACTTTCTCCCTGAAAGGAACAGGGGAGTTATGCTTGGTACCCTGGCCTAAAATGACCAATCATCTGGTTCATGACATTACCATTCTTGGGAGCTCACCATACACAAATTAGCTGCTACATTGAGAGACAATACCTTGAAGTACCACTGGCTGTTAAGTACTTTGTTTGCATTCATAGTTCACATGGACATCACTGGGCAAGGGTAACATCAATATACCTCAAGATCATGGTGAACCACC
This sequence comes from Pristis pectinata, assembly GCF_009764475.1. NCBI lineage: Eukaryota > Metazoa > Chordata > Chondrichthyes > Rhinopristiformes > Pristidae > Pristis > Pristis pectinata. The sequence continues at coordinate 8,926,765 of NC_067450.1, forward strand.
TTCACAGTAATTAAAAAAAACCCACCGGTCTTTCCAATGCTGTTGGAGTTCCAGGATTTAGATCTAGCAATGAAGGAACAGTGATCCATCTTCAAGTCAGGATGGTGGACAACTCTGAGGGGGAACCTGCAAGTGGTGGCATTCTCTTCCCATTTCCTTCAGTGATAGAGGTCATAGGTTTGGAAGGTGCTGTCACAGTAGCTTGGGCAAGTAACTGCAGTGTATTTTGTAGACAGTACACACTGCATCCACTGTGCACTAGTGGACGAGGGAGTGAATGTTTTGGGTGGTGGACGGCCACCGATTAAATGGTCTTTGCCCTGGACGACGTCAAGCTTTTTGAGAGCCCTTCTCGTTCAGGCAAGTGGAGAGCACTTCACACTCCTGAATGTGGATGATGGAAAGACATGGGGTATCAGAAGGGAAGGATACCCAGTCTCTGACCTGCTCTTGTAGCCAGTATTTGGGACTGACCCATTTGAGTTTCAGGTTGATAGGGATACATTCACCACCCCCCACCAATCCCTTCCCAGGATGTTGACAGTGGGAGACGAATGAATGCTAGGTAGTTAATCTGTTGTTGGAAATGGTTATTGCCTGGTCTTGCTGCATGCAGGCATGGGCTGCTTCATTTGTTAAGGAGTGTGAATGGAATTGATTATTGTACAGTGAACATCCCCACTTCAGACTTTATGATGGAAGGAAGGTCATTGATGAAAAAGTTGATGTTTGGACTTAGGACACTGTCTTAAGTGATGCTCTGGGATGACCAACCTCCAATTAAACTATCTTCCTCAGCACAAGGTACAACTCCAACCACTGGAATATCCCTCCCTGATGCCCATTGACTTCAGGTTTACCAGGGCTCCTTGATGCCGAATTCAAATCAGATGCTGCTTTGGTAGTCACTCTCACTTCTGGAATTCAGCTCCAATGCACATTTAGACCAAGACTGCAATGAGGTCCAGCACCAAGTGGCCCTGGTAAACCCAGAACTGGGTACTGCAAGCATGACTAGATAGCACTGTCAGCAACACCTATGATTTGGTAATCAGCCAGATTGGATTTGTCCCATTGTGGGCAGGACACACCTGGGCAATTTTCCACATCAGGTAGATGCCAGTGTAGTAACTGTACTGGGACAGATGGGCCAGAGGCACAGCTAGTTCTGAGCACAAGTATCCATCCCACTGCTGGGATGCTGTCCGATACCACAGCCTTTGTTTCCAATGTCCTCAGCCATTCTATGGCATCATGTGCAACAAATCCAATTGGTTGAAGACTAGTTTCTGAGAAGGTGGGCATTTTAGATCATGAAATACTCTGTATAAATGCAAGATTCTTGTCAGAAATACAACAGGAAAGTGACTAGTGCTTTAAACATGGTTGCTGGCATCAAGAACCACCCTACAGAAAGACAAGTGACTCACTGTAATTGTTATATCAGGATATTTTTAAAAAGGTGCAGGGTGGGGGAAAAACAGACAGCATTATACAACAGCTCTGTTACTTAAAATAATCTGCATAGTCATACAAGAGAATGATGAATCCAAAGAAAAGCCCAATTTACCACAGTGCAGACACTGCTTTCAGAGGTTCTTTACTGAAGATGGCCTCTTATGCAAAATAACAACTCATGCATTGGGTTAAGTTCTAGATGAAGTCAGAAGTTATTTATTTCAAAAAGTGATTACATTGTTGAATATAACCCAGGTGACTCAGATGACTCTGATTTAGTGAGAGTCACAGTACTTCAGGCAAAAGATGAGCCAACAGCTCCTTCATTTACAGTATGTGTACACTTATTACTTCTGTCTTTAACTGGAAAGGAAACTGGTTTACAGATGAACACCACAAAAAAAAGAGTCAAAGGGTTCTTTCAGCACAACCTCTCGAAGAGTAAGAGTTCAAGAGACAGATTAGCATGCCAGACAGAAACTTAAATGGTGGGGGAGAAGCTGACCTACTCAAGCCAAGGAGACCTGACAGGCTGGACGGTACCCAGCCAACCATACCTACACCCCCTTGGTGATGACAGAGGGGGGGAACTACCTTGGCAGGACCAACACAAAGGGGATTGCAGCGTACGGTCCAGAGGGCAGCCACTTCCATTCTCAACCATTCCAGCTCCAGGTTAGGGGAGGGAACAGCAGTAGCCACCACCCTGCCCATGTACTGCATTGATGTGCCAGCCAGCAACCTCCACCTCACTCAAGAGGTCTCAAAGTACAGGAGGATCAGCAAGGGAAGTCACGGTGCCAACTGGGCATCAGATTCTTGCTCCTTCTCAGCTGTGCAAAGTGACTCACCAGTGCCACCTTCAAGCTCACCAACTGCATCTTCATGTAGGTGTACAGGTGCTAGCTAGCAAACGTTGGTGAAATAGACAATAGGGTGTAGTCTTGTTCAGTGCCTTCAGAAGCCTGCTCCTCCAGGTCTACAAAAGACAGGAGAAAAAAGGGCACGTTAGAATATTTTATTCCTAGACACCTGAAAAATAAAGTTTGTATTGAGACATACCTTGAGGTTGATTTGCAACATGTACAACCAAAGCTTGCACTGCAGGTTACTGTATGCAATGTTCACGTGTGCCCAAAAGCAGATGAGGATTACAAGAATGGGACGTTAGCTTCTAGCTATTACAACACCAAAGCCACAGGCTTGCATTGCAAGTTGTGTGCAATTCTCATGGGCATGGCCACGAGGGAGCAAAGATGATTAGGAGGGATAGCAGGAACTGGACAGCACTGACAGGGCTTGGAGCAGTATCTCAAGTGTCACCTTCACCTCTCCCTTCATGCTGCTGTAGGTCAAGGTTAAACCTTGGAGGCCTCGCTGCTGAGCTCACATTCAAGTCTACAACCTCAAACCTCATTGAATCAAGAGCAGACAAATTTAGACTATATAAAGTTCATCCAAGGACAGGGCTGTACCTAAACTTTACCCCATCCAGTCTTAACAACTGACCATGTAGTTGCATTACACTTCCTTGTGTGAAGCCCTTGTTGCCAAGATTTTCAGCTGCAAGTTGCAGCTTGAATGTGTGCCCTGCTAGAATGTGGTTACACAACCATGCATAATCATTGCAAGAATGTCTGAAGGGCTGGCACAAGCCACCAGCAAATGCAAAGTAGATCAGCAAGACAAAAATTGACATCGACACATGGGCCAACCGCCCAGTATGTGGTACTGTTGAGTAACCGTACCTTGGCAGTTTCCTCAGTGTGCCATCTTCTTCTGTATCTGTTCCCAGGTTCGGCAGAGGGCATACACTTGACTGCGACCACCAACTCCTGTCAGCCACGATGCTGTGTCATCCTTGGGTTTGCCAGGGCACCAAGCAGGGCAACCCTCCGCGCATCCTCTTGTCTAGTTCTCCACCTGGCAAGTAGAGCGCTCCAGGTCCTACGCCACTCATTTGGCTAAGAGTTTTTGCGCACCTAGAGTTTTAAAATTCTGGGTTCTCAGAATCTTGCAGCAACCACTTGCATTTCATTTGCCATTCTGCTGTTTAAATCAGTAGCTACAGCCCATTATGAGCTACAGCCACTTTGGATGTGCTAGCATTGCTTATCTTGGCAAGTTGACAGCAGGTCTGGTGTGTGCATGCTGTAAGTGCAATGATTAGGATGGCCACCTTACATGACACATTGCTTCAGAACTGGGGAACTGGTGGGGAAAAGGAGAAAAAAAAACAAAAAAATAAATTTATACCAAAATGGCTTTGTGCTCCTCCTCAGTCACTCACTTATTTTGTCCCGTGGAAAGATTTGTGCCAAGCTAATCATCACTTGCTTGAACCACCCGACCTCTGAACCATTGCTCAGACAGCAAAATAATGAATGAGCCCTTGGATCCAATGCTTTTCCCTCTGAAGGATTTGCAATTGTTTCCCACGATTCAGCCAAAACTGAGATGCCTTGTGACACACCAAGGGCAACAGTTACTCAGATGACAGCATTCGTTGAATAGAATATCAAGTTCAAGAACCCATCCTCCTAAAAGCTTCTTCAGTGTGTTCTTTAAAAATCCCTCCACAAAACCCAAACACTTAGAAATGCAATACTGACATCCAGTTTTATCAGTAACTTGCTGGCTTGAAGAACTAGCCTGTTTAATCCCACTCCCTGGCTCAGGGGTGTATAAACACAGATTGTGATTTCACCAACTTTGAGGGGCTGTTGGGGGACACTACATCAACGAGATCCAAGCATCAACCAACTCCATTTCCATCCCCCACTGCCACCCCAAAAGAGTCCATTGGAGAGCAAGAGTCAACCCCCTTCTTCAGATCCCACACACCCCAACATCAGTCAGGTTTATAAAATATTAAGGAACCCAGCAATATTGGAAACACATTTCGCATCAGTCTCTACTGACTTTGTAGCATTTTGGCCTCATCTTACCCAGAGTGATGGCATCACAAATTTGGAATGGCACAGAATCCCAGTGTGGAGAGGCCAGTCAGTGAAAGAATCTGTACCAGCTCCATACAAGCAACCCAGCCAGACCCACTCCCTCACTAAAGCCCTGCAAGCTGTGTCCTTTGATACTTATCCAGCTAAATCTCCCTCCCACTGCCTGACCCCACCAGCAGAGTATTCCAGACCATAATCTCTTACTCAGTTTAAAAAAAAAATCCTCATCTCACTTTTGGCTACCCCCATACCAATGAAAACAGTTTCTCTATTCATGCTATTTAGTTCCTTAAGTGATTTTAAGCACTTAAGGAGTGCTCCTCAATCTCTTGTTCCAAGAGAACAACCCCAGCATCTCCAGTCTATCCATGTAACTGAAGTTTCCCCTCCCCAAAACAAATCATTTAATAAATCTCTTTTGCACACTCTAAAACCTTCACTTTTCCTCATGTGGCACCAAGTACCGGACAATAATTGGTGGATGAATTTTTGTGCCTTTCATGATTTGGGCTCTGAAGTTCATTCCTTGCAATGCAGGAGACAGCAGCCAATTTGCGCAGAGCAGATTCCCATAGGTAGTAATATGTAATGCAGTAACATGTAATGCATTTAAGTTCTGTTGGTCAATGACTAAAGATTAGCATGGGGGGGGGGGGGGGGGCGGGCAGAGGTGGGGAAGAGGGGAATGGTACCATGGGACCTTTTACCAGCATCCAGGAGGACCCTAATTTATTATTGCAGAAAGTGGCATTGAAAGCCAGCACAGCACCACATTCAGGTATCAGAACAATTATTCTTTCAATCCAAGGGAGCAGAAATTGAACCCGTAACCACACTGCAGGGAAAGTGTTGTCGACTGAGCTGTAGCTGGTACTTTCAGAATGTCGTGTGGGCATTTGTAGGAGGGGAAAGAGTGTGGAAATGAGAAGCACGGCTGTGTTAACGTTCCTGGAATGACGGTGCATGTAGCTGCTTTGTCCCATTTCACCCCCAACCACCCAGTGCACTCTGCCATCAATGCTGTGCCAGGGAACCATGCCCAACAGCAAATTAATGACTCAACCTCCACTGCACCTTGAAGGGCCAATGGCTGCACCTGTCACCAGTCTGGCCGACTCCCACATCCAATGGCAGCAACTGGTCTCGCAACCAACCCAGGATTCTTGCGCCTTTTTAAAAATGGTAGCAGCGCAAGGGCAAAGCTGAAGTTAAGCGCCAAGCTCCTGCTTTGAGCGCCGCACCCAGGAGCAAACATTAAGCGCCTCGAGGCAAGTTGCTTGCGCAGCACAGGAACAAGCAGCCCAGACCTATCCAACCGCCAGCAGGACCTGTTGCTCACTGTGCATGTAGTCAGCAACTACTTGAAGTCCAGCCTGCAAGCACATGAAAGGGCAGAGAATGATGGTTACACTGAAAATTCAAGATACAAACACAACTTTAACATTAAAACGTTTGAAATGAGCCAACACCCTTGATTCATGCAAAAAAAGTCATTGTTTGCAATTATAAACCTTTTGCCAGAGGAGAAATGGGAAAGCCTAGACTGCAATAACTTGCATTTATATAGTGCCTCTAGCACAGTTTAAAAGAAATAAGACAGTTTCACAGCCATTAGGCTACAAGTAGCAGGTTTTAAAAGAGTCTTAAAATAGGGGAGGGGTTATTTCCTGGAAAGCATTTCAGAGCTTACGAACTTGGCAGTTGAAGGCATGAAATGGAGGGGTGTGCACAAGACCAGGTCTGGGGAAATTAGAGAGACTAGAGGGATGATGTTGGGCGAGAAGAAAGTGAAGAGAAGCGAGCTCATGGTAAGATACCTGTACTGGAGGAGCAAAAGTTAGCAGGCAACATACCCATGAACTTGCACAAGATTTTATTGCTGCCACAGCATCCACTTGGAATTTCCAGGTTTGGTGGGAAGGAGCCCATTATTTACATAGTTGGCAAAACACCACACATGTTCCCTGAAGGGTGTCAGGTATCACAGGGATTCTGTCCTACTCTCCCATGGCATAAACCAGCTTTACACTATCCTGCTATACCAGTACTGTTTTATGGGCTCTGATAACCCTAGTGGATTGAAGGTGGGGGCACATCATTGAAGAGGAAGATCCCATTGGTCAATACTTGCAGGACTGCCTGCAGTAGGGATTCAAACTCACCTTCTAACTGAGGCAGGACCACCACCATTGAGCCAAAAGTTCTTATTTCAAAAAAAAAGTTATTTAAATTGGTCACTGGGGAAGTACCATCTTCCTAAAGCCCATTCAGAACCTCTGTTGGCCTGTTAAAAATTGAAACAGCAAGCAGAGAAGGTATCTGTTAAACACATGGTCTTTCAGAGACCAGGACAAAACCTGCGCAGCCAATAACCAAGTCACAACATTGGCCTCACCCCATTGCAAGAAAACAAAAAGATAGTTCAGAGGGACACAGCAGTCAGCAGGTATTAGCAAAGTTGTTTGGACCAGATCCTGCCTTCGTATGCTGCTTGGGAAAGTCTCCAAGTATGATTGAGAACAAAGCTCAAGACAGTGAAAAAGATCAAGCTTGCACCTCCTTGTGTTACTGACATCCTGAAAAGGAAAGAGTCCCAATAAATTGAAGGCACGCTTAACTTTAGAGCCAAGGCTAAATAAAACCATTTGCGCATCTTTCATGATGTCCCCGAGTGCTTTGCAGCCAATGAACTACTTGACATGTAACATTATTAAAAGGAGAAAATGCAACTAAATCAGAACTCAAAGCTCCAGTGTTAATAACAGATCACTTGTTTCTGCTTGAAGATGATGGCTGAGGAATAAGTAATGCCAGAACACAATGCTGAAGTTCCACTGGATTTTATTTTACATCCACTGGGAGTGGAGGTGAGGCACCAATTTAACATTATACCCCAAAAGACTGATGTTGCACTGCCAGGGGCTTTTATAAGTTTCGACCTGTCAGCCAAAGTCTCCGGAGTGGGCAGTAGAACTTCAGACACCAGTGAGCAGGCTGCCAGAGCCACAGCTGACACAGTTTCATAATAAAAGTCACGAGGCAGTGAGCAAAGCATCAGGAAAACCACCCCTATGCTTTGACTCATTGAACCTTCCCCAACTGTGTGGGCACGGCAGCAACAAGTATCCCCAAGTAAACCAGTTACTTGCGTCAAATAGTTTCCTCTGGAGAAAGCTGACTGGAATGTCTGTGCAAACAAGTATATAGAAACTCAGTTTCAGTCTTGTTCAAAGCCAAGTCCTAATCCAAAAAAAGTAACTGGCAGTTTGAGGACCGTGCTGTAATACACAAACCTTTCAACAGACATCATATCTGCTTTCTTGCAGAAAACACGAAAGTGCCAATGTACTGTTATCATTGGCGAAGTCATTGTGGCCTTGGCGAAACAGAGGTGGGAAGGACCCATGTGGTTGTCTACAATGTCAAAACCAGAAACCAGCCTGCTTGCCCAGTCATCACACCAGGAAATGAGTGGACAAAGGGTATTGTAACCAGCCTGGAGGTGAAGGAAGTGACTGAACTCCTTGGGAGAGCACACAGCCAGTGCAGAAAAAGAGATAGGGAGTAGGACACACCCCACAGCTTCCAGTGGCTCTGCCCCACCCGTGACTGGCAGCTCTGAGTAAGCAGTCATTGTACTTCAACTGTTCCATCCTCAATCATTTGTGGGAGGGGAAGTTGGCAGCTTTCCCATCACCTCACACAATTCCTTTCACCAATCTCAGCGCAGATTCTCTCTGGGATAATCACCAATCTCAGCGCAGATTCTCTCTGGGATAATCAGAGCAGGGACCAGCAATCCAGCTCCTTCCCCAACAGGCACTGACCTTACAGCCCAAACTGTACCATCAGGTAGTAACAGTCATTTACTGCAGCACTGGGGGAAAAAAGTCAGAGGTGCCACCTTTCAGATGAAGTGCGCAGGAGCACTGTCTGCCTGTGACTAGACAGGGCACTGCAACCAAGTGAAGGGCAGCACAGTGGTACCACAGCTGCCTCACAGCTCCAGCGATCCAGGGTTAATCTCAACCTCTGGTGCTGTCTGTGTGGAGTTTGCACAACTCCCTGTGACCGCGTGGGTTTCCTCCCCCATTTCAAAGATTGGGAGAGTAATTGGCCCTAGTGTAGTGGGTGGTAGCAGAATTAGGGAGGAGTTGATGGGCATGCAAGAGAATAGGCTACAAGAAAATAAGTGGGGGGGGGGGGGGGGGGAGAAGAGAGGGACTGACGGGATTGTTCCGAGTATAAACTCAATGGGCCAAATTGCCCTTCTGAATGAAGAGGGAGATACTCTCATTTACCCCAAAATCAAACTTTTCTGAAGATCCAGTGATCGATTTGAGAATTGGTGCATGCAAACTGGAGAGAAACTCAAAAACCCTCAGTCCACAACATTTAGCAGAAATACAAGTCTACCTTTCTATTACTGGGATGGAGTCATAGTCTTGGTGCAAACATCCTGCTTAAACATAACCGAGCCCAGACATCAAATGATCCTGACATGTTGGAACATTTGTGTGGGTGAAGCAGGAGAACAGTCGATATCAGGCATTACATCTGACTAAGGCAAGGCAGGCAATCAATTACAATTCTCCTCCCACATTGGGGCAGCTACCTGATGACACACTGTCTGGGCTTCAGTTTTGGGGAGGTGGAAGGTAAGTGCATGGGCCAAGAAGTTGTTAAGAACGATCTCAGTATGGTTTGGCCTTTGCTGCCATAAGGGAGAGCATTCTTCCTTATTACACAGTCATTCTGCCAAGGCAGACAGTCACCTTGAAGTGTACTAGTAAAGTCAAGAGACCATTCAACACCTCAAGCTTTTTAATTGGATCATGCCCCAACATCATCTTTTAAGTTTGTGGCTGAAATATTATAGTTATAAATTGCCCCTTTGTCCCTGAAGTTACAATGCAGGGGGGAGTGGTATAATCACAAGCCAAGTGGATTCATTGCAAACTAACTCTGGAAGTATGTCAATCTTGCAGCAGAGGGAGAAACCAAAAATCATAAATTTCAAATGGAAACCCCCTTCCAGCCCACACTTAAGCTACAACATGCCTATGTTGCAACAAGATTGTGTTTTTATTAGGTATAGAGTTCTTAACAGGCTGTTTACACATCTCCAGTTCTAGACTGGCCACTAACATACAAGGCTGTGTTCTGTTCACAAAACAAATTCTAGCACTCAACTCCCCTTTAGAAAGGAAAGGTTGGATTTTAAAGACTTTCATGACATCAGGATTTTACAACTGATGTACTTTGAAAGTGCAGTCACCACTGTGTTGTAACAAACAGAGCAACCAGTTTTCACAAAGTTCCCACAAAACAGAAGTTCGATAAATAGCCAAATTAAACTTCCTTTAGTTACACACAGGCCAGCATTACCCATCCCCAACTGCCCCCAAACATGGGAACTTGCCATTTCAGAGGTCAGTTAAAAGACAAACCACATTACTTACGACAGGCTCAGATGAGATTGGGTTAGGGGTGAACCAGTACGGCTTTTAAAAAAATGACATGTTTAAAAACTCCATTGGCAGTTTTATTACAGATTTAATTACTTCAAATTCCCCAGCTACCAAATAAAAAATTGGCAACTAAGACAAGCCGACCATTGGGCCGAACAACTTACCTGCCTGCTATACTGGACTGTAGGAGGGGCAGGGATTTAACTGTAATGAAGGTCAGTCAGCAGAAGTAGGATACAAGATGGCTAACCAGCAAGTTTATTGAAAAGCAGCAAACATGGCTGAACACCCACCAGGAGACACAAACACTCAACACAGCTCAAGCTGGTCTCAGCAAGCTTTATTGTTTAACCCTTTTGAACAGGTACAGATGAAGTGTTAGAGATTTGGAAAGTAAGAAGGGGGAAATTTTGAACATGCAGTCCCATCAAATCAGAGGGCTAAAGTTATTAGAAAAACACTTGCTACATGTGACTGGAGTTTGACCAAACAAAACAATTGTTCCATTACTTAATGGAGACAAGCCAGTGATTAAACAACTTCAATAACAAAAAAAAAATCAAAAGTTAGGCAGTAGATGGTATTGAATTACTGAAGGGAGAACTCAGAAGAGGGCAAAAAGGAATCTACTCCTGCAATGTTCCCAAGATTACCAACCCTCCAGGGAGACTAATCTTCTGGACACTGCTCCGAGTAACCCAGGCAACATTTTCTTTGAGGCTTTCAATTAGTTAGGAGAGGGGAAGTATAAAATGATTGGGTGGGGGTGACTCATGGGCAGGTGGTGACATCACTAAATAACCAGAAGTTGCCAATCTGAGGATCATTGCCTGGAGGATGGGAGGGAGTGGAGGGGTAGTAGTTGAAAACTGGCTGTTGTGCAATTATTTCTTTCATAAAGAACGCATGGCAAATTTCTTGGCAAGAAAACATGGCTAGCCCAGTTCCCCAAAATGCCATAAAGCTTTTATTCTACACTTCTCTGCCTTATGGAGCAAAAAAAAACTAACATGTGGAAAAAGAACTCCAATAGCCTGGTTGCCATGGAGAATTTAAAAAACAGCTAATTTGGGTGTAATGCATTATTAGTGTACATTGATTCTGGGGTATGATTACATCAGTGCACCAATACTGCTTTCAGGCTTGTGGGAGGCAATAATTCTCAATGGGGTAGTCATTTAATGTAACTGTTCCCCTCCCTGGTCCAGCCAGAGAAAACAAAACCTCAGCAACCTATGCAGCATTACTCAAAATAAAGTTACAGGAAACTGTAGCCTTAAATATTTCACAACACCTCCCCCCCCAAACACTTCCACTACCCCAATAGTGCCTCAAGGTCAGTTTACATCTAAAACACTAATCACCCTTGTCCGCACTTCGTACTAATAACAGACTCTTGGCAGATTGCCTGCCTCAAAGCTTAAGGTGTGAGGAATTGGTTTCACACCAGTTATATTCTACCCAAAGTCCTGTCTCCATGCAACACATTTAACAAAAGTCAAAACTGGACCACAGCCCAGCAAAGTGTTGAAGTGCCTTGGGCAAACAATGGGAACTCACTGCAAGCATCACCAGGTTCTCAATTTGAATAAGTGCAATCAAGTTTTGATTATGGCAAACAATTAATAGAAACAAAGTGAAGGTCACCTTTCAGCATTAGGACAGAAAAAGGGAAAGTAGAAAAAAAAGGGCACCCTTCCATACAGAGCAATGATGCTTCAAAAGAAATGTCTCAAAGACTGAATAAGTGCAACTGTATTTCATTGACTGTAAATGTGTAGGCCAAACAGGCTCTCTCTTATTCCAAACTTGGTTAAACTACAGGGATTGCAACACAAACCTCAACTCATTCATCACAAGCAAATCATGCCTCATGCTTAGTTATGGCCCATGATCTCACCCACGTGGTTATGAATCACTCATGAAAGGGGAAAAAAAATAGAATCTAGTCTCACTAGACAACTGCTTAGGTGACAACCCTGGAGTAACCAGGGCAAAACTAACAAGTCTCGACTTTCAGTGCAGCTCAAAGCCACGCACAGGAGACTCAATGGTGAAGTAACAGACACAACCGCCCTCCCTCCCCCAACTTCAGGGGAAATCAATTTTTCAATTTGTCGAGGGACAGGCTGACATTTCACCGAGACAAGGTTTAGAGAGCAGCATTAAAACCAATAGGAAGTGTGTGAATGCAGCAAATTAACAGCCAAGTGATGGTAGTCCGTGACCTCCACCCTATTTAGCATACAAAAACCTGGCTCCGAGGCAATTCCGTGCTGCATGTTCCGGGACTAACCCCAGCCTCCGCCCATCCCCCCTCTAATCAGCCCCACTCAACCCCACCCCATACTTGCCTGGAGTTTGGGCATTAGGAGACGGTGGGTAGTGGCAATTACAAGTGGGAGAGACAACATGTCTGGTCAGGCGAGACGCAGAATAAATGGTCACCGCCAGCCCACACTAGTCCCTGTAGGATTTAGGATTCAAGTCCTCCAACACCCTGGTGTTTGGAGGAGACTCCTCCGCCTCACATAAAACGTTTCTTTCCCCAATGGCATTTCCTCCGCCTCACATACAAACAATACACTCCCCCCCCCTTCCAGAAAAACAATGTACGAGTGTTCGTTTTACACCCCCCCCCCCATCTTAAACTGGACACGAAACTCACTGACCCAAGGGTACGCTAGACCTGTGCAGACATAACACAGTCAGACCGAGTCATTTCCAAATTTGAAACAAAACCATCCACGTAGCCGCTCCCTTTATCTTGCCAAAATTAAAGCGATCAAGAGCATAGGGCTTGAATTTTTAAAAAAAAAATTGGGAGGGGGTGAAAGAGTAAAAATAAAAGCGATCTATAATATTTTAAAATCTTTTGCAATATTTATCCGTAGGTAAGTGTTAAAGGGAGACATTTAGACACTTTTCCCGGCTCATTCCAACACTAACAGGCTGCTATTTCAAATCACTTAATAAGAGTTTACCCAAAAGGAAGTTGAAACTCAGAACCACAAGATCAGATACTGAAAAGCATGTTCCTGCCATTAAAAAAGGGAAGTTAACACGGCGAAGTATTAATTAAAAATAAACGACTCACCCAAAACAAGAAGTTAAATATGAACATCAAGTACTTGACGCACTTCATTCCTCCTTCTAGAGTCATTTTCACTTGGGACGGTTATCTAGAAAGAGAGGGAGAAAGAAAGAAATAGATCTATAAACACAAGCTTGAATAGTTGAAGGAAGGGAAAAAAAAGTCTAGAGCCAACACCACAGCTTAAAGACATGGCTGAAAAACACATCCCCAGCCATATTCCCCAACAATCTGGCACGGCTCAGTACCTACCAGGCAGTCTGAAACACAGACACACAAACAAATGTAAAAGCAAACGATATGTAAAAAAAACAGAAAATGTTGGAAATACGCAACAGAGTCTACAGAAAGAAAAACAGAGAACGCTTCAGGCTTGCAATTTCCAACATCGACTGTAATTTTGCTTTTGGCTACAGAAATAAAGCTACCCCCAACAAACAGTAAAAAAGAAGTCTGGATCCGTACCTCAAACCTTAACAAACACAGCACTTTGCTCCAGAAAGACTGTACAGCAAGAGACTCTCAAACACCTTTTTTTCCCAATCCCCTGATCTGACGTCAAGCCACTGCGATTTCTCCTTAAAGGGGCAGTGCCCTTGCAAACACGATAACCCAATATAACACCCCCTGGAGGAGCGATCGAGAAGAGGCACAAGAGACTGATTCTCCGATTGACTGTGTTCTGAAGGGAAGCTGGCATAAACATCTGGAACCTCACAGATCTACACAAAAGGGTTTTTTTTTAAAGAAAAATAAACATTTAAGAATGGTAACCTTCAGGTGCTGTTTACTTCACAAAGCTTTTTTTATTATAACAGCTGACTTCAACAGTCAGTAAAACGCTTGTGGGTGAGGTTTCAGCGATTGACTGGGTCAATGAATAGCTTGCACATTGTCAGAATTTCAAAACGTCCTTTCCCCACTTCCTGGTTTATCACATCCAAGCCGAACAATTCCTTAGTTTGAGGGCCAAACATTAGAAACAGCTGTGGGTTACCAACTAAGTCATGTTTTAACACTTATTTTTCTTGCAGGACTTTGCAATACTGTGGAATAAGATATCAATCAACACTTTTAATTACTGTAAGGCAGTAATTTACTCTGTTTTCAATGGTGGGTTGATATTTGAGCTATTAGCTTTTGGAACGTTGTGTCAACCATTTTCATATCCGTCCCTTTTTGTTTAGTGAACTGCTTTGGGATTAGACTTGAATCCAATCCCCAAATGAGAGTTGGCAAGTCATTACCTTGTGAATCATCTGCCTCTTTTTAGGGGATCCCTCAGGATTGAGCAAAAAACAAACTGCTGAAAGAATTCAGTGTGTCAAGCAGCATCAACCCAAAACATAGATCATTGCTTTGCCTTCACAGATGCTGCTCGACCCGCTGAGTTCTTCCAGGATTTGTTTGTTGCTCCAGATTCCAGCATCTTCAGTCTACTGTGTCTCCCTCAGGATCGAGGACAAATTGCTTCCACTCCGGTTTTGTGGGTTCTGAGGTGGGTAGTTTGTGCCGTAGTACGCTCCATCTGCCACTTGTGCACGGTCTCTGCGTGCTCTTGATGCATGGTCTTGACGTTCTCAATCCCATTCCAAATGCTGCTTCTGCACTTTGAGTGGTCATAGACCATGAATTCAGTGGGGATATTGCATTTCTTCAAGAAGACTTCTCCTCTCCTCCCCCGCACCTGCCTGTCACCATCTCTTACCTGCATCTACCTATCACCTCCCTGTGCCCACCCCGCCTCCCCTCTTTTGACCACTGCTCTGCTTTTCCATCCTATATATTGGGCTTCCCCCTTTTCCTACTTTCAGTCCTGAGGAAGGGTCCTGACCCGAAACGTTGACCACCTGCTTTTCTCCACAGATGCTGCCTGGCCTGCTGAGTTCCTCCAGCATCTTGTTTTTTTCATCCAGATTCCAGCATCTGCAGTCCTTTATTTCTCCAGACTTTGAGCAAGGGTGTCATTAAACTGGAAAGGGTGCAAAAAAGATTTACGAGGGCGTTGCCAGGACTGGGCAGCTTGGGTTATAAGGAGAGACTGGATAGGCTGGGACTGTCTTCCCTGGAGCGTTGGAGACTGAGGGGTGAGCTTACAAGGTTTATAAAATCATAAGGGGCATAGATAAGGTGAATGATCACAGTTCTTCCCCCAGGGAGTCCAAAACTAGAGGGCATAGATTTAGAGTGAGAATGGAGAGATTTAAAAGGGACCTGAGCGGCAAGTTTTTCCACACAGAGGGAGGTGGGTGTGTGGAACGAGCTGCCAGAGGAAGTGGTAGAGGCGGGTACAATTACAATGCTTAAAAGACATTTAGGCAGGTACATGAATAGGAAAGGTTCAGAGGGATATGGGACAAACTCAGGCAAATGGGACTGGCTCAGGTAGGCACCTTGGTCGGCATGGACTGGTTGGGCCTGTTTCCCATGCTGTATAACTCTATGACTCTAAGTCCTTGAATCTTTACCTCTGTCCACTTGGTAATCTCCTCCCATCACAGAGCTCGGAATAGTTCTGACCTGTGGCTCTGAAACCTCCGAAACGACCATGTTTATTTCTGCTTCTGCCGTTTCCAATCAGTTCTGTTATTAACGTATTCTTCTTTAACCCACTCAAGCTCAAGTCAGACACTGAAATTTGTGATGATACACAAGGTACAAGACGTTTATACGTAAATATAAGTTCGACATTAAGCACCCAAAATTGGTTCAATATTTGAGTTTACCCATGGTATTGACAAGAGTCAGAATCAGAATCAGGATCAGGTTTATTATCACTGACATGTCGTGAAATGTGTTGTTTTGCAGCAGCAGTACAGTGCAAGACATAAAAATTACTCCAAGTTAGAAAAATAAATAAATAGTGCAAAAGAGGAATAACGAGGTAGTGTTCATGGGTTCATGGACCGTTCAGAAATCTGATGGCGGAGGGGAAGAAGCTGTTCCTGAATCATTAAGGGTGGGTCTTCAGGCTCCTGTACCTCCTCCCCGATGGTAGTAACGAGAAGAGGGCATGTCCCAGGTGGTGAGGGTCCTTAGTAATGGATGCTGCCTTCTTGAGGCACCGTCTCTTGAAGATGTTCTTGATGGTTGTCCTGTTTGAGGGTACACAAATGATGTGGTGAGCACAATGGCTGAGTATAACTAGGGCCTCAATACTGTGGATATTGGCCATGGAGAGGACACCAGTGTTAATTCACTTACCCTCCCAGTGGATTTGGAGGATTTTGCAGAGACAGCATTGCCAGAACATTGAGGGACCTGCTGGAGCTAGTCCAGGTCTCAGAAGCATATATACGTGCAGGGAATCACTGCTGTCAGTAGACCAGGAGTTTGTGTCAGGTTGGAGGTGTTGATGTGCAGATGCGTTGAAGGTGGTGGTGAATTTCAACATCGATGACTGGCTTTGCTGAGAGGTGGGTCCCACAATATGGGAAGTGGTTCACCATGAACATGAACCATCACCATGAACCTTTATCATCAGAGAGAATGGGAAGTAGAGGAAGTTGGTCTTGTTGAGTATAAGGCCCATCGCCCAGTATGCTTCAGTGAACGCGTTGACAATGGCTTGGAGCATCATTAGTAAAGCACAATGTTGCACAATTTTTTGATGACGGTGCATTAGTTCTCATGTTGACTCATGATCAATGATACATTGATGCAATCACGAAGAAGGCACGCCAGCGGCTCTACTTCATTAGGAGTTTGAGGAGATTTGGTACGTCACCAAAGACTCTTGCAAATTTCCACAGATGTATGGTGGAGAGCATTCTGATTGGTTGCATCACAGCCTGGTATGGAGGCTCCAATGTGCAGGATCGAAAGAGGCTGCAGAGGGTTGTAGACTCAGCCAGCTCCACCCTCACCATCCGGGACATGCCCTCTTCTCACGACTACCATCGGGGAGAAGGTACAGGAGCCTGAAGACCCACATTCAATGATTCAGGAACAGCTTCTTCCCCTCCACCATCAGATTTCTGAATGGTCCATGAACCCATGAACACTACCTCGTTATTCCTCTTTTGCACTGTTTATTTATTTTTGTAACTTAGAGTAATTTTTTATGTCTTTATGTCTTGCACTGTACTGCTGCCGCAAAACAACAAAGTTCACGACATGTCAGTGATAATAAACTTGATCCTGATTCTGATTCTGACTCCTGTCAATACCATGGGTAAACTCAAACATTGAACCAATTTTGGGTGCTTAATGTCTCAAACTTATATTTACATATAAATGTCTTGTACCTTGTGTATCATCGCAAATTTCAGTGTCTGACTTGAGCTTGAGTGGGTTAAAGAAGAATACGTTAATAACAGAACTGATTGGAAATGG
The DNA here is from genome assembly GCF_009764475.1 of Pristis pectinata. Lineage (NCBI taxonomy): Eukaryota > Metazoa > Chordata > Chondrichthyes > Rhinopristiformes > Pristidae > Pristis > Pristis pectinata. The sequence continues at coordinate 8,944,083 of NC_067450.1, forward strand.
CAGAAGCAGAAATAAACACGGTCGTTTCGGAGGTTTCAGAGCCACAGGTCAGAACTTTGGGAGAAATAAACGAAATCGGATTCACTGCAGTGCAGATATGTCGTTAGCTTTCAGCACCTTATCACAGGAACAACAAGATTCTCATGAGCATGTAATCTGTTCTTGCGTGCAATGATTGAGGAATAGGCACCAGGGAAAACTGTGAAATTGTGCCAAGGGCTGATTTCAACACACAGTAAAATGGTTGTGATTGGGTTAATGAAGAGTCTGCACATTGTTACAATTGCAAAATCTCTTTCCCCATGTTAAGATCCCCATATTTGGTTTAAAGTCTCATCTGGCTAAACTGGAAGTAGTGGGTAGTTCTTGTGTGTGACCCAGGCCCATAATCATCTGACTCAGTATCACAGTGGATGCAGTAACGAGGACGATTCTTGAGGTGTCGACTAATTTGCAAAATATAACCAGTTCCAAAGTCTCAAGGATCCAGTCAGTGGTGGTGTCAATAGTAAAAACTGTTCTGACCGTTGTAGCGTTGGTGCCAGGAGATTTTAATTCCTCGTATTTATCTGCATGCTTATCTTCAGAATCTCCAAGCAGAACAAGGAGAGGAACGGCTAGCTCAGTCCCCATCAAATGGACAGGGACGGGTTTGGGGAGAACTTTCAGGAGGAAGAGGAGAGACACATGAAGCAAGAGGATGCCCAAGGTTTCATCAAGGGATCCACAAGGGCCTCTGCTCCCTCCAGCAGCACAAGGTAACAACAAAGTTACAAATAACTGACCTTCCCAAGCCTGTTTGACACTAGGATGGCCCTCATGAGAAACCATAGCAAGCTCACCTACATTGGGCCGAGTATCAAAATCAGCAGTTGGACTTTGATGACATAGTTTGCATAGTTAAAGCAAGACCCATTTCCTTCCAACAGCATGTCCCAGGTGCTTGACAGAAAAAAACAGGTAAAAGTTATCTCCAGCTATACTCTTGGCAACTTCCCCTCTGTGCTCTAAGCACAACCCAGAACTCTTCCTCTTCTGCCACAATCCTGGTGCACTTTGATGCAATCTGATCTGGGGCCTGAGAAGTAAGTTTTTATTTAAGTTTTTATTTACAGCATGGTAGCAGGCCCTTCTGGCCCAATGAGTCCGTGCCGCCCATTTTAAACCCAATTAACCTACCCGTATGTCTTTGGAATGTGGGAGGAAACCAGAGCACCCGGAGGAAACCCACGCAGACACGGGAGAACGTAGAAACTCCTTACAGACAGCGACAGGAATCGAACCCCGATCGCTGGCGCTGTAATAGCGTCGCGCTAACCGCTACGCTACCATGCCGTGCCACCCTGATTTTAACTGTCTGCACACTCAGTTTCTGCTGGAAAGCAAAGCTTCAAATCGTGCCTGCGCTGTCTGAATTAAAAATAAAGGAAAGACCTACATGTCTATAGCACCTTTCATATTCCTCAGGACATACCTAGAATCATTTTGAAGTCAATTAAGTACTTATTAAAATGGGTTCCGCGTTGTAGAGAGCATGGCAGCTAATGAAAGTACAGCAAGCTCCCACAAACAGCAGTGTGGTAATAACCAGGTAATCTGCATTTAGTGAAGTTGATTGGGGGATAAAGATTGGCCAGCTCTTTAGGTATAAATCCTCTGCTTTTATGTGAGACACGACCATGGGATTTTTTACAGGGAAAGAATGGGGCAGCGTTATTAGTTTGGGATTGATTTAGGAATGTTGATGAGTGGGATTGGTAAGAGCCTATGGGTTGAGAACAAGATACTGAAATTGGTTTGGGAATGATACAGGGCTATGCGTAGTAGTGGGATTAGTGATGGGATTTTTATGGTGTGATGGGTTGAGAAGAAAGAAGTGGGATTTGGGAATCGTTCAGGGCTGTGAGGAGAGAATATGGCAATGGGATTCATTTGGGATTGCTGCAGACAGTGGGGAGAGAGCAGGGCAGTGGGATTCACCAGGGATGGATCCACAAAGAGCCAGTACTGACAATTAACAGAATAATCTATTTCTGTACTGCACATCTTTGTAGTTCTCAATCAAGTCTCAGATGAAATCACAGCCAGCAGACTTGCCAACTGAATCTCAAAACTATCAGAAACTTACTTTATGTATGAAAGCTTTTTACCCCCTCCTTCCTCAAAAGGAACATTCCAGCATATTTCAGAACAAAAGCCCATCCAAACAGATTATTCATGGGACTGATAAAATACCCCTGGGGTCTGAGTAAATGTGCAGTTCGCTTCTGACTAAACTTCGTGACCCGCTCATGGTTCTGAAGTTCATTGCTTAATTCTCACCACATAAGAGGCCATTCTGCCTATTAAGTCTATGCCGGCTCTCAGATCAATCCCATCAGTCCTGTCCCCCACTTAATTTCTTGTAACCTATTCTCTCCATATTCCCATTAACTCCCTCCACCCCCCAGATTCTACCCCTCACCTACACACTAGGGGCAATTTACAGCGGCCAGTTAACCTACCGACCCACATGTCTTTGGGATGTGGGAGGAAACCGGAGCACCCGGGGAAACCCATGCAGTCACAGGGAGAACGTGAAAACTCCACACAGTCAGCACCTGAGGTCGGGATCGAACCCAGGTCTCCGGAGCTGTGAGGCAGCAGCTTTACCCATGTGTCATGTGCTGCCCATGAAGGCTGGCTTCCCTTCAGAAGTTATCTAATTGCAGTAGATCTGTGACACTATCATTGTGATTTGCATTTAAGTTATATTCCTTTCAGATCAAATAAAATATGCAAAAGAATTTAGTCATTTACAGGTTTCCAGTTCTGAGAAAGTTGGAGGGTTCTGATGGCAATTAATTGTATCCAGACTTTGCTCCTTCCCATTAACCCTAACAAGGTTACTGACAGCTTTAGAAGGCTGACAGCCCTCCCAAGGTGAAAAGGATTATCAGCTGTGGTTCAGTGGCATTTCATTTTTGCCCTCAGAACAGATAGTTGTGAGTTCCAATATTGCTCCAGAAACAGACCAAACATTTAATGCAGTACTGTAGTCTTTCAGGGGCGACATTAAACTAAACTTGTGTCTGCTTCCCGAAATAGTTATGAAAATGCAATGCCATGGAAGTAGTGTCCATACATATGGAGCTCTTAACATCGCCAAACATTCCCAAGGTGTGGTTAACAAATAAAATGTGGCACCCAAAGGTGTATTAGATAAGACGGTTGTCCAAGAGGTAACTTTCAAGGAGCCTCTTAAAGGAATAAAGTAAGGTGGAGAGTTGTAGAGAGCTTATGGCCTCTGTAACTGAAGGCATGGCTGTCGACAGTTAAACGATTAAAACTGTGAATGATCAAGAGTTCAAGATTAAAGGGGTGCAGAGATCTCAGAAGGGTAAAAGGCCGGGAGAAGTTACAGAAGGACAAGATCATGCAGATGTTTAAGAAGAATGATGAGAGCTTTAAAATTGAGGTGTTGTCCAACTGGGAGCTGATGTGGTTGAAAGAGCCCATGAGTGATGGCTGAAGAGGACTTGGTGGAGTTAGGCCACAGGTAGCAGAGGCCACAACTTGATGAAGAAACTGGGTTGCTGCTTCCCTTCTAGAAGGCTCTGTTTGTGTACCCAGTGAGCTTTGGTGAGTGCACAGTAAATTAATTTTCAACATCAACTCATTGAGGGTGAAAGGGAAGAAAGGGGATGTGTAGGACTGGTGAGAATTAGCGCACAGGAGCTGAGGGGTCGTACAGTGGCACTGGAAAAGGACGGCTGTGTGGGGTCAGGGTGGGAATGTAGGCAGGACCTGAGGAAACAAATGGAGTGACAGGTTTTCTCTGCTTAGTGTCACAAGAGCAGCAAAATTCAAAGTCAAAGTCAAAGTCGAATTTATTGTCATATGCACAAGTCCATGTGTGCACAGGTGCAATGAAAAACTTCCTTGCAGCAGCATTACAGGCACAGAGCATCAGATAAGCAGCATTCACAAGAAAAACACAAACTAAATATAAATTATACACAATTTTTACGAGAAAGAACACGATTAGAACAAAAAAAACAAAGTCCATTTTAGTGCAAAGTGATCAAAGTGATCACAGTGTTGCTAAATTGTAGTGATTGGGGTAAATTGTAGAGAGGGATAGGAGCAGACGATATGGGAAAGTATTTAATTGAGGGAGGGGGAATTATGATACTATTAGGCAGCAACTTGGGAGCGTAAATTGGGAACAGATGTTCTTGGGAAAGTGCACAATGGAAATGTGGAGGTTGTTTAGGGAGTACTTGCATGGGGCTCTGGATAGGTTTGTCCCAGTGAGGCAGGGTAATGATGGTAGAGTGAAGGAACTGTGGTTGACAAGAGACATAGAATATCTTGGCAAAAGGAAGAAAGAAGCTTACCGAAGGTTTAGAAAGCAAGGATCAGACAGGACTCTGGAGAGTTATAAGGTAGCCAGAATGGACTTAGGAGACCTAGAAGGGGGCATGAGAAGGCCTTGGCGAGTAGGGTGAGGGAAAACCCCAAGGCGTTCTACACATATGTGAAGAATAGGCGTGTCAATGTGAGGAAAGAAGATGTGCTGGAACTTTTGAAAAACATTAGGATAGATAAGTCACCAGGGCTGGACGGGATATACCCAAGGTTATTATGGGGAGCAAGGGAAGAGATTGCTGCACCTTTGGCGATGGTCTTTGCGTCCTCACTGGCCACAGGAGTAGTGCCAGATGACTGGAGGCTGGCAAATGTTGTTCCTTTGTTCAAGTTTGCAGATGATACAAAGATAGGTGGAGGGGCAGGTAGTGTTGAGGGAGCAGGGAGTCTGCAGAAGGACTTGGGAGAATGGGCAAAGAAGTGGCAGATGGAATACAGCGTAGGAAAGTGTACGGTCATGCACTTTGGTAGAAAGAATAAAGGTGTAGACTATTTTCTAAACAGGGTGCAAAGGGACTTGGGAGTCCAAGTGCAGGATTCCCTGAAGGTTAACTTGCAGGTTGAGTCGGTAGTAAGGAAGGCAAATGCAATGCTAGCATTCATTTTGAGAGAACTAGGATATAAGAGCAAGGATGTAATGCTGAGGCTTTATAAGGCGTTGGTCAGAACACATTTGGAGCACTGTGAGCAGTTTTGGGCCCCATATCTAAGGAAGGATGCGCTGGCGTTGGAGAGGGTCCAGAGGAGGTTTACAAGAATGATCCCGGGAATGAAAGGGTTAACATATGAGGAGCATTTGATGGCTCTGGGCCTGTACTCACTGGCATTTAGAAGGATGAGGGAGGATCTCATTGAAACCTACTGAATATTGAAAGTCCTGGATAGAGTGGACGTGGAGAGGATGTTTCCAGTAGTGGGAGAGCTTAGGACCAGAGGGCACAGCCTCAGAATAGGACGTCCCTTTAGAACGGCGATGAGGAGGAATTTCTTTAGCCAGAGGGTGGTGAATCTGTGGAATTCATTGCCACAGACGGCTGTGGAGGCCAAGTCATTGGGTATATTTAAAGTGGAGGTTGATAGGTCCTTGATTAGTAAGGGTGTAAAAGGTTACGGGGAGAAGGCAGGAGAATGGGGTTGAGAGGGAAAAATAAATCAGTCATGATCGAATGGTGGAGCAGACTCGATGGGCTGAATGGCCTAATTCTGCTCCTATGTCTTATAGCCTTAACAATTTCAATGGAAGATCCTGCTCTCACACTGTGAGTCTGAATTCCCATTTAGTAACTTTGACAATGCACTGTAATATCTTTTTGTTTCCTTTCTGATTATTCAACCACATCGAGATGAGAATGGCTCATCATTGAATTTGTGACGCAGCCATTGTCAGTATTGCCGATTTAGAACTAGGAATAATGGTGAGTAAAATTGATGGAAATTTTCACCCCCGAAACAATTCCTAATGCCCCTCCTTTACAACTTGAACACAGTTTTCCTCACTCTTTGTTGGGTCTGTGATGCAGGTGCAATTGGTTTGCTTGATCATTGTCCAGGACTGATTACTTCTCCTCCTCCAGAACATGAAGCATCACATGCAAGTTGCAACATCCGTTACATTGTAGTGAACTAATAACATCTTAATTTCCGCACTCTCTTAATATGTCATATGCCTTTTGCTGTTTTCACCCCAATTCCACTTCTTGTCTTTCCAAACCTACTGGTGCAATGGCAGCAGTACTGTTGCAAGATCTGGCAGGAATCCAGCACAGTCCCATCCCATCCCTGGGAAAGATCCCAGTTCTGCAGTGGTTTCAAGTTTCCTTCCACTTTTTCTTTGACTTGCTGAATCTATCTGCATCAACCTTTAGCCCAAAGTAAACCACATCCTTTTGTACAAATGCACACTTCCTTCGTCTGAACTTGACATTGTGTTCATGTAGCTACCTGAACACTTGTGATATTCAAAGAAATTTTTCTTCAGTATTTCATCTTGATCATGTCGACCGTGATCTGTACCTTGTGGTACCTTGTCCACCGTAGCTCCAAATATCTCTGCTGGTGATCTCACACCATGAAGTAGCTTTGTGTAAGATTACCGGCCCTTATGTCACATATTGCTGAGGATCTTTATCACCATTCAACTGAGCACATGTACGTGAGGGATGTGGTTTGGTGAAAACTCTGCATCCCGCAACCCTGTACCATAGGCAGTGGGGAGTACCAGTCATCACCTGCCTGGTTCCATGTGACCTTCTGGTCACCACACAGTGGAAGAGTCGCATCTCCTTCAGGTACAACTGGAGTCTCCCTGTCCCCCGGACTTGTCTTCACTAGACCTCCGCTTCATTCTACATTATCCAACTCTTCCTCTGCCTGGTTCTTCAGTGCACACGGGACAGCTCGAAGCTTCCAATGGATGGTTTTGGACCCAGCTTGATATATTGTGATCTCTGATACCTGTGTAGGTATCTGGAACACTTCTGCATCCTTTCCCTCTGGCATGGCCAGGCGGGATTTTGATGCATCCATTGTGAGCATCTCTTCCCAGTCTCTGAGCCGGTCTTTGCCCATCAATGTTGGTCGGTCAGTGTCATCAGCTTCAATCATTGGTCATTCTATTGCTGATGGTAGTGACTCAATGAACATTTCATCTGGCCTAAAATCTTCACATTCACCGTACTCTTCATCAGTGGCGCTTGGCTGAGCTGACTCAGGTAGGTGCCCTTGTCCATCACTGAGAAACCTGTTGCCATGTTGAGGCTCATGTCGATGCACTGACCATTTAACCAGATCTTTTGCTTTGAACTCATTCAGCTTCCCAGGATTGCTGGTGGTGGAACAGTGACATAAGCCCAACTCTCCACTCTTCTCAATGGCTTCAGTATGATGTAGACTCCTTCTCTGTGCTTCTTGGTGTGAAAGCTTCCCTTCTGCAATGAACTCACACTACTGGAATAGCTCTGACTAACTAGTTAATCTGTAGACTTTGTACGTGAGGAGATGGATCCTTTTATCTGAAAGTTGAAACATTTTACCATGTGTTAGATGGCGCCTCTTACCCCTGGGGCAGCTGTTCTTGTCCCTCTCACCCACATGCTGCCAATTCTGCTCTGGAGCTCCAACCCTCATTACCAGTCTTCTGCTGTGTACTGCCGGTGGATGTGTACCTTGCATTGGACAAAGTTTTTTTGGCTTTCTTCCAGGCCATCTCCACGGACATTGCAATTCTGCACACGGTATTAGGTGTGAGTTCATGCTTACAATTGGATTCGCTCAGAAATTAAACCACAAACAAATTCGTTGTACAGCACATGGTCTAGAAAGACATTGAACGTGCAGTGCCAAGCCAGGTTCATCAACGTGTTATCACTGACAGTCTCACCTGGCTTCTGTTTCCTAGTTCCATCTTTGTAGCATTTAGAACTAAAATGATCTATAACCATTGCACCATTTCACTGAACAAAACATCTTTTGTTAGAAGATAGAAGAGAGAACTAGAATATAAAAGCAAGGATGTACTGCTGAGGCTTGAGAAGGTGTTGGTCAGACCACATTTGGAATATTGTGAGTAGTTTTGGGCCCCGTATCTGAGGAAGGATGTGCTGGCGTTGGAGAGGGTCCAGAAGAGGTTTACAAGAATGATCCTGGGGATGAAAGGGTTAACAATATGAGGAGTGTACTGTGATACCTGATACAGTGTGCAGAATTGCAATGCAATAGAAGATTTGTGAATGCACTTTATGTTTCTCAATCTATTTCTGCTAGAAGAACGGTTTTCTTGTGTTCTCATGCAACACACACTCCACACCATACAGTATCTACACAGCCTTCCTCTTCACTATGAGAGTCGAGTTGCACTGGTTCTCGGCTGCATTACTCACCAGGAGCCCCTCTAGCCGTGCTGCACCCCGTCCAGTGCAGAGTTTGGGCAGTATTCTCTCCCGTGTTCACACTTACCAACACTCACTTTGGGTTAGCTGCCGCTATGGTCACCAACACTTCCCTCAGCTCACACTGCTGCTGCTCTCACATACAGTGCTGGTGCCTCACTCTGTTCCTGTCCTCAGCAATACTGTGGTGCTCAGCAGGCATATCTGCATTTACTGTCAGAAGCTGGCTTGTAAGGTGTGTGTGAGACCAATGACTTTCCTTTCACACTCACAGTAAAACAAAGAACAAGCCACTCACCAAGTCAGCAAAGGGAAGCAAATTAGAGGGTCCCCGATTGGGGCATGGGTGTTTTGCCCACAGCCTCTGCCAGGATCACTGTTCTGTACTCCAGTTTTGTCTGCAGACATCGCTGACAGAGATCACAGCACCTCTGTACTATGCAGCTCAGTACAAGACGCTGTGACCACTGGCTCTTGATGAGCTCACCTCATGGTGGCTTGGATCCACATGGGATACATGAGTCAATCGTCCAGCACATTATGTGGGTAGGTTCCCAGACATACCGGGGATTGCTGGGGTTTGCCTTCAGCCCCTTGGCAACCTTTTCTGCTGCTGCACTGTGGCTGACACAGAGAGAATTCTTAAAGGTTTAACTCACTTTCCAGAGTTCAGCCAATCAAGAACTGCACAGGAAGGGTGAAAGACCAAGGACTCAACACCTCCCTCTGTAACTGGATCCTTGACTTTCTAACCAACAGACTGCAATCAGTGAGGATAGGCAGCAATACCTCCGGCACAATTATTCTCAACACTGGTGCCCCACAAGGCTGCATCCTCAGCCCTCTACTCTACTCCCTATACACTCATGACTGTGTGGCCAGATTCTGCTCTAACTCCATCTACAAGTTTGCAGATGATATAACCCTTGTAGGCCGTATCTCAAACAGCGATGAGTCAGAGTACAGGAAGGAGATAGAGAGCTTAGTGGAATGGTGTCATGACAACAACCTTTCCCTCAATGTCAGCAAACAAAAGAGCTGGTCACTGACTTCAGGAAAGGGGGGCAGTACACGCACCTGTCTACATCAATGGTGCTGAGGTCAAGAGGGTTGAGAGTTTCAAGTTCCAGGGAGTGAACGTCACCAACAGCCTGTCCTGGTCAAATCACGTAGATGCCACGGTCAAGAAAGCTCACCAGCGCCTCTACTTCCTCAGGAGGCTAAAGAAATTTGGATTGTCCCCTTTGACTCTCACCAACTTTTACTGAAGCACCAGAGAAAGCATCCTATCTGGATGTATCATGGCTTAGTATGCCAACTGCTCTGCCCAGGACCGCAAGAAACTGCAGAGAGTTGGAGACACAGCCCAACGTATCACGGACACCAGCCTCCCCTCCTTGAACTCTGTCTTTACCTCTCGTTGTCTTGGTGAAGCAGCCAGCATAATCAAAGACCCCACCCACCTGGGACATTCTCTCTTCTCTCCTCTTCCATTGGGTAGAAGGTACAGGTACCTGAGGGCACGTACCACCAGACTTAAGGACAGCTTCTACCCCACTGCGATAAGACCATTGAACGGTTCCCTTATACGATGAAATGGACTCTGACCTCACGATCTACCTTGTTGTGACCTTGCACCTTATTGCACTGCACTTTCTCTGTAGCTGTGACACTTTACTCTGTACTGTTATTGTTTTTACCTGTACTACATCAATGCACTCTGTACTGACTCAATGTAACTGCACTATGTAATGAATTGATCTGTACAATCGGTTTGTAAGACAAGCTTTTCACTGTACCTCGGTACAAGTGACAATAATAAACCAATACCAATACCAATACCAAAATGACTAGAATTTCTTTCGAGTAGGGTTGTATCACAAACACAGCATCGGTCACTTTCTTATGTGTCCACACTAGCCAGTTTCACATCTGTGCACAGGTAAAGTTAACCACACAACTCGTGTTGAAAACCATAATTGATTTTATAACTGGACCTTGCACCAATTTCTTGAATTTCCTTTGGCAGGTATGAGTACTACACACAGCATCTGGATGTAGTGCATCTAAAAGGGGTAAGAGAGGTTTAGGCGGGGTAATCCAAGGCTTGGAGTCTTGGCAGCTGAAAACAGTGTTGGCATTATGTAAGAGGAAAATGTGAGTTCATCATGAGAAATATATGTCATCAGGGCTGGCATGTGTGTCTCAACTTCAGTAAGAAAGTATTGAGAAGAAGCCCTCCAATCTCTCATGACGTTCCTCATGGTCAGTCAGATGATTGCTGATTTATGACAGAAGTGTCATGCAATGGAATTTAGTTCTTTTCAACGTGCCGACAAACAGCTCAGACACTTTTAAAGGGGGCTGACTTGATGCTGTTTTATTTTAGCCCCATCCTCTCTTTTGAAGCTCAATTGGAAATGTAAAGGAAGCTGTGGAGATTTCAAATAAGAGAGAAAAACATTTCTGTGCGCAATGCAACACAGTTTGGCAGACTGTGGACCAGGAAAGTACACATTTTAAGGAGCAGGTTTCTCGGCGGAATCTCAAGTGATTTCACTGCGTGTGACAGCATTTTGCGTGTACAAAGAGTCGCCACTTCTGGATCTAATCTGTGATTCCAGTACTCCAAATGTGGCCTTACCAACATCTTGTACAGCTGTAACATGATGTCCCAACTTCTGTACTCAATATCCTGGCCGTCTTTTAATTGGGACATTTTGGGTGGGGCACTCCCTGATATTATGCAAGGAATTATTATTATAAAGTGCTTCAATGAAACCATTCTGCCCTGGCAACATTCCTCGGCCTATAATTAAATGAATGATCAATAATTTATTTATAATCATGTTGGATGAGAGAGGGATGTTGACCCAGCCAATCAAGAGAGAATGGTGCCAAACTATTGTCAAACTATTATCGACCCGAGGAAGCAACTTTAATGTTTCCAACGAAAGACAGCATCATCGGCAATGCAGGACTCCCTCAGTGCTCCACTGGGGATGTGCACAAGGTGCAGTTAAAACTATGAGCTCCAATCAATGACCCTCTGACCCTGAGGTGAGTCTGATGCTGAGCCAAACTGACCCTAAAGGACAAATTTTGCTCGGTCTTACACTGCCTGTGATGTTTTGTCTTATGTGCAAGGTCCAACTCAAGGCAACCAAAGTTTACCCAAAAATTCAGCTTTTCCAACATGCTGTACTCACATTTCCTATATTTACATTGTGACTTTCTTGTTCACAGAAATCTTGAGTGGGAATATTTTAACAGCTAAATTGATTCCAGGACTTTTTTTTGCTGCATATTCTGGCGTACACCCAATCCATGCACGAATAGATAGAAAGGCATTACACACAGGGAGAGAGGCACAGGGAAATGGATGCAGATCATAAAAGCAGTTTGTGATTTGACACACTGTTGCCATGCAGTTGGAATATACTTAATGAGGCAATTTTCCCAGTCCTTCAGGTTTTTCCTTGGTACTAAAGCAGTAATGATATTGTCTGGGTTATTACTGGCTGGTACACAATACGGAGGAGATGAAACCCTCTCAAGTATAAAAAGATATTGGAGGTGATTTTTTTTTCTTTTTCAATCACTTCTCCACTCCCATTCCCCTCACCTCCCGGCTCGGCAACACTTTGAAATGGAAGATTTATCGTCATCTTCATTTCCCATTCTGGCCTCAGCCCTGCTATCTCTGAAACCACCTCCAGCCCTGTGAGATTGCTGCAGTCATCCAATTCCACCCTGAATTCGGTCGTTCCTTCACTAGCAGTCGTGCCTTCAGCTGCCAAGCTCTTCAGCTCTGGAATTCCCATCCTGAACCTCCCCGCCTCTGCTTCTTTCCTTTGAGCAGTTCCTTTCAATTGCCCTCTGCGGACAAACTTTTGGTCTTCTGCTCAACTAGATCCTCATGGGCTCATTGTCAGCCCTTTGTCTTGGTAATATTGCTGGGAAGTGCTTTGGAATATTTTTACTGTGGTAAAGGTGCAATAAAAATGCACGTTGTGTGAGTGATTGTGCTTCTGAGTGAGAAGCACAAGGAGAGAGGAACATATTGGGGCAGTGATGAAAATACTGCCTGCAAATTCATCCACGGTTGAGTCATCATATGGCATTCCTTGACTGAACTACATTCCGTTGATTCCAATGTGAAGAACTTCAGAAACAGAACACAACACACTGACACTACTGGTTGGGGATGAACTCCTTGGCATAAATCTTTTGCAGAGGATTTCCTGGCAAGGAATGAGTTAGCTCTGACTGAGCAGTAGTGTGTGCAATGCTCCCTTTGGACCACAGCTATACTGACGTATGTGACCTGATATGATTGCTCTCTTGGAGAAGCAATCGTGTGGCTATCCATGTTCCTGCAGCCTTTGAATACACCCTAACAATGAATCAGTGCCCCCTGAACATGTGGGCCTTAACAGTGGGGTTGTGCCCATGGTCTAGAAATGCAGAATTGCTCTCTGTGAAACCTATTGATTTGTTAACCACAGCAATTTCAATTCTAATCTTTTGACCCACAGGCTTCACTTACTCCGAGCAGGATTCTGACATACTGCGCGTGCCTTAGCAAACCTTGTAATTCCTGTTTGCCCCACCTCTAATAAGTTGAAGATGTCAGTGTACAAGATTAACAGGAGTGGCCACATACTTTGCTGCTTTCATCCTGTGAGTGCCTTGTGATACAACACAACCCAACAAAATAGGCTCTGACAGGTCACCTTATACACTTTGTGGCCTTTGTCTTCTTTTGAATTTCAAGAGGGTTGGTTGCACATGTCATTTCACAAGATCACAAGACAAAGGAGCAGAAGTAGGCCATTCAGCCCATCGAGTCTGCTCCGCTATCTCACCATGAGCTAAACTATTCCCATCTAGCCCCAATTCCCGGCCTTTTCCCCATATCCCTTCGTACCTTGACTAATTAGATACCTATCAATCTCCTCCTTAAACACCCCCAATGATCGGGCCTCCACTGCTGTATGTGGCAATGAATTCCATATATCCATGACCCTCTAGCTAAAGAAACTTCTTCTCATTTCTGTTTTAAATGGGTACCCTCTAATTCTAAGACTGTGCCCTCTAGTCCTGGACTCACCCACCAAGGGAAACAACTTAGCCACATCTACACTGTCCAGTCCTTTCAACATTCTATATGTTTCTATGAGGTTCCCTCTCTCTCTTCCGTACTCCAATGAATACAGTCCAAGAGCCGACAATCACTCATCATATGTAAGCCCTTTCATTCCGGGAATCATCCTCGTAAATCTTAAACTTCAACAGGTGTGTGCTCACGGTGAAGAGAGAGTCACATCCAAAAAGTTCAATAAAATTAATCATGTGTGTCCATTAACAGTTCTTGATGACTGATCAACCAGATTTTAAATAAAATTGTTGCGCAGCTTTGAAGTCAGAGTTGGATCATTTAGTGCTCCTCAAGCTTCTTACTCGAGCCCTTTGTCCCCCCAACTTTGGTGAAGACCACTCACATATTTTAATATTGCATTATTTTGTAACAGATGATTTGGGGAAAAATATCTCTAGCTGAAGTCCTACCAGTGCTTTATAACAGTTTTTGATTAATTTCATGCCTTAAATAAATTCAAGGATAACAGCTACTATGTTAACAGGCTTCTCAAGTGGTCCTGACACTTTCAAGTGTGTGTGTGCCTAAACCCTCAGGGCTCTGTTTTCCTGCACCCCCTTTATATTTGTACTTTTTAATTTATATTACCTTTTCTCATCAAGCAGCACAAAATGATCTGTCCCTGAATTAGAAGCTGCACAACAGATTTTTTAAGTATCTGACTGATTAGTCATCAAGAACTGATAATTAACTAACACCTGTAGTCAATTTTATTGAAAGTGCTAAAATGGTTATCCATCTACCAAACCAATGATGCCACAAAATGGCAATGTACGTAAAAGTGATGGTACCTTACAATTATTCATTATAAAATATATCACTTCTCCTTCCTTGGGTTAAGTTTCATTGCCATGCATCCATCCTTGCTATTCTATAGCATTTTTGACACCACCTCAAATTGCTTTACCACTTTTAAAGTAATGATGACTTCACTGTTGTAATTCAGGACGTACAGCAGCTGTTTTATGCACAGCAATCTCCCACAAACAGTGGCAAGAGAATCCAGTGACATTCACTTTGGGAATATTGGCCAACAAGCCCATTTCTTTGGAATGGTGCCATGGGATCTGTTACTGAAAGAAGGACCTCTTTAGCAGTCTGCCTGAAAGATAAGGCAATGTTATCCACCCTTGGTACCGTACTGGAGTGTCAATCTAGATTTTTGTGCTTAAGTGTCTGGAGCTTGATCCTGTAACATGAAGCACAAATGAACCATGACTGACACTTAACATGAGTAGCTCCTCCAACATTATCAACAGTAAGGAAGGAGATGATTTAAATCAGGAAATCATTGGGTAAATGGGGAACTAGGAGGATGGGAAGGCTGAGGGTAATGAGGGGAGTATTGGAACAGCTTTTTGGGAAGCAGGTTTCATTAACATGAGTTAGCTTCTGGCTATTAGTAGTAATTTCAGCTGCTGATTTACATGAACTGCCTTAACATCCAAGTTGTAACTAGTCTCTCCAAAAAATTTCAACATCTCATGACTGCCCTTACTACTCTGTTTTCCATAAGGCTGAACATGAGTATAAAGAAGAATTGAAACTGGTAACCCATTCTGATATTTTAGTAGATGGCAAAGGTAACATCTGTGGTTAATAAGGAAAGTACACTCTCAAAATACACTGTAAAGTAATTTGAAAGATTTTGAGGCTGGACTTTCCTTATTAACCCACAAATATTACCTCAGCGATGAGCCCTGTTTAAAGAAGCTTGTCAATATTCCACTGTCTGCACAGCATCAGACCATACTTACTGCTTGGTAAACTCTCTGGCTCCAAAAGACCTAATTTCATGGATGTGGATTGTGATACCTTCATGTGAAGGTATCACAAAGGATTTTTTTTTAGAAAGAGATATGTTGAAATAGTTTATTTATGATATTTCAGCTGTTACCATTACCACATGTCCCAACCATTTTATTAAACAATCACGGGGGATTCAGAGTAATTCCTTGCTTGAGCCTTCTTGCATTACTTGAAAAAGGAAAAAAGAAATTGGCTGGATACAGTACCTTTCATGACCTCGCAAGGTCCCAAAGGATTTTACATCCAATGAGGTCGTTTTTAGTCACTGTTGTAACACTGCAGACATTGGGACAATTTGCATAGCAAGCTCCCACAGAAAACAACAGGATAATGACCAGCTAATTATTTAATCTGCTTCTGAGTAATTGTTTATATTGATTTAT
Organism: Pristis pectinata; assembly: GCF_009764475.1. NCBI lineage: Eukaryota > Metazoa > Chordata > Chondrichthyes > Rhinopristiformes > Pristidae > Pristis > Pristis pectinata. The sequence continues at coordinate 8,959,733 of NC_067450.1, forward strand.
GTGTTTACAACATAAAACACATTATACTACGTGCCCTGTTTCATTAGGTAAGACTTTACGGTGGGTTAGTTCTTGAATTATTTTTTGCCTCCCGCCTTTCTTCTCTCAGGACAATATGATCTTCCAAGTAATAGTGCTGAACTAAGACTAAGGTAAATCCCACACTCATCTTCTATCCTTCATCTACCACCCCATACTAAGGACCACTCACCCACCAATCTCCACTCACTCACCAATCTCCACCCCCCACTGACTCTGAGCCCTCCACCTGTGCCAATATGGCAATCTCTGTCTCCCCTAATCTGCCGATCCCTTGTAGGTGCCCATCAACCATCCAACGCACCCATTAGCTGGCCATTATTTCATCGGCTTCTGTGGGATCTTACCATGCAAACTGTCCCCAACTTCCCCAACATTACAACAGTGACTGCAATTCACATGTGCTTCATTGGGTATAAAGTGCTTTGGGATGAGCTAAGGTCGTGACAGGCACTATATGTAGCTAAGTCATTTCTTTTCATGCAACAAGTGGAGGTCCAAGCAAGAACTTGCTCTGAACCGCCTGTGATTGGGTTCAGGTTGAACTGTGCAGCGTGCACTCAGCCCCATCTTTTGTCTGGCAGCGTGATTGGACTGATTCTAATGCCATCATCTCCTTTCACTTCTGTGGCATTGTCCTCCTGTAACCCTACTTCTCCCTCACTGTTGTAGAAATAGCTGTGTCACCTCCAGACCTGGTTATACCAGCACGTGTTGGGCAGGCCTGCTGACTTCCACCTTTTACCTCGTACGCCGTCTACTCTCCATCAGCCAGGCTGAGTCCCACTCAGTGTGATTTAGATACAAGAGGCCTTGTGATGCAATACCTGGGAATCTGTCCAATAAAGTATCAACTCTATCTTGCCTTGCACCAACAGCAAAAGGGTTATCAAAGGCAGGGAGAGCTGCAGGAAATGACTGGGCTTTCTTTGATTTTAATGTTTTTTTTGACACTTTGATGATTGACAATAGACTCAAATTTCCAATGTATTATAAAACTAAAGAGTCTCCTATGGCACTGCATGCAATAAGTTAGGAGCACTGGTTTACAAAGATGGAGATATTCAATTGTTACTTACTACAATGCAGAAGGAGGCCATTCAGCCTATAGGATTCATGCCAGCAAGCAATCACAGCAATCCCACTCACCCTTTCTTTGTTTCCCTGCAGCCCTGCAACTGATTCTCTCTCACATGCCCTGCAACCCCCATAGTCACTACGAAAGAGCACATTACACTGTGCTTTTCACTCCTTGGGACATTCCAGAGTTTTATAGCCAAGGAAGTGTAGTCACAGCTGCAATGTGGTAAGCACAGTAGCTAGTTTGCACACAGTAAGTTCCCTCAAACAGCATTGAGATAATGTGTTTCAGAAATGTTGACTGAGGGATGAATATTGGCCAGGACACTGGGGAGAACTCCCCAAAATTTGCATCCAGCTAGAAGGACAGACACGGTCTTCGTTTAAAGACAGTAACTGACTCTGCAGCACTCTCTCATTGGAGCATCCTCTCTGAAGCAGGACTTGAACTCATAACATTCTCACTCAGAGGCAAGAATCTTACCAGCTGAGCTATGGCTGCTGCAGTAGGGTATGCTTCAGATGCCTGGGTTTAGGGAACATATTTCCCCCACTAAGTTCTTAACATTGGTCATCGATGATTACCTTACTCGAATGGCTAATAGGGGCTGGCTTCTCTTCTGTCATTTTTTTTCTTTGTTGACTGCACCTTGATGAACTGCTGCACATAAATCCAAGAGAGAGCCCAGCCTAACAGTGTCATCCAATATGCAGGGGGGAGAGCTTCAGACTGTAATAAAGCTCTGCTGAGATTGACAGAAATAAAATTGCTGTTTGCTTGTCTGAACTTAGAGCTCTTTGACAAGCACAAAAGTTCACTGAAATTAAACTTCAAAAAAAGTCTTCACTGTTATGCTAGCTGAGATTCATTATTAAATGGCTGATCGCCAAGACAGGCCTTTGTACTGTCCTGGTGGTATGACATTTTGGACAAGTGATTTATTATTACTCAGAGCTGGGCAAAAATCAGTAATTTTACTGTTCAGCCAGTTTGTGGCAAATTACTGTGTTGGAAAGGTGAGGAGGCAAATGTTTCTGCAGCTAGGTGAAATGTAGCTACCCACTGAGTGTCACACTGCACTCAATCACTTACCCAACTCATCCCATATTTTGCAGTTGCTTGGGGAATTTTAGTCACATATTTTGATAATACACTGCATAACACTAGGCAGATATAGTATCGCAGCATGGTATAACATAGCCATTCAGCCCATCAAATTTGTGCTGACTCTTTTGAAGAGTGATATCGGACCACTTTCTCACTCTTTCCCCATATCCCTGCAGCTTTTCCTCCTTTGCGTATTTATCCAGTTCCCTTTGGAAAGTTATTATTGAATTTGTTTCTACCACTTTATTGGGTGGTACATTCCAAATCCCAAGTACTTTCACTTGCCAGTCACCTTAAAGCCATCCACATTACCTAGGCTACCAATAATGGAAGATAAATATAATTGTACCTTATAACAGAATAGATGCAAAATTACGTAGTGTAAGTGTAACAAATTGAAAATGGCTGCATATGATGACACAGTGAAGATGTTTGGATAATTTCCCCTTTAAATTACAGTTGTGACCACACTGCCGCACATGATTAAAATTGACTTTAATGCACTAAAGTTATGTGTAATATCTTCTGCTCATTGAATTTTCCAAGAGAAATTACTGGCTTATATTGAGAGAAGTTGGTCTCGTTTTTGTTCCTCCATCTCTTTAAACAGACTCTGTTTCTGAATAAATTGACATTGTTTGCTGTACAATCATTAGTTGTGAGTCATATGCCTTGCCCCATCACCAATTCATTGGCTAATATTGTGGTGTCAATAAGTACTGTTTAAAAAATTGCACAATATCAGTGTATGCCACAGGGAGACACTGCCAGAAATGATTTCATCTCCATAAAAATGCTGTCATCATTTCTCAGTATACATAACTCAGAGAGTCACGAGCACAGGAACTGGCCCTTTGGCCCACCAATTCCATGCCAAACACCAACCATCCATTTTACATTAGCCCTACACTAATACCATTTAATTCTCACCACATTCCCATCAACTCCTCCAAGATTCCACTTCCCACCTACACTTGGAATTAACCTACTAACCCACACATCTTTGGTATGTGGAAGGAAACTGGAGAACCCGGGGGAAACCCATGCAGTCACAGGGAGAACGTGCAAACTCCACACGGATGGGACAAAAGGTCAAGGTTGGACCCAGGTTGCTAGAGCAAATGTTACATGCTGTGAATTGTATAAAACACACTGGAGCTGCATTCTCAGCAATATCAATGACTAACTCATTACTTAATAACAACAACAATGCATTTATAAAACACCTTTAATATAGTAAAGCATTTTCGCAGCAACATCATCAGACAAAATTTGCACTGAACCATGCAACAAGGTATTAGAATGTGTGACCAAAAGTTTGGATTTAAGGATTATGAAGGAAGAAGGAGGAAGTGATGGGGATTATTTCAGGAGGAAATTCCAGAGTTTTGGTCTTTGACAACTGGAGACAAACCAAAATATGGCTCTATACTTACCATCAATAGCTTGACCATGTACAAAATCCCTGACTATTCAGGATCCCATGAGACTATTTCCAGACAGAAAGACAGTAGGTTCTGTGGGAAGTTATAATATCACATAAAACTTAATTCTTAAAGAATGTTATCAGATCCAATTTTGCTGGATTTTAATGCAGGGTCTCTCCTGTTTGTTATTTTTGAGATTCAAGGAAATCAGTTTAGCGCAGTAAATCTAAACGTGGTTTTTGTTGCTGTTTCTTTATTTGGTAATGAATCTGTTTGGGTAGGTTGTGGTCCAATAGTGTGTTTGTTTCACTGCCTTCCAAAGATGAAGCAATCGTGTGAGTGCTTATTATAGATGCAGTTCACTGAATATAGCACCAAGAATTTTGACTGAATCCCGGACTCAATTGGTTTATCAGGTATCACGTGTATTAAATACACACTCCAGGTCATAAGGACCAAGGGGAATGGCTTGTACAACATTAGGCCAGTAAACCAAAGGTCCCAATCTGGTGGTTGCTGCCTGGCAAAGATCCCATGATACTATTCAAAGAAGAACAGGAAATTATCCTGGTGTCTTGACCAAGATTCACCAAAGACCACCATCCAGAACAATAACTTCATTGCTGTTTAGAAATACTGCTGCCCAGAATGGTGGCTTAGTGTGTACACACTCATCGCTGAAGTTTAAGAGCAATTCACAGTGGCAAAATGGCTGGACGCAATGGTTTATAAATTTGAGTGCATTCTAAACATTGTGTTCAGGAGAGCTCAGGGGGTGGAATTTCACGTACTCATGAGAATGAAAAGAATTAAAAGCAACATATATAAACTATAGGGTATTGGAGGAACGACGAATGACTGTACCCAAACTGGTTGGGCTAGTTTTAAAGTGCACACAGGTAACAGATCTAGACCCAGGCACTATAAAAAGGATTGTTGAAGTACAAATTTCATTTGAAATTGTGCTGCCTTTGAAACTCCATACCTTGGAATTCTGATGTAATGGAATATATAGGATCAATATCTCCTGGGTTGCAACCCTTATATCTATTCTCTTAGAAAGACACATGAATGATAGAGAAATAGGGGGCTATGTGGGAGGGAAGGGTTAGATAGATCTTAGAGCAGGATAAGATGTCGGCACAACATTGTGGGCCGAGGGCCTGTACTGTGCTGTAGTGTTCAATGTTCTATTCTTTTCTTTGCTACTTTATATGTTCAGATCAGACATATATGATTCTAACCTAACAAGGTCGGCATATGTGTTGGCCCTTTGTACACAAGAACTTTCAAGCCCTTTAAGAAAAGTTTCCAACCCTTAAGGAATTCAGCTGTAATGCAAAAAGCAAATTTTGAAATATAAAATAATGCAAAGTCAATAAATGAAAGAAAAAATACAGAACTTCAACCAGTTTAAGTGAAATTCACAGAAGAAAATGTTGCATCATTTGCTGCATTCATCACTTTCCTATTTAACATTCAAACACAATGTAACACGTCATCACATCAACATCTTTAACATTAAAACAATTATACAAATAGATTTTTGTTGCTCTATAGTATGTGTTGGAACTATATTTAATTTTAAAACCTCCCACTGTGGCACAGTTGGTTCACCTCTCAAAGCCTCATTCCACTGAAATCAACCATGCTTTGGGTTAAAACCTTTGCTTGTGTTTGATCTTTATCCTGAAATTTAATGTCAAACACAACTGTGTTATTTTACAATTCTACGTGTGGATTGTGTGAACGTCAGCAGAAGACATGACTAAAATCTGATTGGATGCCCCTGTTGTTGATTAGCCTGGCATTAAGCAAATAAAAACAATATTTTTACAGAGTTAAACAGTTCTGAGTCATTTTGTGTCACTCAGGTAACTAAACAGACTTCCTGTTGCAATTCACACTGACAGACTTCTGTGCTGCAGTAGGAGGGGTGAAGTCATTCCACATGCAATGTTGCTTTAGGAGCAAGGCAGGAGATGTTGGACCCTGTTGTCCTGGGGGCAGCAGGTGTTGCCTGCCTCCCACAGGACTGGACTGGGACACTTGTGAGACAGGTCAATTACTCACCTTCCATTCTTGGCCAGCACCTCCCTCCCCCCTCCCTCCCCACCCTAACACTGCACCAACCACCACCAACAACAATAAACCCCCAATCCCACCCAAGCACACGCTGCTGCCCCAGCCCCAATCTGCCACCACCCAATGTCCAAGCACCTCCCAATCCATCTGTTTTTACCACCCACCATCCAAACTGATGGTTTCTGATCTCCCCCTCAATCCGAACTTCCAGTCCCCATTCTCCCCACACCCCTCCATCCAAACAGTCTATCTCTGAGCCTCCCCCCACCATCCAAACTGCTTGCCTCTGATCCTACTGCCCTCCCCATCCAAACTGTCCGTCTCCAGTCACCCTTCACTTTTCCTTCTCTGACTCCCCCCAACAGATCCGAACTGTCTGCCTCTGATCCCATCTATCCAAACTGACAGGATTCAATTTCCCCCATTGCGTCCCCACCACCTTGCTCGACTCCAAGCCCTCCCCATCCAAACACCTCATCTCTGATCTTTCCCCCTGCCATCTTAACTGCTGGCCTCCTGAGTCCACACCTCGGTGCCTTCAGCCTCCACCATCCAATCTGCTGATCTCCTGATCCACGCTCACTTCCCCTCCCGCAGCACAGCACGACACATCCTGAACCCAGCCCCTAAACAGAGCACCTGGCGGCACTAGAATTTCCAGCCAAGCATCTGCTCATCATCCAGCTGCTGTCTGTGGGATCCTACTATGCAAAAATTGTCTGCTGCGTTTTCTGCTCCAGAGTCATAAAAGTTATACAGCATGGAAACAGGCCCTTCAGCCCAACTTGTCCATGCCGACCAAGATGTCTATCCAAGCTAGTCCCATTTGCCTGCATTTGGCCCATGTTCCTCTAAACCTTTTCTATCCATGCTCCTGCCTAAATATCTTTTAAATATCATAAGGTAACGTTGGAACAGGTATAGAAAGGACTTCAATACCACTTTAATTTTTTTTGTGCTTATGAAAGGCATGATCAAAATGCAAATCTCCCTTTCTCTTTTGGAGACGTGTCAATTGTCCAAACCACTAACACTTACGTTATTCGGGTAAAAAATTTTCCTCTTATATTCAGAGAGCACTAACTCATACATGGTTATTGGACTGATAATCACTCCTGGTACTGCACATGTCCAGCCCTCCCTTGACCCCAGATAAGATACAATAGAAGTGGTATATTCAAATTAGGATTTACATATTCATTTATCATACTTCTGAATAAATTTGCTGATAAAATAATTTTTTAGATGCATCATATCAATTCCTCTCCACGCTATCACACTTGGAACAAAAGTCGTTATGATATAAGGACATGAGCAGGAGGAAGACATTCAGCCCTGGAGCTTGCTCAACAATAAAACCAAGGTTGATCCTCACCTCGTCTACTTTCCTGCCTGATCCCTGTAATACGCTGGTTGTCATTGCGTTCAAAATTCCTGCCACCCAGTCTTGGATTTACTCAATGTCTGCCTCCACAGCTCTCTGGAGGAGAATATTCCAAAGATTCCTAACCCTCTGAGAGAAGAAACCTGTTCTCATCTCCATCTGATCCCTTATCCTGAGACTATCTTGAAACACTATGGTCAGGGCACCCAGAGTTATTTTTTAGAGTCATGGTATGGATAAGAAACAGACGGAGTTATTGTCTGCACTGCACATCCTCAATGCTGGGTTAGCCCTGGAATTAATGTTTCGCTGTGCTTGCAGAGGGTTGTTTTTGTGGTCCATTGAATCAATACCAAACAGCTAAGAATTATTACTGTGCACTTATAATACAGAGGTATTTGCAATTGTTCACACTGAGTGCTATGAAAACCAGGATTCTACGTGGGTTCCTGTTGCCAGTGTGCTTTGTCTAAATCCATCCTTGTTGATGTCTGAGCATTATCAGAGGCTGGGCAGCCGAGTGAGAACTCACTAATTGGAAATGGGAAATGTTTTCACAAAGAAGAAAGGAGGGGAAGCATTGAACAGAAGATGGCAAATGAGATTTAAGGAAATAATTACAATGGTGGGACGGTGTGGTGATACATTCCAGATGTGAAAATCTGTCAATAAACAATTACTCGATCCTGGTAGAGGGCATCCTGTTAATACTGAGATTGATTAGGCTTCGGCTGTGTTAGAAGACATTCAATAAGGTGCCTTGTGAAATGTTTTTCCAAAAATAAGGCTCAGTAGATCTGTGGAGACGGGCAGAGTGTGTACTCTCTTCTGAGCTCTGTCATGGGTAGAGATTACCAGGCAGACCCAGAAAAAGATTCAAGGATGTGTTGTGTGTCCTTGAAAAATTGCAACATCTCCATTGACTCCTGGGAATCTCTGGTCCATTACTGCTCAAGTTGAAAGAAGGAGCACTGAGGATGGTATCGAGAGCCTCGAGGACATGAGGACACAACAGCCCTGGATAAGCAGCCGAAAGAGTGCACTATCTCATGAACTACCCATCCACCTACCACTTCAACCCTCTCCTGCCCCATCAATGGAAGTGTGCAGGTCCCACATTGGCCACCTCAGAACCCACAGAACTGGAGTGGAAGGCAAAAGAAACTGCAGATGCTGGAGTCTAGAACAAAAACAGAATGCTTGGAAGGACCCAGCAGGTCAAGCAGCATCTGTGGGGGCAAAAGGGGTAGGTCGACGTAGGTCCACCTAGTTTTCTTCTCCCTTTGTTCATCCCTCACATCCCCTCCCCCCACCTGGTTCCATCTGTCCATCATCCCTCCCCTGTCTATTTCCACCTATCACCTACTAGCCTCTGTCCCACCTCTCTCTCCTCACCCAGTTCCATCTGTCCATGAGCCCCTCCCCATCTGGTTCCACCTATCGCCTACCAGCCCCTATCCCTCCCCACCGCACACCACCCCCCACCCACCCCCTGATGTACTGCTGTATACTGGCAATCTTTCCTGTTCCCTCAATCCCGGTGCAGGATCTCAACCTGAAATATCGACTTAAAACTTTTGCCTCCACAGATGCTGATTGACCCACTGAGTTCCTCCAGTGTTCTGTTTTTGTTTTAAACTGGAGTGGAAGCAAATCGTCCCTGATCCTGAGGTACAGCTTAAGAAAAAAGTAGTAGGATTATTTTTATATTCATTCAAAGGATGTGGGCCTCGCAGACTGAGCCAGAATTAATTACCCATCACTAGTTGTCTTTGAGAAGGTGTAGGTGAGCTGCCTTCTTGAACCACTGCAGTCCTTGAGATGTGGACACAATGCTGTTAGGGAGGGAGTTCCAGGATCTTGACCCAGTGACGGTGAAGGAACGGCGATATATTTCCAAGTCAGGATGGTGTGTGGCTTGGAGGGCAACTTCCAGGGGGTGGTGTTCCCCATGCTTTTGCTGCCCTTGTCCTTCCAGCTGGTAGAGGTGGTGGTTTGGAAGGTGCTGTCTGAGGAGTCTTGGCGAGTTGCTGCAGTGCATCCTGTAGATGGTACAACCTGCTGCTACTGTGTGTCGGTGGTGGACTGAGTGAGTGGGTGTGGATGGAGTGCCTACCATGTGGGCTGCTATGTCCTGTATGGTGTTGAGCTTCTTGAGTGTTGTTGAAGCTTCTCTCATCCAGTGGAGTTTTGCATCACACTCCTGACTTGAACCTTGTAGAAGGTTGACAGGCTTTGGGGAGTTAGGAGGTGAGTTACTTGCCACAGGATTCCTAGCCTCTGACCTGCTGTTGTAGCCACACTGTGTATATGGCTACTCCAATTCAGTTTCTGGTTGATGATAATCCCCAGGATATTGACAGTGTGGGACTCAGTGATGGTAATGCCATTGAATGTTAGGGGGTTACAGCTGGATTTTCTCTTGTTACTTGCCAGCCATCGGCCCAGGCCTGGATATTGTCCAGGTCTTGCTGCAGTTGGTTGTGAACTGTCTCATTATCTGAGGAGCCGCAAATGGTGCTGAACATTGTGTAATCATCAGCGAACATCCCTACTTCTGACTTTATGATTGAAGGAAGGTCATTGATGAAGCAGCCGAAGATGGTTGAGCCGAGGATACTGCCCTGAGGAACTCCTGTAGAGATGTCCTGTGGCTGAGATGATTGACCACCAACCACCACAACCATCTTCCTTTGTTATTGGTGTGATTCCCATCAGTGGAGGGTTTTCCCCCTGACTGTCATTGGGTCCAGTTTACCAAGGACTCCCTGATGCCATACTTGGTCAAATGCTGCCTTGAAGTCAAGGGTAGTTATTCTCAGTTCACCTCTGGAGCTCAGCTCTTTTGTCCATTTGGGCTGAGGCTGTAAAGAGGTCAGGAGCTGAGTGACTTTAAAGTAGAATAGAGGAAGTAGTGAAAAATGGGGTTATTTTCAGGTTGTCAATGGGGTCACACAGGGATCAGTTCTGGGCATTTCATGTTAATGATTTAGATGGAAAGACAGAGTGTAACAGGCAGGTTTTCTTATGATACAAAGCTGGCTGAGAAAGTGAGCTGTGAGGAGGAAACTGAGAGTCTCAAAAGGGGAGAGGCAGGCTTAGTGGGTGGGAAAGATGGTAGAGTACAATGATAAGTTATTCATTTTTGTTGGAAGTATTGAAGAATTTTGATTTTAAATGGTTAAAAACTATTAAATGCTGATATAGGAGAGGGACCTAGGTGTGGCTGTACATCATTCACATAATTGAGGTTACAGCAAGTAACCAGGAAGGCAAATGATAGATTGATCTTTATTGCAAGGAGGTCTTGTGTATGAGTTCAAATCCTACCATGGCAGTCATGGAATCTGGAAAAAGAACATTAGTAATAATGACCACAAAACTACTGGATTGTTGTAAAAAAAACATCTGGTTCACTTATATCCTTCAGGGGAGAAAATATGATGTCTTTGCCCATCCGGCCTATATGTGACTCTTAATTGCCCTCTGAAATTGCCCAGCAAGCCCTTCAGTTTACCATTACCTCCCCCACAGGACTGCAGTGGTTCAAGAAAGTGACTCATCACCACCATCTCCAGCACGCTTAGGGATGGAAAATAAACGCTGGCTTTGCCAATGATGCCCAGGTCCTAAAAAAATAATAAATAAAAGAAAGTGCCTTGAAATTGGACTGGGTAACAAGACACTACACTTTTGTGTGCTACTTAATTCCGATGAAGACTCACCCGCTTTAAAAATTGGGGACAGTGTGAGATCCATGAAGTCTATGATTTTTCTTCCGTGTTCTCTGTCAGTCAGATGCGCTGACACTCCAGGAGCCTGGGCATGTGCTGTGGCATTCACTAGCAGGAAACACATCCCTAGATGTCCCTCCCAGGCATGTTCCGTATTGCCTGCAGGCCACTCACGCAGAAGCAAGTCTTCTCAGCACTTGGGAGGTCTGCTTCAGCAACGGGAAAGGGCTCATTAATAATTTTGCCGTAAAGGGGCCTCAGGGAAAGACTGACCATCACATGATAGCATCTTACTTTGTTTGAAAGTGATGTAGTTCAATCTGAAAGCAGGGTTTTCAATTTATACAAAGGAAATGATGAGGTAATGAAAGACAGATTGGCTGGGGTAGTTTGGGAAATTGCATATAAGGGAAAAACAGTGGATATTAGCTTGCAGTTTAAAAAAATACATGATTTCCAACAATGTACATTCCTTTAAAGCACAAGGATACAGCAGGAAAAGTGGCATAGTCATGGATTACTTGAGAAACTAATGATAGAATTAATCGAAGGAAAAGGCTTACAAAGTTCCAGAAAAAAAAGCAGCAGACCCGAGAATGGAGAGTGTTTTAGAATTCAGCATAGGGTGACCAGAAATTGATAGAGAAACTGAAAATAAAATATGAGAGTAAACTAGCAAGAAGCACGAAAACAGACTGTAAGAGCTTTTACAGGAAAAGACTAGCAACGAAAAACCTGGATCTTTTACGGATAAAGAAGGGAGAATTTACAGTGGGGAATAAGGAAATGACAGAGGAATTAAACAAGCACTTTATGCCTGTCTTCACAGATGACAATACAGAAACTTCCCAGAACCAAAGATCCAGTGCAAATGAGGAAGTAAAAGAAACGAGCAATTGTAAAGAAATATAACTCGAAAAGTTAATGAGTCTGAAAATTGGTAAATCCAAATACCTGACAATCTACATCCTAGAGTTTTGAAAGAAGTTGCAATGGAGAGAGTGGACACTCTGGTTACATCTTCCAACGTTCTATAGATTGTGCAATGGTTCCTGCAGATTGGGGGGGGGGGCGGGGGGTTGCAAATGTGACCCCACTGTTTAAGAAAGGAGGGAGAAGGAAAGCAGGGAACTACTGACTTGTTAGCCTGACATCGGTGGTTAGAAAAATGCTGGAATCTATAATAAAGGACATAACATCACGACACAAACAAAAGAATAATATAACTAAGCAGAGTCGCTGTGGAATTATTAATGGGAGATTGTGTTTGACCAATCTATTGAGGGTCTTTTAAGGATGTACCTAGAAGGGTGAATGAGGAGCGACCAGTGAATGTATTGTATTTGGATATTCAGAAGGCTTTTGATAAGGTCCCACATAGGTTGGTGAAAAATGTTAGAGTAATATACTAGAGTGGACTAAGAGTTGGTTGTCATTGAAACATACAAAATTCTGAAAACTTCCCTACTTCTATACTTCATACCCCTTACAGTAAAGTACATTAGCCTTCCTAATTACTTGCTGTACCTGCATGCTAACTTTTTCTGTTTCATGTACTGGAATCCCCAGATCCCTTTGCACTGTAATGTTTTGTAGTTGCATTCCATTTAAATAATAATTTGCTTTTTCATTCTTCCTTCCGAAGTGGGTAACTTCACATTTTCCCCACATTATACTCCACCTGCCAACTTCTTGCCCACTCACTTAACCTATCTACATCCCTTTGCAAGGTCTTTGCCTCCCTGATGGAGGAGACTAGAACTAGGGGCTCACAGCCTCAGAATAAGCGGCAGGCCATTTAGGACAGAGAAAAAAAGAAATTTCTTCAGAGGGTGGTGAATCTTTAGAATTCTCTACCCTAGAAGGCTGTGGAGGCTCTGTCAGTAAAACATTCAAGAAAGAGGTCAATAGATTTCTAGAGTGAGAGGAATAACGAATATGGGCAGGAAAATAGCGTTGAAGGATAAGATCAGCTGTTATCTTGTTGAAAGGCAGAACAGACTTGAGGGGCCGAATGCCTACTCCTGTTCTTATTTCTTTTATTCTTATGCCCTGTGAGGAGAGATTGAATAGGATAAGCCTATACACTCAGAGATTTAGAAGAATGAGAAGTGCTGAGAGGCTGCTTCCTTAGGCTGGAGAGTCTAGAGCTGGAGGCACAATCTCAATATAAGGGGTCAGCCACTTTGGACTGAGATGAGGAGAGGCACTTTACTTGGAGGGTTGTAATGCTTTGGAGTTCTCTCTCCCAGAGCTGCAGAGGCTGGATTCTGGTAAATAAACAAGGCTGAGAGCAATAGGTTTTTGGGAATCAGAGGATATAGGGATGAGGTGGAAAAGTGAACAAGGTCCAAGAACAGCATTAATAAGGCTAATGGAGACATAAAAATTTCTGCAGATGCTGGAATCTGGAGCAATACACAAGAAGTGCTGGAGGAACTCAGCAGGTCAGGCAGCATCTATGGAGGGAAATAAACAGTTGACGTTTTGGAACGAGACCCTTCATCAGGACTGGAAAGGAAGAGGGCAGAAGCCAGAATAAGAAGGTGGGGGGAGGGGGAGGAGCACATGCAGGCAGGTGGTAGGTGAGAGGTGAGTTCAGGTGAGGGGGGAAGGTAGGTGGGTGGGGGGGAAGATGTAATAAGATGAGAGGTGATAGGTGGAAGAGACAAAGAGCTGAACAAGGAGGAATCCGGTAGGAGAGGGCAGTGGACCATGGAATAAAGGATGGAGGAGGGGAGGAGAGGAGATGGGCAGGTCATCAAGGCAGGGGAAGGGAGCCTCAGGAATAAGGGAAGACGGGGGGGGGGGGTGGTGGGGGAGAAAAAGAAGGGGAGGGGTTACTGGAAGTTAGAGAATTCAATGTTGAGGCCATCAGGTTGGAGACTCCCAAGGCGGAATATGAGATGTTGTTCCTCCAACCCAAGACTAAGCAGAGCAGGCTTAGGAGCTGGAAGTTTCCTTATGTTGCCATACTCCTGGCTTTGACAAGTGAAACTGATAACCCAATCTCATGAGAAAGGTTGTTGTAATCAATGGGGACCCGAAGACTTGTTGAATTTTTACAGGGTAGTGATACTTCTAGTCACTGTGTTCTCAGATGAAATTCTGAATCAAAACAGAAAAAGCTACGGATACTCAGTGGGTCAGGCAGCATCCCTGGAGAGAGAAAATGAATTAATGTTTTGGGTTGATCAACCTGGAATGTTAACAATCTTTCTCCACAGATGCTGTCTGACCTTATTTCAGAGTTCTAGCATATAAAGCTTTTATTTGATTTTCAAAGATCTGATTTAATTTGGGTTGAAATCAGGGAGATTTGACAGGAGCAATACAATGTCCATATGAAGGGTCTTGACCCAAAACATCGACTGTCCCATTTCCCTCCACAGATGCTGCCTGACCCACTGAGTTCCTCCAGCGCTTTGCGTGTTGCTCTGGATTCCAGCATCTGCAGTGTCTTGTGTCTCCAGACTTAAGACAGGAACTCCATACTTGGGCACTGCGGTAGTCCAGGAGGAAGAAATATGTGAGGAATGTGAAATCCAGGTCAGGAAAGGTGGGCAATTTTAATTATCATGAATTTGGAAAGCAACAAGGTGAAATTGCAAATTGCAGTATCATTGTAAGTTATGGGTAATTGACTGGTGTTGCCTCAGCTTGTAGCTGTAGGGGAAGGTAAGGTGTGTCTGTGAAATACTCAGCCTGGGTTCCATTCCTCAGCCATGATGAATATGCTCATCTCAACCTGGCAGCAGGAAAAATATTTGCATTTATCATCAGTTTATTGCTCCTAAATTAACCTCACCCATGTGCTTTACACAACAGTGAATTACTTGGAAATGCAGGTATTAATGAACAAAAATAGGTAATCCATCTTTGAAGGAAAAACCCGCATTTATACAAAACCAAGAATGCCCCTTCTATGACACCTTGAGTGTTTTGCAACTAGTGGTGTACTCCTGAAATGTGAAAAACATTGCAGACAACATGCGCACAGCATGCTTACACAGAATGCAGTATAATGCAGTCCAGATCATCTGTATTTTCAATAATATCAAGTGAGGAATAAACTCTTCTGCTCTTCTTCGAAACTGGGCCATGGTATATTTTACTCTCACCTAAGAGAGCAGACGGGGTCTCCATTTAATGTCTCTCTTCACAGAATGACTCCAACAAATTGGAGATTAGTTTTTTTGTTGTTCTTGCTTTCAATGGAGGAACACAGATCCAGTTCCTATCTTTCACCAAAAGAATGTCATTGGCTGCAAAGTACATTGGGACACACTGAGTTCAGAATCAAAAGGGATTGGTATCCAGTTGGAAATGCAGATGTGTAGTTTACAATCCCAACAGGGCATGGTTCAACTGTAATGACCTCAGCAGTCCATTTGACCACTGTCATCCAGTGTCCTGGACTGAGAGGTACCTTGGTATGAACTACTACCTCAGAGAGCAGGAGCAGGGATAAGGAGGGCAGGGAAAGTGGAGGTCAAAAATAAAGAAGGCAAGTGTCATTTTGTGGGTGACACAATGGCACAGCAGATAGAGCTGCTGCCTCACAGGTTCAATCCTGACTTCCAGTGCTGTCTGTATGGAGTTTGCATAGTTTTCCTGTGACCGAGTGGGTTTCCCCCGGGTGCTCTGGTTTCCTCCCACATTCCAAAGACATGTGGGTCAGTAGGTTAAATGGCCGCTGTAAATTGCCCTCTAGTGTGTAGGTGAGGGATAGAATCTGGGGGAACCAAGCCTTGTAATCTTAAGAAGTAATCAACAGATTAGGGATCGTGGTGGGAACCAGGAGGAAACTAAACAGTGGTTCTTCTCCTGGGGTACGGGAGTCCTTCAGGGGGATGGGATGGGATGGGGAGGGTCACCAAAGATTGCAGGGGATCTGTGAGGCATTATTAATATTGAGGTAATTTAATCAGAAATTTCACAAAATAGTAAGAATAAAATATACCCAAAAATCA
The DNA here is from genome assembly GCF_009764475.1 of Pristis pectinata. Lineage (NCBI taxonomy): Eukaryota > Metazoa > Chordata > Chondrichthyes > Rhinopristiformes > Pristidae > Pristis > Pristis pectinata. The sequence continues at coordinate 8,975,563 of NC_067450.1, forward strand.
TCTTTCCCTAATGTAGGAGCGAGCAGTCCCCAGACATTCCCTGGACAGCCCCAACTCCTTAAAAGAAGTGGCCTGTGACATCATGAGGGATCATGTGATTGTTTTGCAAAGTGAGAACAAGTAGGGCTTTCATTCAAAAAGGTCAGGAACCATTGATCTGAAGGGCTTAAGTACAAACACAAGTCTGACAAAGCCTTGGAGCTGACCCAGAGTTTAACTCAAGGGATAGGCTGCCACCTACTGTAGGGTCTTGCTCAAGTCATTTCAGCACAAAATAGTTGAAGTTTGATTTGCAGTCCTTCGTTTGGTCCTGTTCCCTGCTGGAGGAGAGTCCTAGGTTGGGCAACAGTGACATGGTAAGTCAGAGCCCTCAGCCACATCACCTGGTCTTCTCACACTGGAGACAAGTTGGGGAGCAATGAAGAGTGGAGTGCCAGCCTTCACTTACTCATTCTCACACACACACTTACACTTTCATGATCCGTCTCACACATTCACCTTTCACTCTCAAACACGCACACTCGCTCCTTCACACATATACACACATGCATGTACTCACTCTCACACACACATGCACTCACACACAAAGTTACAGGTAAACACATCCTTTTACACACACTCTCTCACTATCCTTTGTGTACATTCAGTCTCACACACACACCCTCACATTCACTCTCACTGTCACACATATTTACTCTCCTATACACATGCTTCCATCTATTGTCTTTTTCACACAAATACATGCACTCTCATTCTCACACAAATGCTCACTCTCTCCCACACAAACTCACTCACGCATATTATCTTTCAGACACACACTCTCTCTCATACAAACACATAAGTGCACACACACATACACACTGCTTCTTAGGCAGTCCCTTGGTTGGTTGGAGGATGACTTGCTTCCACTCCAGTGCTGTGGGTTCTGAGGGAGCTGATAAGGCCAATGTGGGAACTGCAGACTTTTTGTCAGATGGGGCAGGAGGTGCTTGACAGTTCAAGCAGATGGGTAGTTTGCGATGTACTACATCCTCCTGCCGTTTCTGCAGGGCTTTTGAGTGCCCCGATGCATGGACTTCCGGTTCTCAAGAACATCCCAAATCTCCTTCTGGGCGGCACAGTGGTGCAGCTAGTAGAGCTGCTGCCTCACAGTGCCAAAGACCTGGGTTCAATTCTGATCTCGGGTGCTGTCTGTGTGAAGTTTGCATGTTCTCCCTTTGACTGCGTGGGTTTCCCCTGGGTGGTCTGGTTTCCTCCCGTATCCCAAAGGTGTGTGGGTTGGTAGGTTAATTTGCCACCGTAAATTGCCTCTCGGTGTAAGTGAGTGGTAGAATGTGGAGAGAGATGATGAGAATGTGGGGAGAATAAAATCTGGTATTACTATAGTCTAAATGAGTGGTTGATCGTTGGTGCAAACTCAGTGAACCAAAGGGCCTGTTTCAGTACCGTATCTTTCTATGGCTATTTGTATCATTGATAGCCATGGGTGAGGTGCTGGAGGACTAGAGGGTGGCTAATGTTATGCCTTTATTTAAGAAAGGCTGCAAGGAAAAGACTGGGAAATAAAGGCCACTGAGCCTAACGCCAGTGGTGAGTAAGTTATTGGAGGGTATTCTGAGAGACTGGACCTGCATGCATTTGGAAAGGCAAGGACTGATTAGGGATAATCAGCATGGCTTTGTGTGTGGGAAGTCATGTCTCATGAATTTGATTGAGTTTTTTGAAGAGGTGACCAAGAAGGTAGATGAGGGACATTGTCTACATGGACTTAAGCAAGGCCTTTGATAAGGTTATGCAAAGTAGACTAGCCTGGAAAGTTGGATCACATGGGATCCAGGGTGAGCCAGTCAACAAAATTAGCTTGACTGTAGGAGACAGAGGGTTGTTTTCAGACCAGAGGCCTATGACTAGTGGTGTGCCGCAGAGATTGGTGCTAGGTCCATCATATATGTTAACAATTTTGATTAGAATGTCGCTGGCACGGTTAGTAAGTTTGCGGATGACACTAAAATCAGTGATATAGTGGACAGTGAAGGAGGTTATCTGAGGTTACATTACGATCTTGATCAACTGGGCCACTGGACCGAGGAACGGCAGATGGAGTTTAATGCCGATAAACATAAGGTGTTGCATTTTGGTAAGATGAACTAGGGCAGGATATACACAGTAAATGATGAGGCCCTGGGGAGTACTGTAGAACAGGGAGACCTAGGGGTGCAGGTACATAGTTCCTTTAAAGTGGCAACGCAGGTAGACAGGGTGGTGAAGAATGCATTTGGCACGCTTGCCTTCATCGGTCAGGAGCTGGAATGTCATGTTACAGCTGTACAAGATGTTGGTAAGGGCACATTTGGAATACTGCACATAGATCTAGTCACCCTGCTGTGGAAAGGATGTTATTAAACTGGAGAGGGTGCAAAAAAGATGTACAAAGATGTTACCAGAACTGGAGGGCTTGAGTTATAAGGAGAGACTGGACAGGCTAGGACTTTTTTCCCTGAAGCATAGGAGGCTGAGGGGTGACCTGATAGAGGTTTATAAAATCATGAGGGGCCTAGATAGAGTGACTAGCCAAAGTCTTTTCCCCAAGGTAGGGGAATCCTAAACTAGAGGGCATAGGTTTAAAGTGAGGGGTGAAAGATTTAAAAGGGACCTGAGGGGCAACAAGGGCAGGTTGGTAGAGAACCTTGGTCTTGTGGATGTTGAGTGCAAAACTCACCCTTTTCTATGCCTCAGTAAACAAGTTGACAATGACTTGGAGCTCAGCCTCCGGTCATGCACGTCTTTGCAGTGCAGCTCGATGACTGAGGTTACACTGATTTTGGTTCTGGAGTGCAGGGTACATACGTTGAACGGCTTCCCACCTGTCCTTTACATTAGCTCCACTCTAGCGGGAAGCTTGTTGGAGGTGAGGTGGAGCATTGTAATGAGAATGGTTGAGAAAAGTGTTGGGGCGATGACATGCCCTTCCTTGACACCAGTCTGCACTGAGATTGGATCTGCTATAGACTCGTTGGTCAGGATCATGGCTCAAATGCATCACAAAGCAGGTGAAAGAACTTTATTTTATATTCATGCAAGCGATGGAGGCTTCGCAGGCTGAGCCAGCATTTAATTGCTCAATCCCTAGTTGCCCTTGAGAAAGTGGTGGTGAGCTACCTTCTTGAACTGCTGCAGTCCTTGGGGTGTGGGTGTAGCCACAATGCTGCTAGGGAGAGAGTTCCAGGATTTTGACCCAGTGACAGTGAAGGAACGGTGATATACTTCCAAGTCAAGATGGTGTGTGGCTTGGAGGGCAACTTCCAGGGGCTGCCGTTCCCATGCTTTTACTGCCCTTGTCATTTTAGCTGGTAGAGGCTGTGAGTTTGGAAGGTGCTGCCTCAGAAGTCTTGGTAAGTTGCTACAGTGCATCCTGTAGATGGTACACACTACTGCTATTGTGCGTCGGTGGTGGAGTGGGTGAATGGGTGTGGATGGGGTGCCTATCAAGAAGAATGCTATGTCCAGTATGGTGTCAAATTTCTTGAATGTTGTTTACAGTCAAATTTTAGAAGGGTGCGCCACAATCTCTCTAAATTGACAGACGCTTTTGTGAGGTTGAAAGGGGCCACGTGTAGTGGCTGGGACTGCTATCTGCAACTTTCTTGGGGTTATTGTGCAGTGATGATCATGCCCACTGTACCTCTGGCTAGGTGGAATCCACACTGTGGTTCAGGGAGTAGCTCTTCAGCCGCTGGGAGGAGGTGGTTGAGGAGGACCCTGGTGATGACAATGCTTGTGGCAGGCAGCAGGGAGACCCTAGTCTAGTTACTGCAATCAGATGTGTCTCCTTTCTTGAAGATGGTTATAATTATGATATCTCTAAGGAGGCCTTCCCATGGGCTTTGATTGCCTCTCTGTCCTTGATAGGTTTATCTTGGTTCTCAGTGGGCGGGCTCTTGGCCTTGATAGTGTTAAAGAACCCATGAACATCAGCGTTATCAGTGAGTTGCTGATTCTCTTTCAGTTTGTCCATCCATCATCTGTTCTTTAGGTTATGGGTTTTTGTTGGACCTCAGCCTTCGGCTGCATGTAGATTTGTTATTTTTCCCTTGAGGTGTGTTCCAATCCATGAACACCTTATGTTTGTGGTTAATTAGTTCCTGGGTCTCCTGGCCATTTTATTCAAACCAGTCCGGGCATTTTAAAGTAGAGAAGCTCAGTCTCTTCAAAGGTGTTAATCATGGTAGACATCAGGGCAGTCCAGTCACTGCAGATATTCTCCAGCTCCTGTTGGTTCAGGGTGACGGAACAGGAGTGTGGCCGGGATTGGCTATAGTGTGTCCACCAATCTGAGGCCACTGCCGCTTCCACATATTCATACAAGCAGTCATTCACCACCCCCCCCCACACACATACCACTCCCACTTTCTCCCTCGCACACATACCCATTCCCTCTCTCTTTCCCTCAGACATAAATGTATTTCCCCTTTCTTTTACACACACTCATGATCACAAATGTACAAACACACAAACATGCACAGAGGGGTTCTGTGGGGGTCCACCTGCCTGTGTCTATGTGTGGGGTGGGTGTGGGGCCCACCTGCCTATGTCTGAACAAGGCCAGATATTTGAGGAGTACGTTGAACTGTCAGAGCTGTCACAATGATGTGTCTTATCAGGTTATGGTACTTTTTGTGACTGCTCTTTACTGAGATACGTTTCATTCCTGATGGGCAGCACAGCCGCCACTCCTGCTAAGTTCTCCTGGTTTTGGCCCTTCTGAAGGCCTCTGGTCCCCTGGGCATCTAGTACCTTCCTTCCCCCTTTAATTTCATTCATTTGGATCTCCAGATCACTGGGGGCACACCTCCCCTGCTTCTCATGGCAACTATTACATTTTTTGTTGCTGTGGTGTGTCACCATGGAGGGGTTCCTTAAAAGTCTGGAGCCCTGATGCTGAGTAGATAGTTGCACAGTTGTGCAGTTACAGGATTAGCATTCAGAGACCCGAACCATTGCTCCAGAGAAAGAAGTTCAAATCCCACCATAGCAGCTGTGGGAAACTACAGCAGGAAGCATCAGACCTAGACTGCTTCCCTTGTGTGTAAACAATACTAAACCTTTGCCCGCCTGTGCTGTTGCGCCAGGATGGCGATCTGAAACCGTGATCCTGCGTGGCTGATCCATACCGATTCATCTGCACTAGCAATGCACAGCCAATCCACCCAGCATTTACTGTTTATCAGGGCAAGTCTGAAAAATGCTGGTACATTATTTATAAATTGTATCCAAACATGCTTCAATATTGTGATTCCTCATCTGTGGCAATTACATGCATATTTGTTGCACTAGCAGTGTTTGTGTGCAATGGTCATAGCCCAATAACCAGTAACCTAGATTGATTTTGGCGTCATTGTGTAACTGCACTGTTACAGCATTGCTCTCCTATGGTGCGATGCTGCAAATGATGACTAATATACTCAACTCTTTCTCTATGGAAAACCTAAGAACCTAAGAAATAGAAACAGGAGTAGCCCACGTAGCCCCTCATGCCTGCTCCACCATTCAACCAGATTGTGGGTCATCTTTCCCCTCAGCGCCACTATCCTGCACTACCTCTCTCAGCTTCGATTCCCTTAATATCAAAAAACCTTTTGATCTCTGTCTCGAATATATTCAACAACTGAGCCTCATAACCCTCCTGGGCAGAGCATTCCAAAGATTTACAACCCTCTGGGTGAAGAAATTTCTCCTCATCTCAGACCTGAATGGCTGACCCCTTATTTTGAATCTTGGCACCCCAGCCAGGAGAATCACCATTCTCGCATTTACTCCAAGAATTTTGAGCATTTCAATGAGATCACCTCTTGTTCTTCTAAGCTCCAGGGAATACAGGTCTAGTCTGGCCAACCTCTCCTCATAGGAAAAACCCACCATCTCAGGAATGAATCTGGTGAACATTTGCTGAACTCCCTTTATCGCAAGTATAACTTCCCTTTGCTAGGGAGATTTGACCAGTACACAATACTTCAGAGACATTCTGACAAAAGCCTTATATAATTGGAGCAAGACACCTCTACTCTCGTACTCAAATCCTCTTGCAATAAAGGCCAACATGCTAGTTGCCTTCCTAATTGCTTGATGTACCTGCATGGTAATTTTCAGTGATTTCAGTAATACCCAGGTCCCTTTGAACACAAACACCTTTCAAATTCTCAGCATTTAAAAAATATTCCACCTATTTTTTCTAACAATTTGGATAAGCTCACTTTAATTCCATCTGTTATATATCATTGCCCATTTACTTAACCTGTCTCTATCCCCTTGGCACCTCTCTGCATCCTCCTCACAGCCATACTGCCACCCAGATCTGTAGCATCATACATTTTGGGTATATTATACTTGATCCCCACATCCAAATCATTGATATAGGTTGTAACATGGGGCTTTGGCACCAAGATCCACAGCACCATATTAGTCACAGCCTCCCAACTTGAAAATGGCCTGTTCGTTCCTACTTTCTGTTTTTTGTCTGTTAACAAGGCTCAGCCCATGCAGTGTATTTCCCCCAATACCACATGCTCTCATTTTATTAGTGTCTTGTATATTATCAAAGGTTTTCTTAAAGTCCAAATATACCTCATCCACTGGTTCATCTTTATACATTCCACTAGTTATAACCTTAAAAAGTTCCATCAGATTTGTCAAACATGACAAAATTTGAATTTAAATTCTCCAGAACCATGGCAAAATTTGAACATGCATCACTGAATCAATTGTCATTGCTAATCCAACAATTTAAGCACTGTGCTACCATCTACTCAGCAACTGAGCAACCACTGTCCTCTGAGGTGAAAAATTACAGATTCACAGTCCATTTTATTCAAAGGGTTTCTCCTCATCTCAGTCTGAAATGTGCAACCTGTGCAATCCTGAGCCTGTGCTGCTCATTTTAGACTCTCCAGACTGAGGGAACAGCCTCAGCTTCTACCTTGACTATCTTGGGCAACTCAATGAATCACCTCCTGTTCTACTAAACTCCAATAAGTGCCCAACAGAATAAGGCACTTACAGAGATGTGAGGTAACGAGGAATGAGAAACGAGTGCCAAATTCAAGAAAGAGAAATCAGGAGTGGCAATTGAATGCTTGGGCTTCAGGGAAAGGCTTCATGGAAGGGGAGGTTGAAAGGAGAAGAGAGGGAATTTACAAGCTTATGGCCCACAGGCAGCCATCAATAAAGGGTGCCGAGATACACAAGGGGCTCCTCAGAGTGGAAGAGCTGTCGAGGGTGATTGAATTGCTGGAAGAGGTTATAGATCAGAACAGCAAAGGCTTTAAGAGGATTTTAAATTCAAGGGACTGGAGGAGTGAGGGTTGCCGTAGATCTGTGAGGACCCACTGTGCAAGATGTAACTATGATTATAAGATCACAATGGCCTGGAAATCTCATCGAATTTCAGCACTGCATGACTGAAAATGGACTTTCCTCAGAGTGAAATGTGAAAACATGTGCCAGATGTGCACAAGTCTGGTGAAGTCATTACTCTGTATAACGTGCCTTTTGGAGTACTGTGGGGGAATTTAAGTCATATAGTCACAGAGAGATACATCACAGAAACAGGGCGACCATCAACCACCTATTTACACTAATCCTACATTAATTCCATTCTCCCTACATTCTCATCAATTCTGCAGATACTAGCACTCACTTACACACTCGGGGAAATTTACAGTAGCCAATAAACCTACCAACCCACACGTTTCGGAAAGGAGAGGAAACCAGAGCACCTGGAGGAAACTCCCGCAGTCACAAGGAGAATGTGCAAACGCCACACAGACAGCACCTGAGGTCAGGATTGAATCCAGTTGTTTACTAGCTGTGCCACTGTGCAGCCTGTTATTTGATCACATAATCTTGAGGAGCGTCCATTGTTGGGCACTCCTGGGACAGCCACACGTTCACTGCGCCACATTGGACTGGGTCACCAACTCCCTTGACTTAATTTTGAACTTTTGGCTGATCTTCAAAGCCCAACCATGGTATGAACCTCCACTCACCCATCTGCCACTTTCACCCTCAACATCCTGAATAGTCCAGGATGGATTCTGACCCACTGATGAGCCCAGCGAAGCCCACCTAGATACCACACCCTCTCCCAACCACTCAATCATCAATCTCTTAACTGCCCAACGTTGATTGCCTCTGGCCCCAAGTTCCTTTTAACTTCCTTTTTCCTTGATGAGGAGCTTAATCACATGCAGACCCATCCCCAATAAAGCACTGATCTCTGTCCAGACAACCCCACCTGCCTTCATGCCTTGACTGGGATTTCCACTGCTGTGCTTCCCTCCCCACCAAACCCCTTGACCTGGCCTTGGTCATGGATGGCATGCAAAAGAAAAACGTGCATCACCCATTCAGTACCTGTTGGGGTCTGCAAAGGCCATTGGCCCACTGCATGTTGTCCCTACACCTCACCCTTAAGACTTAAAGCAATTACTTGGCCAGGCATTAATCCTGTGGCAGAGGTTAGGCAGAGCCTAAGTCTGTAGAGCACATTCCTGGCACTATCAGTTCCCATTTTCAGAAAGGTCACCAAGTGGTAAGGAAGTAATTCTTCAAGGGATAAAAAGGTGAAGCAATCAAGGTGAATGATCCTCGTATGCACAGTCAGGTGGCAGTCACTCGGAAGAATTAGCTGGAGTTTGGGGAGCTGTTGCTATGTAGCAGAAGAATGAAGGGGAGAGTGGAAGGAGCAAAGTAAGAGACATCACAGCAAGACCACATATTGACATGTGGTCTCACAATTGGATAAAATCCACTGGCAATGCCACCTCCCTGAGGTTGACAAGGTAATTATTTAACCATGGATATCATGGCCCACCCCTGAACATACTGTGTACTTGGGGATGCACCAATCAAACTTGAAGCATTAACTCTGTTTCTCTCTCCACAGGTGCCACCCGATCTGCTAAATGTTCCAGGTTTCCAACATTCACAGTATTTTGATTTTGAATTACGACCAATCAAACCTGTGTCATCCAGAGTTTGAATGGCCCAGTCCCACACAAGACATTTCCTCTCTGAGCTGCAAGTGCAGTTACACAGTCATTGTTAATGCATCACTAAATCACTGAATGTGTTAAAAGTTCCATGGCAGTGAATAAAATGGCATACAATCCAATCTAGAACGTTTCCCAACCTTCAGTTATTTAGGAGCTGTATCCAGTTATTCATTCCTGCAGCTTGATTTAGTTCATGCTAATGGAATTACTCTGAAAGAATGACCCAACTGTTGATTCACCTTTAAGTGAAGCAGTTATGTGCCACTGTAAGTTATTTTAGAAAGGAGGCCCCAGAAAGTGTCTGGACAGGGCTATGTGATGCTGGGTTCATCATGCTACTGTGGATCAGAGGGTAAAAGATCAATTATATCCTGCATTTTACTGGATGGATAGATGCTCTTTATCACTTCTTGCCTGGATGAGGAGGACAGAGGACATCCGCCAGCCAACCCAAGCCTAGGAGAACTTGAGGACTTGTTTCTGACCTTTGCTGTCTGTTCACTGCAGCCAGCCTGATTTTACAACACTTGGAGACTACTGTACTGGGTGTTATTTTCCGCTGGGATGTCCTGAAAGATGCAACAGAAATACAATCTTTTTCTTTCCAAGATCATCAGCTGAGGCCTAGAAGTAGAGAACAGCTGATCTGAAGGGTGCTGCTTCTGGCACCCCAGTGTTGGATCACATGCCAAAGGCTGGCTGAACTTGAACCCATAACCTTCTGAATGAGAGATGAGAGGGGAGATGGTGAGCAAGGCTCATAGCGCTGGTGGGTTTCTAAGCTACTCCCTCAACCATAGTGGGTGGTCTAGAGAGATGGAAGAAGAGTAGATCATAAGTGGTCTCCTGAAAAAACACAGATCTCAGTAGTCCAGTCCCCTTCTGGACTAGAGCTCCAACATCCTGAGCTGTTGCAATCAGTCTTCTACACAGTAAATTCTTGATGCCATTTTCTGGCAGGCCTTGAGCTATGCTTCCTCACAGGGGTAACGAAGGAACAGCAATAGCAGAGTGTGGCCACTGTAAATCGGAATGAGCAGAGGCCCTGTCTAGTGAATGGGGCTGGTATATGGTGCATAGAGACTGCACAAAGATGAAAGCAGCAAATGCATGTTACTTCATATGATTTAACAATTATTGCACAATAAATCTTGCAGAAAGATACCAGGGCATAAAATGCAGCCAATACAGGAAATGGAGATGCAGCACTCTTTTCAACTTTGGATTTCGAGGGCATTGTTGGAGCAAACAATGTGGAATCAAGTTGGCCCTTGATTCAAATAATACAGCTGTTTACATCAGCACAGAGATTATCAGAGAAGATTATAAGGCAATTTAATAGTTTAAAATAATGAAAAGGTGAGGCAGAATAGATGAGGGGATTGAGGGAACAGTAAATGTAAGCTATTTAAGATTGTGTAAAAAGATTTCTCTGTTACTCTAAGTGCTGTGAGGCACTGCCTAATTTACTGACTGGCAGCAGAGATCATACGCAGGAAATGGTGACATATCTGAGAAAGCACACTAAAGAAACACGGGGGGGGGGGGGGGAGGAAGGAGCCAGCTATGAAGGTCTCTATCAGTTTTCCATGATGCCTCCCCAGCAGCGATGGGATGTTCTTCCACTGCAAGACTCACACAGAGCCCTTCCCTCTGCAAATTTCCACCAGAGAAAGGAGCTGACAGGGGAGGTCTTGGACCTAAACCATTAACTGGTTTACCCTTCACAGATGCTGCCCGACCTGCTGAGAGATTCCAGCATTTTCTGCTTTTATTTTCCAGCATCTGTGGTTCTTTAGATGTTCACACAGCAGATTGAAGGCGGAGAGAGTGGCATCAAAGAGCAGGAGAGGTAAGGGGAGGGGGTAAGGGGAGGGGGTAAGGGGAGGGGGTAAGGGGAGGGGGTAAGGGGGGAGGGAGGGGGGGAGGGGAGGGGAGGGGGGGAGGGAGGGGAGGGGAGGGGGGGGAGGGGGGAGGGGAGGGGAGGGGGGGAGGGGGGAGGGGAGGGGAGGGGGGGAGGGGGGAGGGAGGGGAGGGGGGAGGGAGGGAGGGGGAGGGAGGGGGGGAGGGGAGGGGGGAGGGGAGGGGAGGGGGAGGGGGGGAGGAGGGGGGGAGGGAGGGGGGGGAGGGGGGAGGGAGGGGGGAGGGGAGGGGAGGGGGGGAGGGGAGGGGGGGAGGGGAGGGGGAGGGGAGGGGGGGAGGGAGGGGAGTGGGGGAGGGGGGAGGGGAGTGGGGGAGGGGGGAGGGGAGTGGAGGGGGGGAGGGAGGGAGGGGGGGAGGGGAGTGGAGGGGGGGAGGGAGGGGGAGAGGGGAGTGGGGAGGGGGGAGGGAGGGGGGAGGGAGGGGGGGAGGGGAGTGGGGGAGGCGGGGAAGGGGAGTGGAGGGGGGGAGGGGAGGGGGGGAGGAGACTGCCGGGGAGAGAATAGGGAATGATTGGGGAAATGACTGGGGTGAGAGTGAATGAGTGTGTGTGAGAGAATTGTGTGTGGGGGGGGGGGAGAGATGATTACATTAGGGGGAAGAGGGAAATAGCGGGGGAAAGATTATCATGAAACAGAGAACATGCAGGGGAGAGAAAGAGAGAATTGCGGGGTGGGGTGGGGTGGGGGGGAGAGATGATCACCGGGGAGAGGGAAAGATGATCATGGGGTAGGGAGAGAGACAATTGTGGAGGGAGAGATTTATTGGGGGCAGGGAGAAAGATGGGGAGAAACAAAAGGCTCGTTCAGAAGGGGTGGGGGCTGCAGTTCGAGGGGTAGTTGGGGAGATGATGAGTGGGGTTGAGGGAACGGTGAGATGGGCTCACGTTAGGGGTGGGTGGGCGCTTGGATGATGGCCAGTGGGGTGGAGGGCGCCGGAGGGGACAGACAGGGAAGGCGGGCAGGAGCAAGGACGAAGAATGGAAGAACCCACCTGGAGGAAGATGGATTCCTCGGACTACCCGGGATCCATCTACCGCTACAGCAGGCCTCAGCCCGATGTGTAAGCCCCCCGTGCCACTTGCAGGCGACGGAATGCGCCCACCACGTGTCGCCGAAGACCTGATACCACAGTTGCCGCCTGATGCCACTGCGCATGCCCACCACCACCACGCCGCGCACTCCGGCGTCAAACACACCAAGAACTCGAGGACCGGCAGTTCGCTGTTAACAGCTAACTATTTCTTTGATAAAATTAACTCGCGTAGCCCAGAGGGGTAAGTTAGATCGGCGGTTGAAGGAAATGAAGGATAAAGGGAGCAGGGCAGGCTTGTGGCACTGCTACTTTGGCGAATGAAGCCTGACTCTTGTCGTCGTCCCCAACCCGCCTCATGTCCATGCTGGGCACATCCTTCCCCAAACTTCCCCTCCCTCATCTCCAAAAGAGAAAAGAATCCGACTGCGGATAAAGGGGCAAATTGTATTAAAATAGCACAAAGTCTGCAATGTCTGATAACGACACTTGCCTCAAAATTATGCACTAGTCTTGCAGTTGAGGATAACCATTGTCAAAATAACCCTGATTGGCTTAAAGCATGTAACAAACACACCAACTGATTCATTATTATCAAGTTAAACGTGAGCCTGAAGCGACGCAGACACAGGCTGTTAATTTTCCCATCTGATCCATTTCAATCCAACAGAGACTAGACTCAAACGAGGGGGCGGGAAGGCTAGGTGTGCGGTAGTTCTCCTTAGGCTTTGACTAATGCCCACCAAATCCCCACCTATGCTCCAGCCCCATGGTCTATTGTGCTTCGGGAACTCCAATTCCCACCTGGTCATTTGACGTCATTACTAGTAACCTGCTGTTTTCGACAATGTCTGCGTTGAGAGTGTGCCTTTGATGTGAGACCATATTTCCGGGTCACTTCACAAGTAGAGGGTGAGAGAAAGTGAAGCCTTTGTATTGCAAACAATATTAAAATGTCTCTTGACTACATTGTGTCAGCCAACAGAAGCAAGGTGGGACCTGTGTCTGAATTTACAGCAAACTGCTGATTGCACAGAAAATAAAGTCAATTTAGTCATATTTTGGGAGTCTATTTAAAGAGCTACTGTAACCTCTCCTGATAAAAGCAGGGCAATTTCCCCAGTCAAATGCAGTGAGTGGAGGATAGTTACATGCAGATTGTGTGCATAAAATCAATCTTAATCACTTATGGCAATGCAGGCACCAGCTCTGATTGACTGGAGAATTGCCTAATCATTTCCATTCTCTCCAAGGATAGCTATGTCATCACGTGCAGCCATAGAGAAAAGTAAATGGCCTATTGGTAGTTTTCATTGGTCCAGGGACCACAATTTACATAAAACTTGATGAACTTAATATAATTCTTATTAAAAAAAGTCTCCTTCTCTGCTAAGGGTGTGGGCTCTTGCTGATGTATCACTCCATGTATGCGCCTACAGTAATCCTCTGTTCATCACATCTGAGCCTGAAGAGTGAGTGTCACCAGGCGATTCAACAGTAGCTGAGTTTGAACTTGAGCCCGCCTTCAGCTGACAGCCACATACGCTGGACATCCAGACTCTATTGTTTAGCCATCGGAAGCAAGAACCTTATCTAAAATTTCATTTGTGAATAAAGCGCTGAAGCTAATTATAAAACTCCTCCTGCCTTTCTGGCTAGGATAACTTAAAATGGCTCCCTCCAGGAAACAAACCGGGGTCAATAGATAGCACTTCTCCTGAATCAGAAGCCTGTGGGTTCAGGTCCCAGTCTAGTGACCTAAACTGATTATTTAGGCTGTTCCAAGGGAGTGTGCATTGTTTGAGCTGCAATCTTTCAGTCAGATGCAAAACTGACACTCCCTTTTCCCTTGTTGTAAAGGATGCCACAGAGCTATTTGACAAGGGGTGTTGTACTGATGCCCTATCCAACATACAACCTTCAAAACTACAGCTGGTCATTAATCTTATTTTGTATTTGTGAGAGCTTGCTGTGTGTGGATTAGCTGCTGTGATTGGCTATATTGTAATTGACTGCAGAATCACAGAATGGTTATAGCACATAAGGGGACCATTTAGCCTGTCCTATGTAAGAACAATCCAGCCAGTCCCATTCCCCCTACTTCTAATGGTAATTCGTTGCTTTGCACTTTGGCACAGGAAATGTGCTAACTCTGATTCCTACTTAAAGTGCAAAGCCAGCAATTGCTTGACACTCAATTAAAGGCAACAGAGAATACAATAACAATTTCCTGAGGCTAAAAATGGAGCAGTTTGTGGTGATTCGCAATGCACAGTATATCTCATTACTGTGGTGTGAATTTACCATTCTTTTTGCAGCAAAGTCTAAATTGATAGAGCTACTCCTGACAGTTGAGCTGTTGATGACTAAAATACAGCATTCAGATTTGATTCCATGTCATCCTGTGGAAGTTAAAGACCATTCATTACAATTTGTGAAGCATCCAGCAGACAAGGGGTTAATTATAAGGATCAACTTGCAAGCTTCACTAAATGAGGGAGTGACCTTTACAGAAATGGCAGTGGTCTAGAAATGTGACATTTTTCCAGTGTTAGTCTCCCTAATGATGACACAAAACGTTCAAAAGAATTGTGAATTTCATTAGAGCCAGCTCCAAGACAGGGCTAGCTGCTCCTTGTGTAACCAGCAGAGGGAGAGAGTATGAGCTAGGTGTATGAAGATATATATAATGATAACAAAAACCTGTATTTATATACCACCTGTTTCAGGAACAGCAGAGGTTAGGGGTCAGATTTCCCATGTTAGTAGCACCTTCCATCACAGCTTGTATACAGTTCTTGTCGCCGCACTACAGGAAGGATGTGGTAGCATTAAAAAGAGTGCAGAAGAGATTCACCAGGATGTTATCTAGAATGGAAACCTTTACCTATAAGGAGAGAGTGGATAGGCTGAGTTTATTCTCACTGTAACATAGGAGAATGAGGGGTAACCTTATTGCGGTTTATAAGATTATGGGGGGCATAGACAGGATAGAGAGTCGCAGTCTTTTTCCTATGGTGGGGTAGTCTGAAACCAGTTTTTCACACAGAGGGTGGTGGGTATATGGAACAAGCTGCCAGAGGAAGTGGTAAAGGCAGATACAATTATGACATGTAAATACATTTGGACAGGTACTTGGATAAGAAAGGAGCAGAGGGATACGGGCCTAATGCAGGAGATAGGATTACTGGAGATAGGCATCACAGTCAGCATGGTTGAGTTGGGCTGTAGGGCCTGTTTCTGTCCTGTACAACTCTGTGACTGTGACGTTATGAATTCTGACCTCAGGAAGTGGCCCCCAAAGGGTCACCCCACCAAACAAACAGCACTCTTCCAGCTTCTGGGGGAATGTTGTCATGGCATGAGTGCATGGTACAATGATGGGAAGTGGGTGGCAGAGACCTCTCAGGAAGATAGAGGAACTTGCACACAGGGGACAGCTTCCTTGTGCAAAAAGCATTGCCATGGAGGTACATGTTAAGGCCATCGGAAACCTCATTGAACGCTTGTATTTTGGGGTCCCTGCAAGACAGCCAAGTGCCCCTGGCAGTTCTGAGTGCCAAAGATGCATTCCCCAAAAATTGAAGGTTCCTCACCATGATGATTGAACTTTTCTTGATTCTGCAGTATAGCAGTGAGGAGCAAAATGTCACATGTGGCCTATCTGGTTTTGGTATATTATTGTCACATGTACCAAGATACAGTGAAAAACCTTTGTTTGTGAGTCATCCAGACAGATCATGCCATACATAACTATGCTGAGGTAATAAAAGAAGACAATGCAGAATATAGTGTTGCAGTTACAGAGAAAGTGCAGTGCAAGTAGACAGATAAAGCTCAAGGACCACGATGAGGTAGACTGGGAGATCATCTTTATCGTAAGAGGTCCATTCAAGAATCTGATAACAGCAGGGTGGAAGCTGTCCTTGAGCCTGGTGGTATGTGTTCTCAAGCTCTTGTATCCTCTGTCCAATGGGAGTGGGGAGAAGAGAGAATGTCCGGGGTGGGAGTGGTCCTTCGTTATGTTGGCTGCTTTCCCGAGGCAGCAGGAAGAGTAGACAGAGTCAGTGGAGGGGAAGCTGGTTTGCGTGATGGACTGGGCTGCGTTCACAACTCTATACAATTTCTTGAGTTCTTGGGCAAAGTTTCTGAGAGTGAGGGTGACCCTCACTGACTTTGAGAGCAGTTCAGGCTCTTGCACAAGCTTGTATTGGAGGCTTGCTGAGGTCACAGATGGAAGTGAGTACTATGTTGTGGAACAGTGGTCCACGTAGACATTGCTCCTGCAAGAAATGTTACTAGAAGGTGTCTCACTGTGAAGACTAGCTGGAGAAGGTTTTGGTTGCTTCTATCAGGTGTCTTTCTCCTGTTTCTCATCCATTTCTCATCTGATCAACAGGGAACCTTTCCTCTATTTGCAAGATTCCTGTGGGAAATTTCTATCACTACACATCGAGAGGAAAGCTGCTGAAATCACCTGGGGATATGATGACTGGGATCCCAGTTTGGGCCAGTCTACATGAAGCTTGTTTGGCATCTCCTTGACTATTCCTGAAGAGCAAATGTATCTGGCCCTTCAATAACACAGCTGTGTAATGTCAATAAAAGCAGCTTCTTCTGTGAGCAAACAACACCAGTCATTGATGTGTTGCAAATTCTCACTGGAGACAAAATTTGGGTGTTGCATGACCAATGATGTCATTTGGGTGAACTAAAGACCAAAAAAACAATGCTAGAGCACAAGAAAATCTGGCACCAAAAAAGACCGCACCACAGTAACAACGGGCATGAATTCTCCCAGGAATATGCATAGAGTTGCTTGATGTAAATTTTGTCTGCAAACATTGATTTATTTGTGCAGACAAATTTATAGACTAGGGTGTCCAATTTGCATCACTTACAATCATAATCACTCACCTCAGTTATCCAGCCCCATAATTTATCACAATCCAACTTTTTACTTGGATCAGGCAAGGAAGCAGTTGAGGCAAGAGAGCCCTGGAAAAGGGTTTAGGGAGAGGGAAAACATGTGCCTGATTGCTGTCTGATAACAGCTGCCAGTATATGTTAGTGTTTTAAGGACTGGATCAAGCTCAGCTTTAACACTCCGCATGAGTCACTCACTGGCTAAATTTTGCATTAAGGAAGGTTGCCTTCATACGATTACAGAGCACAGTGGGAGCCCATTCAACCCATCATGCCTGTGCCAGTTCTTTGAAAGAACTAAACTAATTAGCTCAGATGGACTCACCTCTTTCCCAATAGCTCTTTCAAGTTCCTTTTGGAAGTTACTGTTGAATCTACTTTCATTCACATGCATAAAATAATTCCTGGTGATATTTTTGGAATCTCCTTAAATAACCTGACTAATACCAAACTGGCACTTCAGTGACTAACAGGGGATCTTCTCAGAGAAGTTTGCCAGTTGCTTTGATGCTTATCATTGTAGTAATAATTGTACATTTATAAAATAACCTGGAGATTTGCACTGCGGTTTTTTTTCTCAGATTTTTTGAAAACAATTCCCCCTGTGTTTTACAAAACTTCCCCAAATGTGCTGCTGACTGTAAAGGCAGCAATACTGACATCAGCCAGCAGAGGGAACATAACATGAGCCAGGCATATAGAGTTTGTTGGATAGGCATATGGAGGAGTGTGGGATGGGGGGATATGCGGGAGGAAGGGGTTAGCTAGTGTGAGGGTGGTTTGATGGACAGCACAACATGATGGGCCGAAGGGCCTGTTTTGTGCTGCATGGTTCTATGGTTCTATGGTACTGTATGTTCATGTTTCCTTATGACATAGAAGTAGGCTATATAGCTCATCAAACTCCATGTCAGGTCACAGAAAAATCCCCTCAATCCCATTCCCCAACTTATTTCCCTGTAACCTATTCTCTCACCCTGCCTATTGACATCCACTGATTCTCCGACCACTCATCTGCCGCTAGGGGGCAATTTACAGGAGCAATTTACAGAACCAGCAAGTCTTTGGGATTGTGGGAGGGAAACCGGAGCACCCAGAGAAAACCCATGTGGTCATAGGAAGAACATGCAAACTCCATACAGACAGCACCCGAGATCAGAATCAAACTCGTATCACTGGAGCTATGAAACAGCAGCACTACCTGCAGTGCTACTGTGCCACCCCATATTAAGTAATAATAAAAACAACAATGTGCATTTATATAGCATCTATGATTCTATATATGTTCAGACTTTTGATATATCAAAAGTATGCCAAGGTGTATCACAGGAAAGTCATCAGGGGATGTAAACGCAGGGGACCAAAAACTTGAAAGGAGCATCTTGAAGGGGGGAAGAGAGATGGAGAGGCAAGGGAGGTGAGGGCAGGGAATTAAAGAGCTTAGAGCCAGGCAGTTGAAGGCACAGTCATCAATGGTGGAGAGATTAAACTCAGGAGTGTGAGCCAGGGCCAGAGTTGGAGGAGCGCAAATAGGGGCTGCTGCAGGAATTTAAATTGACTGTTTTTGGAGAGTCACATTAAATTCACACATATTAGACAGTTGCAAGCACAAACCTATTCCATTAACGTTTCTTTTGATTATTGCGGGAGTGGCTGAGTCCCTGTAGTTCACCCCCACAAAATCCTCTGTATACAAATATCTTAAAGGTGTTATGGGTATGGAGAAGATTACGGAGATAGAGAGGGACAAGACCATGGAAGGATTTGAAAACAAGGATGAAAATTTTAAAATTCAGACTGAGTCAAAGCAGATCAGCAAGCAGATGAGTGGCGGGTGAACAGGACCTTCTGTGCATTAGGACACAGACAGCAGAGTTTTGGATGAGCACAAGTTCATAGGGAGGGAAAACCAAGCACATTTAAAATATGTCTATATCTGAAAAGGACATGCCTGTATAACATTCAGAGCTTGTGTAGCAAATCGCAGAATACACAATGTGATTAAAAATTACTTGGGAGCTAGGAAAGTGCAGTTAAAGTGCTATTAGGGAAATGGTGCAGAATAGGTTGTATCAAATTCAGTCAATTCTGTTCAAGAGAACAGTACCGTACAACATACTACAAAGTATGATCTGATCCACAACCTCGTCCCACTGCCAAGCTACAAAATGTCATCATTTTCCTAAAATACTAATGCCCCCTGGTCTTTTCGGTTAGGAAATGAAAAGAACAAACATAAGGGAAGTGTCCACATGAATTACACTATATTAGAAACTGAGCCTTTAATCAGGATTTCCCCCATGAGTCATCTCCTGTCACTGCAGTGACCAAATGCTGTACATGCCACAGAAACTCCTTTCTGTCTACAGGGACTGCCCTTAAATTACCAGATATGGTGCAACTGACTCCAACGGAAAGGAAGTGACATTGCATTAGTACCCTTACACCTTGGTCCAAGGAATATCAGAGCTGCATTTTGTTTACAACCACCAATTCTGCCTCTCTGTGGTGGTCCCTCCATTAATATGCACATCAATATTGTTAAAGTTGGACAGAAGCGGGCATTTTGCATTATTCTTCAGCTAAAAGAAAGTGCCCCTAGCTGGTCCAGAGTGGATAAGGCTGCTGTGAGTTAACAGCCACATCTACATGGACAGAAGACGGGACCACCAGGAATCACCTATAGTTCAAAGCAACCATTAACCTCAACAAATCAGGCATGGCCTGGGCCAACAATGCCAGCCAAGCACAGGGCGGCATGGAGGATGGTTGTTGCAGCATTCATGATACCTCAGTTGCCATAGGACTGGTGACTTGGAAAAGAAGATACTCCAGGGTATCTAGTTAGGAATAGTGAACATCCAGCCTGGAAAGAAGGGGGAACTGGAAGTAAATGTCAGATGTGATCAGAGAAAAGAGTTTTTTGAGACTTTGGAAGCCAAGGAAGGGAGTGGAATGGCCAAGATGGCTTGGGGTGAGACTACCAGAGAGCAGGGGATAATGACCAACAGTTTCTCACAGTGGAGGGGAGGGGTAACTGTAACAGCCACTCTTAAGCTTGGTGGAAGAACATGCTGAACCATAAAAACATAGAAAATAGGAGCAGGAGTAGGTCATTCACCCCCTTGAGCTCACTCCACCATTCAATACAATCATGGCGGATCCTTTATCTCAATGCCCTGTACCTGCTCTCTCCTCATAACTATCGATGACTTTTGTGTCTAGAAATCTATCCACCTCCTCCTTAAATATATTCGGCAACTTGGCCTCCATCGTTCCCCTGTGGTACCCAGCCTGTCAAAATGTTGTATGTTTCAGTAAGGTCTCCTATCATTCTTCTAAATTCTCATGATTACAGGTCTAGTTGGATCCAGTCTCTCCTCATGGGAAGGTCTTGCCATCCCAGAAATCAGCTTGCACTCCCTCTATGGTAAGTCTAACCTGTTTTTTTTTTCCCTACTGTAGGGATAATTTCACATTCATCCACATTATGATGATCTGTCTTGTATTTGCCCACTCACTCAGCCAGTTTATTGAATCTCACAACTTACAATCCCTCAACCAGAAAAACAACTCATGCCGAATCCAAGTAATCATCGTGATGGTTTGGGTGATTTGAAGAGGAGAATAGCCAAAAAGATCTTTCTTGTCCCCTGCATACAGAGGCACGGTGGATCAAGGAAGTGCAATATCGTCAACATCAGCAGTGGAGAGCAAGAGGGGAGTGAATTCAATTGGCAGCTTGTAATTTAGGAACAGTCGACCTCAGTGCAGAATTTCGTGTTGCTGATAACATGTGGTAACTGGAAGGTTGAGGGGTGGGAAATGGGAGTAAACAAATGAAGATAAAGGGAAAGGAACTAAAGAAAACTTTTAGTTTTTGAGGAAAATGCTTTTCCACACAGTGAGTGGAATGCAACAGCCAGAGTGGGGGCTAGGGAGGCAGATTGAGTGGGTAACATTCAAAAAGGAACATCTTAAGTGCTGGGAAGAAAAATTCCAGGGCTCTGGGAAGAGTGCAAGAGAGTGGGGCCAGCTGAACTGCTTTTGCAAAGAGTCTGCATGAACTTGATAGGCTGAATGTCATCCTGCCCTGGTGTCACCATGATTCAAGTTCAAGTTTATTGTCATAGGCATACATGCATTCACAGGGTATAAATGCCATGAAAATTAACTTTTTGCAGCAGCAACACAGTACATTACAAACACTATGTTAACATAAACTTTAAATTAACATAAATTATACAAATTTACACAACAAAATAAACAACAACGTAGTGCAACTTGAGAGAGAAAGAGAAAGAAATATAGTCCGAGGTAGTGTTAGGGTTTTTCAGAAATAACAATCAAGTCAATGATCAGCGGTAAAGAGTGGAGAAAATGAGACATGGAAACCAGACAAACAACACCACCAAACTCCATTTATATGGCCACCTATATACAGAAAACAGAATCCCAAAGTGCTTCACAAGAGTGTCATCAAACAAATTTGTGTCAAAAAGCCAAAAAAAGATATTAGGGCAGATGGACAAACAACCTTGGTCAGAAGTTGTTAAGGAATTTCTTAAAGGAAAGGGAGATACAGAGAGGTTTAAGGAGGGAATTCCAGAGCCTGAAAGCCCTGTTGCTGGTGGTGGAGCATGAAATCCAGGGTGACTGAGAGCCGAGACGAGTGCGGATAGCTGAGGGTTGTAAGGCTGAAGGTTACAGTGAGAGGGAGGTGCGAGGACCATGTAGGATTTGAAAGTAAGAGTGAGCATTTAGTTCTGTCGAAAAGCCATCGACCTGAAACGTTAACTCTGTTTTCTCCGTCCGCAGATGCTGCCTGGCCTCCTGAGCATCTCAAGTGTTTTTTTTTGGTGTTTGGAGAATGTTTTAAACGGAGACATTACTTAACCGGAGGCCAATGTAGAATCATTAAAGAAGCATATTTTTCTCCTCCTAATCCTCATGGTGCAGATTGTTTCAGTGCACGGATACCCTACAACGCTCCAACCTTCCAGAGACCAATATGGCAGAGGTGAATGTCCTCTATACAATGAGCGGAACTGCAATTCTCAGCGAGTCGCCACTGGCCCCTCCCTCCTTTGTCACAAGCGTGATTGACAACGGGCGCGGACCAATGGGGAAGAAGGTTTCCTCCTGAGTTAGTGAATGGGCGCGCGTTCACGCTCCCTCGTTGCTTTCAGCGGAGAGAGGCTGCGAGACACTGACGCTGAACAATGAATGGGGCGAGGGAGTCCTTACTACACAGCGAGGTAGACAGTCAGGAAGAAAGCTGCTGAAATGATTCCTGTGGGGTAATTTCCAACTGTTGGAAACTGATTTCTTCTGAGGACGGCGAGGAAGAGTTAAAATAACTTTTAAGTTTGGGAAAAAATATTTTGGCAAGTATTTTTTTTCCCTCAGAAGAAAACATGTGTACAAAGTTTTTGAAAAGTTTCGGACAGACCGGACACTGCGGGAGATCAATCCTTGGGAGTCTCCCACTCTGTGCCCCCCCCTCCCCAAGGGGAAATTAACGCAAAAAGGGGAATTTGAATTTCTTCTGTATTGCCCCGGATGAGATGGGAAACACTGGAAGTCTGGATGTGCAGACGAATTTGAGTGCTCAAACCATGCCGCTGAAGTTGCCAATGCCCGAACAATGCGAATTGGAGGAGAGGTTTGCGATGGTTCTGGTAAGTGGAGTTTTGACTCTTTTCATCAATTTCCTTTCCCTGGTCCTTCACCGGCGTCGTTTTTGAACTCGAATGCGCCAGTGGATCAGCCGTTTCTTTTGCCTCCGAATCGGTGAAGAATTAACAATCTGGCTTCGCCCGCCCCCAGACAGTAACGGTCACCATTTTCTAGTGAATTAAAGGGAAAGGGGCTCCTTTGCTGCGTTTACTGGGAACCAAATGCAGACAAACGGCGCTGTCACCCCAGAGTGCTTCGGCTTACATGACTGAACTCTGGTAACTGGCGTGTGTGTATCTCAGCTCTCACTTACACTTGAAAGCCAGATTCTTATTCAGACGGCTGACAGTTCAATTTACAGTCACGGAAGGCAGATGTCGGAAAGGAGAGGAAAACAAGCTATCCGCTATCTTTGTGACTTGTTTCCCTCTCCTCACCCCCCCCCCCCCGCGCCGCCCCCACAGGCCACAGTTTACTAACCGAGGGTCTCTTAGGGAAAAGAGCTGGGTTTGAACTGGAAGCATTTTTTTAAAAGTTTAATATTCTTGCTTTAAAAGTTGCTGTCAGGGTACAAACCGAGGAGGTGACTTGTTTTTGTTTTGGGGGCGGGGGAGGCATTATCAAATGTAAGACGCCTGCAGTTTTAAGGTCCCTTGTGAAGTAAATTCTGCCCCCTCCCCTCCCTCCGACGCTCTCCCCTCGGTGTTGTAAGCGCCGAGTCCCGCAGGGTCTTTCAGAAAGAAATCCGGATATGTTTCTGCAGTTGGGTACAATCTCAGCTCCGTAACAAAGTTGTCACGGCCGGACCATGCCGGGGCAAGTGTTGAGCGCAATAACAGATGGCAAATGAGTGGTATCAGTGCACCAGCCGAGATGCGCTGATGGGTCGGATAATCTGTGCTCGTTCTCTGAGATTCCACTTCTTTTGTTGATGTCATTTGCTCATCTTCCGTAATAGTTTTGTGGGTGGGAGCTCGGGGGGGGGGAGGAGGTGTGAAGGTGCGTTGCTGTGGGAGAGGGTCGGAGGGGGTGGTGGTGATGAAATGCAGAGATTGCCATTGCCTTGGATTGTTGGTTTATTAACCTCTGGGCTGGGGACGGCTTGTTGCTGCCGCCCGGTGTCCCAACCTGCACCCAGACGAGTTCGCCTATCAGAAAGATTGCAGATGCTGGAATCTGGAGCGAAAATAAAACCGCTGGAGGAACTCAGCGGGTCAGGCAGCATCTATGGAGGGAAATGGACAGTGGACGTTTCAGGAACGTCAACTGTCCACTTCCCTCTACAGATGCTGCCTGACCCGTGAGTTCCTCCAGCAGAGACACCAGAGACTGCAGATACATAGAACATTACAGCACAGTACAGGCCCTTCGGCCCACGATGTTGTGCCGACATTTTATCCTGCTCTGAGATCTATCTCACCCTTCCCTCCCACATCCCCCTCCATTTCTTTATTATTCATGTGTCTATCTAAGAGCCTCTTAAATGTCCCTAATATATCTGCCCCCACGCACCCACCACTCTCTGTGTAAAAAAAAACTTAGCCCTGACATCCCCCCTATACCTTCCTCCAATCACCTTAAAATTATGTCCCCTTGTGTTAGCCATTGTCACTCTGGGGAAAAGTCTCTGACTGTCCACTCGAATCTGGAGCAACACACAATCTGCTGGAGGAACTCAGCAGGTCGAGCAGTATCTGTTGGGGGAGAGGAACTGTCAATGTTTTGGGGCCAAGCCCTGCACTGGGACTCAGATTTCAGGATGCAGAGTTCCTCCAGCAGTTGTGTTTTGGCTCTTGGTGTGGTAGTGCCTTTACTTCAAGATTATCATTCCTTTTCTAATCTTGTTCTCACAACCCCCCTCCCATCTCTAATCTTTCCAGCCCTACAACCCTCCAACACCCCCACTCTGAAAACTAAAAATAAACTGCAGATACTGGAAATCTGAAATAAAAACAAAATATCGGAAACACTCAGCAGGTTAGGCAGCATCTGTGGAGAGAGAAACAGATTTAATGTTACAGGTTGATGATCTTTCATCAGAACTTCCATCTGGTCTCTTCATCCTCAGACTTAATGACTCCCCCATTGGTGGCTGAGACCCGAAGCTCTGGAATTCCCTCCCTAAGCCCCTTGGCCCCTCTCTCCTCTGTTTAAGATGCATACTAAAACATGCATCTTTATCACCCGCTCTAAAGTATCCTCCCTTGGTTTGGTGGAGACACAAGAGGTTCTGCAGATGCTGGAATCTGGAGCAACACACAAAGTGCTGGAGGAACTCAGTCCAGATGAAGAGTCTCGGCCAGAAACGTTGGCCTTCCACTTCCCTCCACCGATGCTGCCTGACCTGCTGGTTCCTCCAGCATTTTGTGTGTGTTGCTCCATGGGTTCAGTGTTGCTTTCTGTTCGATTACGTGCTTGTGAAGCCCCAGCCTTCTACTTTTGGGCTACACGAGACTAGTAACCCTGCATGATTTTAAGTGAGTATTATGGAACACAGACGGGATTGCTCCCCTGCGAGCAGGCATGGACCAGAGGAGCCAAATAGCCTCTTACTGTGTCATTATGAGTGAGAAAAATGTGCCACCCAGTGAATCTTAAGGTTTGACCCTTCCTTCTGCCCCCAACCTTAATATTGAATTAAGGAGCAATGGACTGTGGTCACTCAACAGCATTTAGGAAACTTTGGCTTCTCCTGTCCTGTTTTCTCCCCTACCCACCACCCCCTCCCCCCCCCCCCCCCCCAAAAAAAAGTCTTGAGAAAGTAAAGGGAGAGAGAGGAACCCAGCATAGGGGGAGGGATCCGAGGCCTGGCATCTATCGCATCGAGTTTTGAAAGCTTGATAATTACTAGGTCCGTGCTATTGTTTTGGGCTATTCAACATGCTGTGCTTTGAACAGATTTGATTTCTTGCATTGAGCATTAGGCAAGAGTGGGATCTGACTCTTAGTCTGGATCAGCTGCTTTGTATTCCTTCAATGGCCTGGCTCTACCCCATGATGTTAGTGGTTTCATGTGAGGTTAGTGTGGCTGTTGTTTCTTTTGTATAAACTTGCATCTGTACAGCACCTTAACCATCCCAAAGTTCTGCCTACCAAACCTGGTACTATGCCACGTTTAGGAAAGTGGGGGTGGATTTCAAGATACATCGGAAAGGTGGAGAAGTTTAGGGAGAAAATTCCAGAGCTGAAGGTTCACTGCTAACAGTGAACAGAAATGGGGGCCCAGTTGTGAACAGCCATTGGGCTAGAAGGAAGGTGTCAAACCTGAAAGTTCACTGGGTAGCACATCTTCCTCACTTATTATGACACAGAAGAAGGCCATTGGGTCCATGTCGGCTCCTAGGGGGAGCAATCTCATCAGTCTCATTCCAACCAGAAGCCTTGCAACTTACTCACTCTCACACATACTCATCAACTCCCCTTTAAATCTACCCACTGTCTGCTGAGGTTCAGTAGCACTGATCTCATCACTAAGTCAGAAAGTCGTGGTTTGCAGTCCCACACCATAGATGTCCAGATATCATCCAGACCATCACATCACTGAGGGAGTGTGACTGTGTTGAAAGTGTGGCCATGTAAACTAAAGCCATACTTTTCAGTAGACATAAAAGATCCCATGATACTTTAGAGAAAAGCATGGTAGTCCCCTAAGTCACGGCCAATAATTGTTCCCCCAACCGGTATCACTAAACCAGATTATTTGGTGACATCGCTGTTTGTGGGAGCTTGCTGTGCCCAAATCCATTGACATTTTTCCTGCATTCACTGTGAAGCTCTTTGGATATTGTAAAAGATGCTACATAAATGCAAATAGGTGGCACAGAGCTACTGCCTCATAGCTCTAGGGACCTGGGTTTGATCCTGACCTCCGGTGCTGTCTGAGTTTGTGTGTTCTCCCTGTGACTGTGTGGCATGGGTCTTCTCTGGGTGCTCCATTCTCCTCCCACGTTCCCAAGGATTTGCCAGTCAGTGGGTTAGTTGGCCAGTGTACACTGTCCCTTGTGTGCAGGTGAGTGGCAGAATTTGGGGGGGGTGTGGTGGGGATTGATGGGAATGTGGGGAGAGTAGGTTATAGGGGAAATTAGTGGGGGAACGGGATTGCTCTGCGAACTGACAGAGACTCAGTGGGCTGAAGTCGCCCCTTATATGCCCAAAGGAAATATGAAATGAGTCTTTGTTATTTAACCCACTGGAGAGCACTGGCCACATTTTAATGAGAGGAGCACAGTAGGCGGAGGAAACCATCCTGTCTGATTGTTGCAGAGAGTGGGCTAACTCTTCTCCAGATGATCACCTGTGAGAGACTTGCATTGGTTTATTGAAGAGGTGTGCAAAAGGGTATGTGGTTTCCTAGGCTCAGAATAATTGGTTGCCTTTGTAGACATCTTTGAGAGGGGCTATTCACTCACAGCCTGAGAGGGCACCTTGGAAAAGAGGGGTCTGACTGGGCACTGAAAAGTTATTTGTGCTTGAAATGGCTTTGTTCTTTCTGCTGGATGCTGCAGTGGCCTGCATACCTTACTATACATGTCTCTCATCCACAGCAGAGAATTCATTTGGTTCCATGCATATCCAAACAGTCCTGCTGAATTTTGCACATTCTTGGAAGCAAGTTCCACTGTTTCTGTGCAACTGGTTTCATTTTGGGAAATTATTCCCACCCTTAGCCAAAGTCAAAAGTTCAGTCTTTGGGTAAATTGTGCCTTGTGGCTCCTTTGTGTGTCTTGGGAGTGTTATAAACTGCCAAAGCCAGTTGACATAACCCGTCTGTCGAGCCATGAAAATGCCTGGGAAGACTGGCAGTTTAGTGGTTGATTTGTACTGATTTCGTTGTGCTGTCAGTTGCGGCTCTGCGCGTAACACACTCACCTCCAAGCCAAACGCCGGAGACAAAAGTCCATGCTGACACCACAGTGCAGTGGTGAAGGAGTGCTGCACTGTCAGGTGAGAGTTATCTTATTCTCAGTGTGTAAGTGAACTAGTTTTTGATTGGTACTTCATTCCAGATTGAATTTGATGACTTGCTATTCATTTTCTTGCAAACATGCATTCAGGGTAAGGGGTAAGAGGTTTAGAGAAGACCGAGGAAGAACTTTTTCACCCAGAGTGTGGTTAGAATCTGGATTGGGCTGCCTGAGGGGGCAGTGGAGGCAGAAGCTCTCACAAGATTTAAGAAGCGTCTGGACAAGCCCTGGAATTGCCGAGGCTTCTGACCACATGCTGGTAAATGAGATTAGTGTAGATGGGTACTTGAAGGTCAGCATGGACATGGTGCGCCGAAGGGCCTGTTTCTGCACTGTATGATGCTATGTTGTCCTGGAAAAGGTTGATCCCTCAATTAAAATCAGAAAATAAAGATCAGATTATGTGGTCCATGTCACACTGCAGAATGTTTGCTGTGTGCAAATCTTCTGCTGCATGTCTTGCAACATTTTAAACATATTTCACCAACTGTCAAGCATTTTGGGACCTCCTGAAAAGCGCTACAAGAAATCTGTCTTTTTAATTATGATTGGCTAAAAAGCCATCACATGTCAGAAAGTAGCTCTGACGACAAATGCAGGTGTTTCCTATGAGAGAGGAGTGGGTGTTCTTTGTTTGATTTCCCCCTCGAGATGAAGAATGCAAGATCTGGAAAAGGGCAGTACTTTAGGCACCACAGTGCTTTTATTCTCTTGAGGGCTGATATAATTTGGGTGCTTAAGATGATTTTAAGGATTGGATAGGGTGGGTAAAAAGCAACCATTTCCTCTTGAGAGGGTGAACGTCCAGAATAAAGATGGAGCAGCCCATCATTTGTTGTTTGGGATGAATTGCTTCTTCGCACAAAGGATAACGGAAATCTGGGAAACTTCTCCCTACCCCCTCATCAACCCCCCTGAACAGTTGAGGTGAAGATAGATGTGGGTGCTTGTTTGTGTGAGCACATGTCCTATAGACGTGTGGTTCAATTAAAAATGTCAGCACTGCAATGTTTTGTTGTATAAGGGTTACAGAACCAAAGTGGATTAAAGATGCAGATCAGTTATGACCTAATCAAATGGTGGGTCAGACTCAGAGCTGTGTGATCTCCTCTCTTTCTTAGGTTTCAGTTCCTGGGGCAGTTTTGTCAGATTTGCTCGCTCTGTAAAAGTGGATTTGTTTATTGTGTTGTCATGTGATCAGGCCCCAGAGCAGCCGTCCCAAACATACGGGTGCTGGTGATGATGGAAGTTTCACTCGAATAGTTTAACCCTTCTTGGGTCATCCAACTCCAGTGCAAACATTGCCCAAAGCATATTGAATATTCTAATTTAACAATGGTATATTAGTATTCAGAGAACTATGTCGAATTTTACAGGAGATCCATGCTACATTCAGGCCACCTTTATCTTGCTCTATCAACATGTCCTTCTGTCTCATATCTGCATCTTGGTCACTGAAGGATTCTTTCCGCTATTTTAGACACATTGAAATTTCAGTATCATGGGGCAATTGATTCATTTGTCACTGAACACTTTGGCTCTGTGTATGTGGTTGAGTATTCTAAAGTGATGGAAGGGTGGGTCAGTGGAGATAGAAGCAGATTGTTCCCAGAAGTTGAGGCTTCTAGAATAAGGGACTCCAGATCCAAGATAAAATAGGAGAGATTTAGAATTGGCAGCAAGAGAAACCTCTTTGCACGCAGAACTCAATGTCTCTGGGTATTCACTCCCCAGGTTAGTGGTTGAGGCAGAAACTATTGCCAACTTTCAAGATTAGGTTTAATAATTGGATCCTCAGAGTGAGTGAGTATCTTCACAGCTAACTGCAGGCTGTTGTATCCATTTCAATCCTGATGCAGCACACAAGTGGAAACTCCCTCTCAGCATGTGGTGCTCTTTACCAGAGCAGTAATAGGGCTGCTTTCTGATGGGGTATAATCTCCTTATTTGGATTGTATTACTATTAAGCAAAAGTAATTTCATAAGCAAAGAATACAGTCTTTGATCACTGCATTGTCATGGTACTTGAACTGAGCAGAGTCTTTGAAGCAGCAAGGTTTGGTTGTTGGTTGCTATTGATGTGATTGATCTCCATTCTAAGGCTGGTATGATATGCACCTTTGGTCAGAACTATCAGGGAATAAGCATCAGCCATGGTCCCTGCTGCAGTGACTTCTGATGGCTGTTGAATGCATAAAATCAGGCTTGGCTGTGTTCCTCTCCAACCCCTTCCCTCCAGTTAAATGTCCTGCTGGCAGATGTTGTCCAGGTGTCGACTGTGGATCACTTGGCAACTCTCCATGAGTGAAAGGGCTGTGGGTTTAATTCTCGTGGCTGAGACTTGAGCACAAAGTCTAGGCAGTCATCCCAGTCCAAATCAGCAAACAGTTTTGCACTTATGCCTGCAACTGCACTAAGTGCTACATCCGTCCCTACACCTCCTCCCTCACCATCATTCAGGGTCCCAGACAATCCTTCCAGGTGAGGCAGCGCTTCACCTGTGAGTCTGAGGGTGTCATTTATTGCATTTGGTGCTCCTGGTGTGGCCTCCTGTACATCGGTGAGACCCGATGCAGATTGGGTGACCGCTTCGTCAAGCACCTTGGCTTCATCTGCTGCAACAGCCAGGACCTCCCGGTGGCAACCAGCTTCAATTCCACATCCCACTCCCACACTGACATGTCTATCCACGGCCTCCTCTACTGCCATATTGAGGCCAGGTGCAGGTTGGAGGAACAACACCTCATATCCACCTTGGGAGCCTCCAACCTGATGGCCTCAACATCAATTTTTCTAACTTCTGCTAACCCCACCCCTTCTCCCCCCCCCCCCCCCCCCGTCCACTTATTCCTGTGGCTCCCTTCCCCTGCCTTGATGACCTGCCCATCTCCTCTCCTTCCCTCCTCCATCCTTTATTCCATGGTCTACTGTCCCTTCCTACCAGATTCCTCCTCCTTCGCCCTTTGCCTCTTCTACCTATCACCTCTCAGCTTATTACATCTTCCCCCTCTCAACTGAACTCACCTGTCACCTGCCAGCCTGTGCTCCTCCTCTTCCCCCCCCCCCCCCCCCCCCCACCTGGACTCGCCTATCCCCGAACTCACCTACCACCTGCCTGCGTGTGCTCCTCCCCCTCCCCACCACCTTATTCCGGCTTCTGCCCTCTTCCTTTGCAGTCCTGATGAAGGGTCTCGTCCTGAAATGTCGACTGTTTATTTCCTTCTGTAGATGCTGAGCTGCTGAGTTCCTCCAGCACTTTTTGTGTATTGCACTGTTCCAAGAGGTTGGTTAACTGAAGTGCATTCCAATTAGTTAGACATTGGCTTTATTGTCTGGAAGTACCATCCTTCAAATGACACTTTAAACCAAGGCCCCTTATGTCCAATTGGATGGATGTAAAAGATCATATGACATTATTTGGAATAACAGGTGACTTATTGTTTCTCCTGTTCAATATATGTCCCTTAACCAACTGCAAGTTATTATTTGGTTATTATCTCATTGCTGCTTATGGGAGCTTCCTGTGAAATGATAGCAGGAGTAGTCTATTATGGCCCCTCAAGTCTGATTCTATCAGCCTTAGCCTTGAATATACACTGTGGCTGAGCATCCACAGCCCTCTGGGGGAAAATATTCCAAAGATTCATGATCATCTGCATGAAGAATTTTCTCCTTGTCTCCATTTGAAATGTTCAACCCCTCATCCTGAGATTGTGATTCCTCATTCAGGACTCTCCAGTCAACGGAGGCAGTCTTTCTTCATCTACCCTCTCAACCCCACTCAGAACCTTGTATGTGTCAATGAGATCCCCATGAATTCTTCTAAGCTACAGATAATAGAGGCCAATCCTACTCGATTGTTTTTCATAGGACAAGTCCTCATCCCAGGAATCAATCCAGTGAATCTCTGCTATACTAACTCCAATGCCAGTGTATTCCTCCTCCAGCATGGAGACCAAAACTGTGCACAATTCTCCAAATGTGGCTGCACCAAAACTCCGTGCAATCTTAGCAAGACCTCCTCCTCACTTTTGTACAATAATGGTCAACAGACAGTTAGCTGCCTTCATTGCTTGCTCTACCTGCATGTTTACTTTCTGCATTTATGAGTTAGGTCCCCTTGTACACAAACATTTACAGGTTTCTCACCATTTTAAAAAAGGATTTTCAATTCTTCCTACCAAAATGGATCACCCCACCCACTATACTCCATCTTCTTGCCCACTGATTTAATTTGTTTAAATCCCTGTGCAGACATTTTGTGTCCTCACAACTCACTTTTAAACCTAGATTTGCATCATCAGCAAATGTATGGATTCTGTAACCGTCATCTGTCATTAGTGTAGATTGTAAATAGCACAGCCCTTTTGACAGTTTCCTGTGGCACCCCACTCGTGACAACCGGCCAATCTAAAAACAATCTTATTCCTATTATCTATATTTCTGCTCCTTTTAACTAATCCTTTATCTGTGCTAATGTAGTTTTGTCAACCCCATGATCCCTTATTTTAGTAACAACCTTATCAAATGGCTTTTTAAAATCCAAATTTACATTCACTGGTTTCCCCCTAATCTCCACTGCTGGCCACATCCTCAAAATTTCCAGATTTGTCAAACACAATTTCCCTTTCATAAAAACATATTGACCCTCTTTTCATCATGTTACTATTTTCTAAGTGACAGCTTATCAGGAATAAAACAGAAAATGCTGGAAACACTGAGCAGGTCAGGCAGTATCTGTGGAGAGAGAAACATAGTTGAAACAACATTGTTTCTCTGTCCACAGGTGCTGTCTGACCTGCACAGTGTTTTCAGCATTTTCTGTTCTTTATTTCAGATTTCCAGCATCTGTTTTTCATGAGCCACATTATCAAGTAATTGATAATGAATTCCAGCATTTTCCCTGCAACTGATGTCAGAGTAATTGGCTAATATTTCCTATTTTGTTACTCCCTCCTTTCCTGTTACATTTTCCACTTTCCAATCTGCAGGGATTATTCCAGAAACTATGGAATCTTAGATGATCATCACCAATGCATCTCCTAATTTTGCAACTACCCCTTTAGAATTCTGGAATGCAAGCTATTAGATGTAGGAGATTGTCAACTTATAGTCCTCTTAATTTCTCCAGTACTTTCTCTTTACAGATATTAATTAAGTTCCTCACTGTCATTAGACATTATTTCTGCCGCAGGTATCTCTTCATTGAAGACACAATAAAAGATACTTGTTTAATGCCTCAACCGTTTCTTTATTTGACAATTACAATTTCTCCCACCTTTGTCTCTAGGAGTTTTCTTTCTTTTTACATAATTGCATCTCTTAATTTTTTAAATTTCTTACCAATTTACTCTCATAGTCCATCTTTTTAAAAATATTTTGGTCACCCTTTGCTGCTTTCAAAATCTTTCCCAACTCTCACATTTACTTCTCTTGGCAACATTATAAACCTCTTCTTTCTAATCTTAACATTATACTTAACCTTCTTAGTTAGCCACGGATAGATCACTTTTGCTATGGAGTTTTTATTTCAACAAATGTATATTCCATGAATGAAATATTTCTCAATGTTTGCCATTATTTATCTACTGGGAAACCTCCAAATTTAGTTTGGCCAATTCACCCGTCATACCTGTGTAATTGGCTTTGTTTAAGATAAAGACATTAGTTTCCAATTGAATTGTGTCACTCTCAGACTGAATAAAAAATAAATCTATCATTTTGTGATCACTTTCCCTCAGAGGATCCCTTACTCTGAAATCACTAATTCACCCTGTCGCATCATGTAAAACAAGATTCAAAATAATCTGTTCCTTGTTGGTTCCACAATATGTTGTTCCAGGAGGCTGTCCCAAATTCATCGGATGAATTTATTATCCCAACTTGCCAAATTGCTTTGCCCAGTTTAATCCCTCACAATTATTTGTGTTTCACATTTGCTTCAAATGTATTTCTTAATTCATTCTTTCTCTAATTGTGTTAATGCTATTAGGGGCATGTAAACCTTAAAGGTCAATACATGCTGACTAGTTGTCTCTTTCCTCTCTCCAATACTGTTTCCACTTCCTGTTCGTCTAAGCCAAGATCATTTTTCATTATAAATCTTCTCCTCCTATTATCATCAGAGATAACCCTGCTCCCCCCTCCACCTTCCCTACAACCCTCATCTTATCTATTTCAGCTGTCCTTCTCAGATGTCAGGTACCCTTGCACGTTTAATTACTAGCCTTGGTCACCATGGAGCCAAATTTCTGTATTAGCTCAGATCCAATTCATTAATTTCTGTATGTGCCATTAATTTGTCTATCTTATGCTTCTCACATTCAAATATGATGCCTTTAATTTTAACTTTTTAGCATTTTCCTTGATATGACATATCACATATGTGATATTGCAATTAAACTTTATCCCTTCTGTCATTCTGTATACTGTTACTTTCCTCTATAGCCTTGTCCTCTCTTTTCTGTAATTTTCCTTCCCGAACCCATCACCAAGTTTTTTAGTTGAAAGCTCCATCTACTGCCCTAGTTATATGAATAATCTAGATCCCAGTCCCAACCTATTTTTAGCAACAACCTGCTCAACTCTGATGCAGAGTTTCAACCCGAAATGTCGACTATTCCTGTCCTCCCACCACAGATGCTGCTCGACCCGCTGAGTTCCTCCAGCAGACTATGTGTTGCTCCAGATTCCAGCATCTGCAGTCTCTTGTGTCTCCAACATCTTTTTAAGTGGAGCCCATCCCAATAGAACGGCTCCCTCTTCACCCAGGACCACTGCCAGTGCGTCATGAATTGAACCCCTTTTTTCTTTGACCCACTGACCTCCCAACTGTGTATTGAGTTGCTTTACCTATTGAATCGTACACCAACCTGTGCACTTTTCAAATTGCAACACAAAGGGTGAAGTTTTCTACTTCAATTTTGTCCCAAGTTCCTCAAAATTCCTCACCAGGATCTCATCCCAGTTCACTCTGTAGGTTTCAATGTTGCCTTGACCACTGGATCCTTTTCCCCAACCCCACTCCAACACTTCTTCAGCACTATTAACCCTGGCAGCAGGCAACTGGAACAGCCCTCAATACTCCTGGGAGTCGCGGCTGGAGAGGACAGTATTTATTCCCAACCCCACCACTATCACATGAGAAAATTGGCCGCGATCTTTCTACATCACAGTTGTGGCTGGACTTTTCAATACAAAAAGTACTTTGTTGGCCATGAAGAGATTTGGGATTTCCTGAGCTTGTGAAACGAGGCGCAGACCCCATGCTAAGTCACTGGAAAGCCAGTGTGGGCATTGCGATCCGGGTGACTTTGTTTTCGCTCGGCACCTCTGGCCGAGTCCTGAGCGCAGGTCAGGGGTCGTCTGTCAGGCGGTGGGTTCCGGAAGGAGGTTGGAGGGCGGGGTTCACCGGGAAAAGTGGGACAGGCCAGAATTCCCCACTGCTGGCAGATTCTGTGGAAGCGCCACTCACCGGCGCTGCAGATACTCCCGGGGGGTGGTCGGAAGCGTGGTTTCCAGGCTGTGCAAAATGCTTTTAAATCTCTTCGGTCTGCTCATCAAGACAGCGAAGAGAAACTCTGCCGTTGTCTGTCTTGTCATGTGTGGACAATGGCTGGTCGTTTCAGCAACAGGCTTTTCATCAGCAGCTTCCTGTCAACATGCACTGAAACTGCGAGGGCGCCCTCGAATCCTGCCTCACCAGCAGAAAATCTGCACCTCTCCCTCGTGGGCGAGCTCCTGCAACTAACTGCATGTCGGGGCTTCCTTTCGCAAAGTCGTTCTGCTTGGGGTCATTTGTGGTGTCTGAAACTGCCGTGGTTCTGCGGCAGGGTGAATGAAGCTGTGCACCCTTGCACTTTGTTTTCACTCGATCGTGCTGAGTTCCAATTAACTTCATCCTGTTCGAAAGACCTTTAAAATTATGAAGATGTTTGGTAGGGTCGAGACAGACATGTTTCCGTTTGTGGGCAAGACCGGAACCTGGGACCAGAGGTACAAAGCAGTCACTAAGAGATGTAACTGAGGAGGAACCTTCACCAAAATAGCTTAAAATACATAACTGTTGCCACAGCGAGTGGTCGAGGCGATTATCATAGATTGGGGGTGAGGGGGCGAACTGTATATCTAACCAATAAAGTTTATTTTAATAAAAATTGAAGGGTGTTCTGTGCTGTTAGGGTGAGATGGGTAAGGTGGGAGGAGGCTTATTGGGAGCATTAACGACACTGAACGTTTGTTAGGACATCTGGCCTGTTTTTTGTGCTGTGGGATCCATCTGTGCACCCCTGTCCCTTCCTCTCACACTACCCTTCCTCGGCATGCCACCTCACAGTCTTGGTGCCCCTCCACTTCTGGCGGCCTGCACCACAGCTTCAGCCACCCAGGCTCCAGGACGCCTCAGCCCCTATCTCCTCCTTGATGGGTGGAAGAGCTTGGCCAACCTTGGTGATGTTTCTCAATGGCTCAGTGCCAGATTTTGTATGATAATGTTTCCTGGCTTATCTTGTGAAGGTAATGTGCTGGCTGCACATAAGAGTTTTGGGGTGGAAGGGGTTTTGGGGGTGGGAAGTGCTCCAATCAGCCCAGCAGGCCTGGTCCAACATGCCTGGGTGTCTTGGCTTCATATCTCTTTACGCTTTTGCCCATCAAAGAATGGTCAATATCAGCCTTGATCGCTTCAATTGATCCCTGCACTCCTTCCCAGCATCCACAGCCATTCTGGGGCATAGAAATGCACACCATTTCCATGACATTTTCCCTGAAAATGGTGCTTCCAAATTTCCCTCCCAAATGGTCTGGCTCCCCCTTTTAAGATGGTATCCCCTCTATTATCTAAGCAGAGGAAGTAGAGTAGACAAGTAGAGACTATCAAACACTGGTAACAGTTTAACATCACCCCTCATCTTCTAAACTCAAGTTTAACAAATCTGGAACAAAGCTTACAAAGAACATGGTATGCTATAGATTAGCCAGCTCAACACACATCCAGGATGGAGTGGCCCAGCTGTCAGAAGCTTGGCACCACCCAGGACAAAGCAGCTAGTTTGATCGGCATTCCACCCACACCCCCGAAACACACTCTTCCCTCCACGCCGCGCACAGTGGTCGCAGCGTGCACCACGCTACACCTTGCACTGCAGTTATTTGCCCGGGCTACTCCAACAGCACCTCCCAACCCACATCCTCGACCATGAAGAAGGACAAGGTAACACCGCTGCCTGTAGTTCCCCTCCCACTCACACACACCATCCTGACTTGGAAATATATATCGTTAGACCTTCATTGTTACTGGGTCAAAATTCTGGAACTCCCTCCCCAACAGCACTGTGGGAGTACCTTCACCAGAAGGACTGCAGCGGTTCAAGAAGGCAGCTCACCCCCCCCCCCCCCCCCTTCCCATTGGGGTATGAGCAATAAATCCCAGCGATGCCCGGATCCCAAAAATGAATAAAGAGTCTGGAAATGGAAATAGGGGATAAAAACACATCAACTGTTCAGTTCAGTTCCTTCCTTTCCCTACCCCACTCACAAGATCAATTGCAAAAGAAGGATGAGTAACTATAGATGTATTTCTTGCATTTCGCAAGGAAGGCTTTGTAGCTTTGAGAAGTTATGGAATTGCTCTGGCTATGAGGTGTTGCTTTCTACCTTTCGGTCTGGGTTAGAGGACACAAGGTGGGTGCTGTTGCTGAGTGTTGCCTCTCAACTAGAGGCAAACACGTGGAGTTGTTAGGTTTTATGCTCATTTAAAAAAAACCTGTTTTTAAAAAAAAGTCCTGTGATGCCAGAGTCCATGACAAGTAAATGGGATGTATGCAAATGTTGAGCACGTCCATGTGCCCTGATCAAGTAAGTTTTCTCACCCCACCCAATTCTCTCCCCAAATCTTTTTGATGGACAGGCCTGGGAGGTTGGTGGTGGCGTAAAGTAACGTAGCTCCCCATCTGGTTGAAACGACCGTTCTTCACATTTTGACTTTGAAGGCAGGTGTTGGCTGGCTATTTGGCCACACAAGGCATCCCATCAAAGTCTTGTACCACCCAGTCCTCAATGTTCACTGTGCAACACCTATCACTGGATAGACCAACAAGAGCAGCAGAAGCCTCCATTGCTATTAGCATCTTTAGGGCACCAAAGCATCTCAGTTGGCAAGAAACTGTGGCACTAAAATTAGTGCAGTTGAGCAAAGGCTTGGTCCAAAGTAGGTTTTAAGGAAAGTCTTTAAGGAGGAAAGAGAGATGCAACAGGAAGAGAATTCCAAGCTTGGGGGCAGATACTTAGAGGCATGGCTGATGATGGTGGAGTGATCATATTTGATCACTAGGACGGCAGAGATCTTCAGGGTTGCAGAGCTGGAAGAGAGGCCAGAGAAGGGGAGGAGAAAGGGTGGAAGAATTTGAAAACCAGAGTAATTGGGAACGCAGAATGATTTCCCCACTCTCCTATCAGATACAGGCACAGGCGCCCAGGGCAGTTATCCCATTCAACATTGGCTGAAATCAGGTGGTCCACGATAGACTGAGCAGGAATCAAGGGACCACTGGAAATCCTCAACAGGTCAGGCAGCATCTGTGGAGAAGGAAACAGTTAACATTTCAGGTCAATGACCCTTTGTCTGAAGCAGGAAAAGGCAAGATCTGTGACTAGTTGTAAGACGCAGGGGAAGAAGGGACGGGAGCAAAGAAATGGGAAGCAAACTGCAATAAAACCCGCTGATGCTGGAGATCGGAAATAAAAACAGGAAACGCTGGGGATAGTCAGCATTCAGGCAGCATTTGTGGAGAGAGAACCAGAGCTAATGTTCCAGGTCAACGACCCCTCATCAAAATGGGGAAAATCGAACATGTTTTCAAATTGCAGAGAAGGGGGAGGGACGGAAGGAACAAAGGACATGTTTGCAATAGTGGTGGTGGTACTGGCTGAGAAAGGATGATGTAGGCTTGTTAATCACAGCTGATTTTTCTGTAGGAGGTTTAAATAGAAGGAGATGAGTAGGAGAGGATAGAGGGAACTGTGATACAAAGCACTAGTTGCTGGAAATCTGAAATGAAATGCTGGAGATAGTCAGCAGGTCAGGCAGCACCTGTGGGGGGAGAGAGAGAGAGAGAGAGAGAAGAAAAACGAGTTAACAGTACTAGTTGGCGATCCTGTATCAAAACTGCGAAGGCAGGAGAAATTGGGTAAGAAAAGGGGTGATGGGGCAAAGTGAAAGAGGGTGGGAATGGTACGGAAAAAGAAATGAGTTTCATTGGGCTTGGCCTGAACTGCTGTCCATGTTGTCATGGCTTAGAGAGTCCATGTAGTGAAACGGATCTGAGCTAATCCACAAGCATGTGAACTGACACTGAGTCAAGTTCTATATTTTGCAAATGACTGAACCAAGGCTTTTCCCCTTTTCTTGATCTAAAATGCTATTTTTGATACTTAATGGATTTGTTCACCTACCCTTTGTGTGGGTGCACTGGAAGACTGCCTTTAGGAGAAAGCTGATATGTAAATATTTCTTTAAACGTTATTTTGATTTAAATCCCTAACCTTATCGTCTTCAGTGGTTTGGGGATGGTAGCAGAAACCACAGGAAATCTTGTATGTTTCAACTAGCAGAAGTCCAGGACTCTAGACATTAAATTTGGTCATCATCTAAGCTTAGTGTGACATGACCACATCCACTAGCTAGAACCACGGGTACCCATCAATTGAAATTTACCAGCTTCCTTATATGGCTACGGCAGCACTTCTGTCTCATACAATCCAACATCAACTACTAGCATTTGATAGAGCCAAATGCACCAAGGCTCTATGTCTTAACTCTGCAATACCCCTGTATAAGAACTGATACATCCAAGCGTCTGACTGATCATCCAAGCAACTGAGAGTGCACGGATTGAACCTGACTTAAGAAGGTGGTGAGCAGGGTGTCAGTTAATGGAACCCCATGCAGTACATTCCTAGTAATAACGTTCCCTTTGTTTTCTCCTCCACCACCAACCTTCACCTGAAGTTACTGAAGAACTTTGCTTGGGTATAACTTTAAAACCCAATCTGACCCAAGCCTGAAGGGTTATGGATTTTTTTTGATACCCAACCTGAACCTGTCACATGATCAGGTCACAGGTAGCCAGGCACCCTTTTATTCTGGCTTCTGCCCCCTTTCTTTCCAGTCCTGATGAAGGCTCTCAGCTCGAAACGTTGACTGTTCATTTCCCTCCACAGGTGCTGCCTGACCTGCTGAGTTCCTCCAGCATTTTGTGTGTGTGTTGCTCTGTGTTGAGTCTCGTTGGGATGCAGTTCCGTGGCTGTTCTGCACTAGGCCACTCCTCATTGTTTAACTGCAGAACTAAAGGAGGATGTTCAGCCCATTGAAGGCAGCTCACCACCACTTTCTCAAGGGCAATTTAGGGATGGGCAATGCAAGAGGGCCTTGCCAGTAATCCACACATTCCAGGAAATGAAGTTAAAATGAGAAATAATCCATCTGATTCTGTTGAATCTGCTTCCACCACCCTTACAGGCTGGACATTCCAACTCAAGTATTGGTAGGACTACTTGTGACGGGGCTTAAATCCAGGTCTCATGCACTTTCCACAGCTGCCAGTGCACACTTTGGAAAATTTTAGTAGGGTGTCACTGGAGAACTGTCGGAGAACAAAGACTGGTGTACTTTCAGGCCCGGGGACTAATTCTGGTTCAGAAGCCCTGTTGGCAACTTCAAACAAAATGAGCTGATTAATGCAGAGGCTAAGCAAACCTAGAGGCTCTTTGGGCACTTGAGTCCCCAGCCCAACTCCTGCCCATGCTCCACAGACTGCACTGCCACTCACTTCCACATGAAGTTTGTAGCTCCTTCCCCGAGCCCACCCAGTGACAGGCCTGCCTGAAAATGTTCATGGTCAAACACAAGACGTGACTGATGATGTGAGGTACAATGTCTTCCACTAGCACCCACATCTCCTTCTCCCCCATCTGTAAATTCCAACTCAACACGGCGAGCATCATCCTCCACGTGGTTGCACTGCGTGAAACCAGCCCCCACCCGTCGTGGGCCCCGACTGACATTTGGAGTTTCAGAGAGAGCTTCCCTGCTTTTGGATGAAGTAACACGCGGGCATTAACTGCGCGGGCAGCATTTAAATCTGCCTGACATTTGGTGAAATAGCTTTCCGCCTTATTTTGTGCTGCTCTTTCCCACCTCCTCGGTGAACTTTCCCTCGAGAGGGTGACTGAATTATCCCAGTCAGTCATGACAACAAACAAATCTTTTCTTTATGAACTTATTTCACACCCAGCCCCCATATTTTCGTTTTCCCCCTTCACTTTCCTACCACCACTCAGCTGACTGCTTCATTGAATTTCGGATTAATCCTCGATCAGGCCAGTGGCCGTGGAACCTCTTGCTCCCTTTGTTGGTTTCTCAGATTTTCTTATAATATAGGAGGCCATTCAGTCCATCAAACCTATGCTGGCTCTCAGAGCAATCACATTGCCCACTAATTTCCTGTAACGCATTCTTTCTCACATGAGCAATAATGCCCCTGAGATTCTCCTAACACCCACCTACACTGGGGGCAGTTTACAGCGGGCAATTAACCTACCAACCTGGGTATCTTCATGACTTGGGAGGAAACCGGAGCACTCGGGGGAATTCACACGGTCCACAGGGAGAACGTGCAAACTCCACACAGACAGCACCGGAGGTTGTGGAGTTGTGAGGCAGCAGCTATACCAGATGTGCCACTGTGCTGGCCTGAGATAATGTGTGAGATCATTTATGTCTGCCGAAGAGAGCAGTTTCACATCACATCTGGAAAATATGATTGATGAGGGAACCACAAGAAACCATGAGGTTATACCGTTTAGCACTGCTGGTTACTGTAGCTCAATGGGCCGCACACTCACTTCTGAACTGGCAGCTTGTGGTTCGGGGTCTGTTCCAATCCAAACCCAACATAGGATGATGTTCTCAGGGATTCCTTAGAACCGAGGGAGAGCTGCACTGTCAGATGAGACAATAAAGAGTCTTGAGGTCATGATGGGTGCTATATAAATGCAAATCCGTCTTTCTTTCTGAAGGAAATAGTTTTTTTTTCTGCAACCTGTATGACACTGCAGGATAGCCGAACGTTCTGCCCTCGACCCAGTTTGGTGCAGAGGCCAGCGCCCAACAGACTGAAAGGCGCAGGCAGTGAGCGCCGCTCGGAGCTTCCAGAGGTTGGGAGGCTACGGTGGGGGAGAGGCAATTTGTCAGTGAGGGCTTGACTTCAGTGAGTGGTGGCGGGGGAGTGGAGTTTGGCAAGCAGAGGAGTGGCGGTGCAAGCAGGACTTGGCGTGGGGCAGGATGTGGGCTGCTGTGCATTCAGCGAGACAGGTGAGAACAGCTGTGAGAGGAAACGAGGAAGCCACTGGTGCTACGTGACCCAGATAGTCAGTGACTAAAGGTGCAGTCACGTCACAATCAGTGCGAGGTGATGCTGGTGCAAGCCATCCTCTAGCGCATGGAGCAGCTTAATGATGAGGGTGGATTAGAACATAGAACATTACAGCACAGTACAGGCCCTTCAGCCCACGATGTTGTGCCGACATTTTATCCTGCTCTAAAGATCTATCTAACCCTTCCCTCCCACATAGCCCCCTATTTCTCTATCATTCGTGTGTCTATCTAAGAGTATCTTAAATGTCCCTAATGTATCTGCCCCACAACCTCTGCTGGCAGTGCGTTCCACACACCCACCACTCTCTGTTTAAAAAAAAACTTACCCCTGACATCCCCCTTATAACTTCCTCATTGGCTGTGTGACTGAAATGAGTCTGCAGGGAGCTGGGGTGGAGTGTCCAGATTTTCACTTCAGGTGGGTGCAGTCACCAGCTGGTGGGGGTTAAAGGGTTGAAGCTCTTTTTCCTGCTGCTGTGATTCCTCTAACCTCCCCACTTGTCCATTGCCAGGCTGCTGAATGAGAAGAGCACGCAGTCTGTTTCAGTTAAGACCGACGTGTAATTGGTGCGGCTGTGTTTGCTCTGCCCGTTAACTAATTCTGTAAGTTTGCTTCTCTGCTTTCCTGTTCCCAGGCCCCCACCATTGGGTAATCTCCCTCCCTGTCTGGGAGGTGCTGTCTCCTACAATGCAGGGGAGTGATAGGTTACTGTGGGTGGTTGGGGTTGTGGAGTTTATGGCTAGATCAGCCATGCTGACAGGACAGGCTTGAGGGGCCGAGTGGCCGCCTCCTGCTTTTAATTCATATGTTTGTAATGTGATTCAGCAGGTATCATCTGCTGTCCAGCACCTCACCCACTCAGTTGCTCGATGTGTGACCTGTGACATTTGGCAGGCTAATTGGCTCTGGAGGATTGGGCTGTGCCATCAGTCTGTGCCCAGCCAGCCTGGTGTTCCAGCAGAAGTCACTGACAGCCAGCAGGAGTGAGAATGGCCCATTGTGAGTCTGCTGGCTCTTTGAACCTGCTTCCACATCTCCTTTTCAGTGAGTCCGCTGCAGATCGCAGCAACTCAGCATATTGAGAAAGCATTTAAAAAAAAACCTTACCCCCCTGGTCTCTTTACAACGAACTTAAATCCGTAGGTTGGTGTCCAGCCAACACTGATTTAAAATCAAACTGGAGAATCTGGAAATCTAAAATAAAATACAAAATGCTGGAAACACTCAGCAGGTTAGACAGTGTCTGTGGAGAGAGAAACAGAGTTCATGTTTCAGGTCAATGAACCCTATGTCAGAACCAGGGTCAGCTGCCTGGGCCCTGAGCTCTGGATTTCCTTCTTTTAACTTCTTTGTCACTGTCGTAACCCTTAAGACACTCCTTGAAACCTACCTCATAGACCAGTCTTTTAGCCATGTTCTGATACCTCCTTATGTGACTCAGTGTCAAATGTTGTCTGGTAACACTCCTGTAAAGTAGCTATTGGCATAAGATATAAGATAAGATATCTTGTTGGTCATGTGTACATTGAAACACACAGTGAAATGCACCTTTTGCGTCGAGTGTTCTGGGGGCAGCCCACAAGTGTCACCATGCTTCTGGCGCCAACATAGCATGCCCACAACTTCCTAACCTATACGTCTTAGGAATGTGGGAGGAAACCAGAGCACCTGAAGGAAACCCACGCAGACACAGGGAGAACGTACAAACTCCTTACAGACAGTGGCTGGAATTGAACCTGGGTTGCCGGCGCTGTAATAGTGTTATGCTAACCGCCACTGTGCCTGCATCAACCATTGCTTAATCAATGCAAGTTGTTGTGGACAAGTATGGTAGTCATTTTGCGTGAATCAAGGTTCCTCCCACTTCCCCATGATAGCTGCAAGAAGTCTCTGATCATCTTGGTTGAGGGAAGAACATTGGCCAAGACAAATGGGGAGTTCCCTGTCATGTTTGAGAAAATGCGACAGGATCTATGGTAACAGGTAAGCGAGGATTATCATAAGAACAAGAGAAATAGGGACAGTAGTAGGCTATTAGGCCCTTTGAATCTGTTCTGCATTCATCGAGATCGTCTGGGTCGAGCAGCATCTGTGGGGGAGGGGAGAGGAATTGTTGACGTTGCAGGTCGAAACCCTGCAATAGGACGCATGAGTCCCGATGCAGGGTTTCGACCTGAAACATCGACAATTC
Organism: Pristis pectinata; assembly: GCF_009764475.1. NCBI lineage: Eukaryota > Metazoa > Chordata > Chondrichthyes > Rhinopristiformes > Pristidae > Pristis > Pristis pectinata. Next base: position 9,019,757 of record NC_067450.1, read on the forward strand.
CTCTCCCCCTGCAGACGCTGCTCGACCTGCTGAGTTCCTCCGGCAGACTGTTTGCTGCTCCAGATTCCAGCATCTGCAGTCTCCTGTGTCTCCATCAGGATCGTGGCTGATGTTCTAACTCAGTGCCACTTCCCTGCACTATTCCCCCATATCCTTCAATTCCCTTAATATCCAGAAATCCATCGACCTCTGTTTTGAATAAATTCTATGACTGAATTTCCACAGCCCTCCAGGGTAGAAAATTGCAAAGATTCACTACCCTTTCAGTGAAGAAATTTTTCGTCATCTCAGCCCTAAACGGCCTGCCCCTTATTCCGAGGCAGACTATTGTTGCCATAAATTAGGCACCTCTGGCCCAGCTGAGAACGTTCTTAAGTTTGTGTTGGCATTCAGCTTGTGATTCAATCCAACCTTTCACTCCACGGGAGGCAGAGTTGATCCGGGGCATGTGCACAGTTCACAAGTTGTGGGCCTGTGGCACTCGATGAAAGAGGCTCTGTGTTTGCTACTCTTTGGTGACTTCATTGGTCTCAGATGGGATTCTTCTGCACTCTAGTTATCTGAGAATTGGATCATCACACAAGTTCAGTTGTTGTTAACTTGGCTGCCAATGCCAGAGGGGCATTGATTTAATTGACCATGTTTGTCAGCACCCTGCACCCCTGAGCCTGCCTTTCTGCCCCATGCTCCTGCATGGTGATACTTGACATAAGCAGCTATTAAGGCAGAAGCTTTTCAGTGTCGGCTGGCCAATTAGCTGGGATCAGTGGGGGGTGGTGGGGGAGACGCATCAGGGACAGGAGAGAGGGAGATAGGAAGGGGAATGGAGAGGGAGATGGGTGTCGGAGAAGAGTTGAAGGTTTGGGGCATTGTGGAAGGGAGACAGGGTGTTGGGAAGGGCGAGAGAGCAATGGCACGTCATGGGAGGAGAAGACTATGCAGTTCTCATGCTGGTGGGCAAGCAGTAAGCCATTGCTGCCTCTTAGAATTGGAACAGATGCCAATAACTTGCCTAAAGGTGAAATTTTGCAAGGAAGGCCCTATTAGTTGTACCAGGTGCACATTCCTATCTGGCCTGGGGTTTGAACTCGGTGAGGTCCATGTGGAGTGTGTGTCCCTGTGGCCAGCAGGCTTTGTCTCTTATCATTAACTTTTAAGCTCACCTGATTTTTTTCTATTGCAACAATCAAATTACCTCTGCTAATCTTGCAGATCCCACCTCGTTTCTGAAAAGAGGGGAGAACGATTGTTGATAAAAGTGAGGGGTTTAGTTTTACCCTGTAGAAAATTTCTGTCACCTTGGGAAACTCCTGTGATTTCTATCACGGTAGTTTTCATTACATTGTGTTTAGATGAGGTAACTGGAGCTTTCGAGTCAGTTTAGAATGAAATCCAATTGGTGAGTGGGGGTGGAGAGTAGAAAATTTGAGAGGGCAAGAGGGGCATAATGAAAGCATTTTTAGCTGTTAGGAAAAGAATTCCCCCAGATCTTCACACAGTAGGGGCAAATAAACAATCTGGAACTCATATACTGTAACCCGGACAGTCCTGCTCCCACCTAAATAGGAGATTGTGCTTCAAACCATGGCCTAACTGTGGCAAGTTTTTCTGTGAGAAATTTTCCTTTTGTAGACTTTCTCTGAACTACTTCTTCCGTTTTTCTTTCTTTTTCAAAAAATAAGTGTCCCGAGCTCACATTTGTTTTGCTGCAAACCCAGAAATTAAATGCACAATGCAGCCTGGTGCAGGTTGGCCATCTTGTTGAGTTGTGGGATTGGGGAAGATTTCTTCGATGTATCGAATGGTTGACCAAAGTGAGCTTTCAGCCCATTGGACAGAGGAAAAACTTTGAGGGGGTTGCCTTACTAATTCACCAGGATAATACTGCAGCAAAAAATGCCCTTGTATTCTCTTTAGTAAAAGAGAGACTTCCATTTTCCTAACTCTTTAACTGTACCTTTCGGGATGCCCAACAAGACTCAGGGCCAACGAAGTAATTTTGGCATACAGCTAACTTATGCATAGCAATCTCCCACAAGTCGCTATGTGATCATGACCATATAATACAGTATGTTTCCAGCAATTTTTCAGGTTTATCTCAGGCCAGGCCACCCTGTCAAAGTAGTGCCATGGAACCTCCTGGGTCCACCTGAGAAAGCTGCTGGACTCATGTCCTTCCATCCCATCCAAAAGATATTTCCTCCAACAGGGTAGCACCAGAGCGTTCATGCTGAAGTCTTTGGAGTGCAACTCAATCCCAGACCCTTTTGACTCGGGTGAGAGTGCCGCTGAGCCACGCTGTTTTATTGTCAGATAATCCACCAGGCTGATCTCATTATTTAAAATTATTAAAGGAAATGATTTGGTTTCTCTATTGTATTTCCTCTGGTGGTGAAGTTGGAGCAAAAACGAGCAACAGGACTACCTTTCAATAAAAAACAGAGGGGGAGCGAGGAGAGATATCTACTAGCAGTGGAGCAACGCACACAAAATGCTGGAGGAACTCAGTGGGTCAGGCAGCATCTATGGACGGAAATGAACAGTCGACATTTCGGGTCAAGACCCTTCATCAGGACTGGCTAAATCCCATAAAGGGTCTCAGCCCAAAACGTCGACTGTTTATTTCCCTCCATAGATGCTGCCTGACCTGCTGAGTTCCTCCAGCATTTTGTGTGTGTTGCTCCAGATTTCCAGCATCTGCAGAATCTCTTGTGTCTCCATTAGCAGTGGGTTGTTCTGAAGTGGAATGCACTGGCTGGAAGGTGGTGGAAGCAGATTTGTTAGTAACTTTAACAAGGGACATACAGAAGAAGATTATTGCAGGTCAGTGGAGAGAGTGCAGAGGAATTGGACTAAGTCACCAGCTCTTTCAAAGAGCTGCATGGGCTGAATGACCTCTTCATGTGAACTCAGTTGGGTAGTCCACTAACCCAGGTTCTCCGAGGGTTAATCAGAAAACCCATTGCTATTTACTCTGCAGTGATTGTGTTAAAATATTCCTCATAATTCTTACATGGTGATACTACAAAGCCTTCACCCCTCTCTCCTGGGTATCCAGTGCTGGTGATTGAAGGCTGGGCCAATGTTTCCCTTCCTGGTCTGCATCAATAGAAATGCTTCTCTCCCAGCTTGGACTTTTGCACGTGTTTCAGGGAAACATCTGCATTTGGTTCTGGATGTCTGAAGGCCATGGTGCCTCCCAAAGCATTTTCCTTCTCCAAAAGCACAATACTGCAGATGCTGGAAATCTGAAATAAAAACAGAATGCCGGAAGATCTTCCTCAGGCCAGGCAGCATCTGTAGAGAGAGAAATAGTGAATGTTTCAGGTTGAGTATTTCCAAGACTTCCCATTTTTATGTTTAATTTTTCCTTTTGGCTTTATGGGAGCAAAATTGTTCCAGTGTTATACATAGTCTTCATCAGCTGTGGGTGTGGTATGGGATGGATGCAACAAGGAGCATATCAAACCTCCATAAGATGTACTAATCCTCAGGGGGTCTGGCACAATGTGTGGTGAGAGAGTTAACGTTTCAGGTCAGTTTCCATCAGAACTGAGACATTAACTGTTTCTCTCTTTACAGATGCTGCCTGACCTGCTGAGTGTTACCAGCATGTGCAGCTGTTCCCTTTTCCATTAGACATACATATGCAAGAGATGTGGCTACTCTTTCTGTCATCTGGATTAACCAGCCTCTGAATGGAGGAGGACATCCCTACATTTAATGGTCGTAAACTCTTTTAGCCCTTGTATTTGTAATTAATTATGAAGATTAACTGCCAAGCATGATGGAAACAATGACTGCTTTCTACATTGCCGCACCCAAAATACTGAGCATGCTCAGAACGAAATAGACTGAAGGAAGAAGTACAATGTTCTTAAAAGGAAATGTGCAAGCATAGCCAAACAATACACAAGTTGTAAATGCATCTGTTCTTGTTATAAAAAAAACAAATAATTATTATTGACCAAAGTGTCAAGTCTTGTTGGAGTGGAATATTAATTTTCAGGGCAAGAAGTCGAACTCTGATTGAATGTTTTTGTTTCATGCAACTTGCTTTAATGCTGACAGCAGAGAACTGTCTTGCCACCAACGCAGCTGTTCAGTGACATCCGAGCCCTGCAGCTGGCATCAGAGGGCGGTATGGGGTCACCGCCTGGCTGTCCCATGGGGTAGGGGTGGGCAGTGTGAGGGCCCGGGTCGGGTGGAGTCCCTGGCCCTTGGAAATGGCTGTGTTTCTTCCACAGTGACCTTCTCTCAGCTATTGTTGTGCTGCGTGATTTACAGTGGCTTGTGCTGCTTTTGGCCGAGTGCAGGGAGGAAGTGGGTTTGGCATTTTTTTGTTTTGTTCAAAATAGATTGCAATTTGAATTGGATGCTTATCAGCCAATTCAGTAAAAGTGCTGTGTGCGATTAAATTCAGTTTGGATGGTAGGATTGGGGCTTGGATTTGAAATGGGGCACTTCAGAAGCCAACCATCTGGAAGGCAACACACTGGAGCCAATTATTTGTATCAGGAATGAAGACTTTTCCATCTCCCCTGCAATATGTACCACATATTTCTGCACTCGCCCTTCCCTGCTTCAGCTGTACCAAGGAGCAGATACATATTTGTACAGTGTGACCTATTACATGTGACCTGTTTGGTCTACTCCATCCACTATGGTACAGGACTGACCAGAGACTCAGCTGGACCAGCCATGTAAATGCAGTGGCTACAAGAGCAGGCCAGAGGCTGGGAATCCTGTGGCAACTAATTTACCTCCTGATACCCCAAAGCCTTTCCACCATCTACAATGCACAAGTCAGGAGTGTGATGGGGCACTTGTTTGGATGAGTGCAGCAAGAACAACAGAGCTGTGTTATGTGGTCACAGGTAGTGCTTTGCCTTTAGTGGGGAACCCTCGGTCCATAAAGGGCCAAAAGATGGGGTTGGCCGTGATGGGAAGCGGCTGTAGAGGGGGCTTCACTGACCAGGTGCTGCAGCCACACCAGGCAGCCTTGGGCATTAACCCGATATTAATTGAGGGGTTAATGCCCAAGAACTGGTCTACAATGTCATATGATACATTGTTGTACCAGGCACTGCTGTTAGCTGAGAGTTATTGCCTTCAATAAAGGATCTTCTGTTTATGGCTGTACCTCATCTAATCACCAAAACTTGCAGCAACATAAGGAAACCCACAGATGCTGCACAGAACTCTTTGGATGAAAGTTCTGCAGTGCCATTCTGTCCAGGAAATGAGCTGCTCCCATACTTTTGGTATTATCAGTCTAACATTGATACCCAGTTTATTGTTGACAAAGCTGAAGTTACCTTTAGGTTACACAACACCTTAACTTCGTTAGTGACCCCATCATCGTCTCTGGCTGCCTTGGGCTAAGTACAGGGCCGTGATACCTTGATGTGCACTCATGACCAGATTCAGCTTGGCTGGTACTATGGTGGTTCCATCATAATCCAGAGGCCTGAGATACAGGCCAGAGAAGTCAAGTCCAAGTCTTATGATCCTGGGCAACATGTGATTCCATTCCCAAACCAAGGTGGTCTGAAGCAAGCAAACGATTCAGTTGTTCCAGGCTGACTTGCCTTGCCAATGTCCCCCAGTGACATCCTTTGAAACAAAGTTTAGTCTTCCGCCAAACCTGCTTGCTTCTGCCTCTGAAACTTCCTGCTTGTCACCTAAGATAACGCTCTCATTTGGCCATCCTGCCTCCCTTGATGTGAAGTACAAGTTATCTAAAATGTATGGGCTTTGTTATCAGCCACATGTCCATCAACGCTATCCATGGTTCATTGGCGACCCATCTGATAATGATTCCTTCAGGATTCTGGTCCTTGCTCTTCCTTCTTCACTTTATTGGACCGGAGGGAGAAACCATTTCTTTCATGATGCAGATCTTATCTTTGACTACTTAGAGAGTATTAGAGTCATGGAGTACAGACACGGGCCCTGTGGCTAATCATCAGGAACTCATTTACCCTCATTCCACATTAATCCTATTTTATTCTCCCCATATTCCCGTTAACTTTCCCCAGATTCTACCAGTCACCGAAAACACTAGGGGCAATTTACAGTGGCCAATAACTTCATGACCTAACATGCAAACTTTGCGCAGCGCTTCTTCAATTCAGGTCCCTTGAACACCCCTGAGTTCAATTGTTCCACATTTTGCAGTTGTGCCCTTCGCTGCCAAGGCACCAAGGTCAGGAATTTCTCTTTTTCCCCCTCTCCCCCCCCTCTCCCCCCCCTCTCCCCCCCCTCTCCTCCCCCCCCTCTCCCCCCCCTCTCCCCCCCTCTCCCCCCCCTCTCCCCCCCCTCTCCCCCCCCTCTCCCCCCCCTCTCCCCCCCTCTCCCCCCCCTCTCCCCCCCCTCTCCCCCCCCTCTCCCCCCCCTCTCCCCCCCCTCTCCCCCCCCTCTCCCCCCTTCTCTCTCTCTCTCTCTCCCCCCCTTCTCTCTCTCTCTCTCCCCCCCTTCTCTCTCTCTCTCTCCCCCCCTTCTCTCTCTCTCTCCCCCCCTTCTCTCTCTCTCTCTCCCCCCTTCTCTCTCTCTCTCTCTCCCCCCTTCTCTCTCTCTCTCCCCCCTTCTCTCTCTCTCTCCTCCCTTCTCTCTCTCTCTCTCCCCCGCGCTTCCCCTCTCTCTCTCTCTCTCTCCCTCGCTTCCCTTCTCTCTCTCTCTCTCTCCCCCTCTTCTCTCTCTCTCTCTCTCTCTCCCCCCTCTTCTCTCTCTCTCTCTCTCTCTCCCCCCTCTTCTCTCTCTCTCTCTCTCTCTCCCCCCTCTTCTCTCTCTCTCTCTCTCTCTCCCCCCTCTTCTCTCTCTCTCTCTCTCTCTCCCCCCTCTTCTCTCTCTCTCTCTCTCTCTCCCCCCCTCTTCTCTCTCTCTCTCTCTCTCTCCCCCCCTCTTCTCTCTCTCTCTCTCTCTCCCCCCCTCTTCTCTCTCTCTCTCTCTCCCCCCCCTCTTCTCTCTCCCCCCCCTCTTCTCTCTCCCCCCCCTCTTCTCTCTCCCCCCCCTCTTCTCTCTCCCCCCCCTCTTCTCTCTCCCCCCCCTCTTCTCTCTCCCCCCCCTCTTCTCTCTCCCCCCCCTCTTCTCTCTCCCCCCCCTCTTCTCTCTCCCCCCCCTCTTCTCTCTCCCCCCCCTCTTCTCTCTCCCCCCCCTCTTCTCTCTCCCCCCCCTCTTCTCTCTCCCCCCCCTCTTCTCTCTCCCCCCCCTCTTCTCTCTCCCCCCCTCTTCTCTCTCCCCCCCTCTTCTCTCTCCCCCCCCTCTTCTCTCTCCCCCCCCTCTTCTCTCTCCCCCCCCTCTTCTCTCTCCCCCCCCTCTTCTCTCTCCCCCCCCTCTTCTCTCTCCCCCCCCTCTTCTCTCTCCCCCCCCCTCTTCTCTCTCCCCCCCTCTTCTCTCTCCCCCCCCTCTTCTCTCTCCCCCCCCTCTTCTCTCTCCCCCCCCTCTTCTCTCTCCCCCCCCTCTTCTCTCTCCCCCCCCTCTTCTCTCTCCCCCCCCTCTTCTCTCTCCCCCCCCTCTTCTCTCTCCCCCCCCTCTTCTCTCTCCCCCCCCTCTTCTCTCTCCCCCCCCTCTTCTCTCTCCCCCCCCTCTTCTCTCTCCCCCCCCTCTTCTCTCTCCCCCCCCTCTTCTCTCTCCCCCCCCTCTTCTCTCTCCCCCCCCTCTTCTCTCTCCCCCCCCTCTTCTCTCTCCCCCCCCTCTTCTCTCTCCCCCCCCTCTCCCCAAGGTTGTGTGTGTTGGCACTAACCACATTGAAGAACCGTTAACGGGGCTATCCCATGGGATCTCATGGAGGTAAACTAATCTCCTCTTGGGTAAAGCTGTGAATATTTGCTTGAAAAGAGAAATTACTTCACCATTTTACAAGACCTACACTTTCCAGAATCAGCATCAAAATCCTCAAAGCTAATTCACCTCCCGTGCTTATCCCTTGTCCAATGGGGCACACAGGGATTCTGCGTGGGGTTGGTTCTGCTGAGTTAATTACCAAACCTTTAGTGGAAAGAACAAGCATTTGTGCCTGGAATCTGCACTGAGTCGATCAGTTGAAGGTAGGGCTGGGATTAGAGCTCTTCAATTGGCCCCAATCTTCTAAAGGGGAAAGATCAGCCAGCATCCTTTGTCCCTGATTATTGCCCAGTGGTGCATACAAAGCCATCAGATAAAGTTTGAATCCAAGGTGGATGTGATGGCCGATAACCGTCAGGATAGTCCCTTGATCACTTTAATAAGAGCATCAGTGTCACCGTACCTTGTGAGAGGGCGGTCACCAGAGGAAGGGAGGAATGGGGGGGATCATTGGAGGGGTATAAGCCAATGAAAGAACGTGTGTGTTTTTTTTACCTGCTGCTTGTTAACCTCATTTGAAGTTGTAATTTTGTGGAAGCAGGCTCCGTTCTATCGTGGGCCATCATTAATTGTGCATCCCTGTTTTTTCCCTTGAGAAGGTGGGGTTGAGCTGTCCCCTTAAACTGCTGCAGTCCCTCTGGTGAAGGTGCTCCCACAGGGCTGTTGGGGAGGGAGTCCCGGGACTTAGACCCAGTGACAGTGAAGGACTGGAGATATATTTCCAAATCAGGATGGCATGGGACTTGGAGGGGAGCCTGCAGGTGATGGTGTTTCCCGTGGGCCTCATGCTCTTGTCCTTCTTGGAGGTGCTGTCGGAGTAGTCTGGGAGAGTAACTGCAGAGCATTTTGTAGACGGTGCACACTGCAGCTGCTGTGCACTGGTAGTGAATGGCCCATCTGCAAAATTGGCCTTTTTTCTGTCCTGTAACACATGAAGTTAGTCTGAAGTTACTAGTGATGGGGACTGTACATCAATTCCACACTGCCAGGGTAGCACACAGTCGGAGGATTGGGGGTCTGGTCACTGGCGACCCACAATCTCTGCCTATGGCTTACTGCTTCCGTTCCGTCTTAAGGAAAGAAAATAGGAGCCTCAGTGAGAGGACGGAATTGAGTGGAGCCGGTTTAGTTTGATGTGAGGTGTCCTGATGGGAGGCAGAGTGTTTAATGAGTAATGGGAGTGTTGGTCAGTAGGAGACCCCAGTGCTTCCAGTCTTACAGTGGACAGCTCATTGCCTAGTGTTGGGGATGAAGCTGTCTGGTATGGTTGGGCTCTACTGCCCTTCACTTTGTCCTGGGGCTGCAGTCCTGTGGGATCTGGCAGGTTGTTGGAATGGCGTTCTGCTGTTCCTGCAGGATTTGGCATTTGGCAAACCCTGCACGTCATTGTCCACTCCAGCTCCCGCACTGGTCCGAGCAGACTCAGTTGGCAGTCAGTCTCTCTGGTGAGGCCAGACCTTAGGCACTCTGTACCAAAGGAAGGATGCAATTGCCTTGGAGTTGGTGCAGCTTGATCCCTGCTTTTGGGGAGGTTGCAAGGACGGAGAGAGGGGAAGCAAGACCGATGTGTATTATATGACAAATGAGAGGTGATCACGCTGAGAATGATGCCATTCTGAGACGGATCGATGGTAGGTACTGAGAGGCTGCTTCCTCAGGCTGGCAAGTCTCGAATCGGAGGCACAATCTCAGGATAAGGGGTCAGCCACTTTGGACTGAGATGAGAAGAGGCACTTTTGTTGTAAAGCTTTGGAATTCTCTCTCCCAGAGAGCTGTGGAGGCTGGATTCTGGTAAATATACAAGGCTTTAAATGATGGATTTATGGATCCTCAGAGAATGGGGATGGGGTGGGAAAGTGGACAAGGCAAAGGATCAGTTAACTGAATGGTGTTGAGGCGCAAGGTGCTGAATGCTCTACTGCTGCTCCTATTTCTTGTGCTTATCTACTCAACTACATTTGTGCCTGGCTGCACAGCAGGTGGAACTGGTGGGTCTGGTCTCTTGCCTGAGGCCCTGCCAGTCCTGCCTCCAGTAACAATGCTGTGATGGAGGGAACTAGGCAGGTAAAGTACCTATCCCACCCTCTTTCCCTCTCCCATCCCCTCCCCATTTACACCCAATTTACTTGTCCTCAGTTACCTGTCCACGTGCTCTTTGGTGTAATGCTCAGGTGTGAGAGTGTCACTGTGTGTCATTGCCTCGCAGCCTGCACTGGTGTCACACACAAGTGTCAACTATGGCGCAGCCCATCCTCTGATTTTTTTTTCACATGAGAAGCCCTGGCTTGAAGGCTGATCAAATTATCTCAGGAGCCTTGGTCAGCAGTGGCCTCTTCCCCTTAATGGGCAAATCATTTCAGAGAACTGGATATGCTGTGACACTAATTAGCAGCCTGCATGTAATCTGCACCCAGTCCGTGGCTCTAAACCTGCATTTAAGTTTAAAAGCAGGTTGGATCTGCTTATTTAGCAGTGGGAGTTTTCTCTGTTCCCTTGCAGAATAGGAATTATTGGTTCTGTGTGAGAGACTCCCAACTACTGCAAGTTCCAAAGCCGAGTTTTAACCCTTGTTTTATTGAATAAACAGGAGCTATTGACCAACAGACCAAGGGCTTCCCATCACCACCTGCCTGACAAAGAGCCTCCGTCCCCGAGGCTGTAGTTGGATTCCATTGCAACCTTTTGGGCAACACCGGATATTGTGCACAATGACTGACCAGCCAACTCCACACAGACAGCACCGGAGGTCAGAATGGAACCCAGGGTGTGGGAGCAGTGAGGCAGCAGCTCTACTTGCTCTGCCACTGTGCTGCTGTGCTGAGTGAAGGATAATTATTGGCCAGGACATCAGGAATAGCTCCTACTTTGAAGTGAGGATCTGTCACAACTCCACCACCCCCCCCCCCCCCCCCCCCAAATTATCTGGCAAGTCCTAGCTTTAACATTTATAACTGCTCCTTTAATGATGCAGCACTGCCCTGGAGCGTCAGCCTAGATCTGTGCGCTCGAGTCTCTGGAGTGGGACTTGAACCCACGACCTTCTGACTCAGAGGTGAGAGAGTACCACCCAAGGAGGCATGTTGTGAGGTCACGCGAAGACTCCCAGCTGGGAAGATCATGTGGAACATAAAAAGCATGAGAATTGAGAGCAGGACTGGGCCACTCATCCCCTTGAGGCTAACCTGTCATTCAATAAGATCATGGCTGATCTGGCTGCATCGTCAACTACATGTTCCTGCCTACCTCAGTAATCTTTCAGTCCCCTTATCAGGGATCTATCTTTGTCTGCATTAAAAATATTCAAAGACTTCCACCACCCATTGAGGAAGAGCGTGCCAAAAGCTCATAGCATTCTGAGAGAAAAAATGTCACCTCATCTCTGTCTTAAACAGTGACAGCTAGTTCTCGAGTATCCCACAGGAAAGATCCCTGTCGTGACCCCTCAGCATCTTCTATGCTTCAATAAAGTCCCCTCTCACTCTTCTAACCCAAACTCTGGCAGATACAAGCTTAGCATGACCAACCTTTCCTCATGAGACAACCTGCCCTTTCTGAGTATTAGTCTGGTAAACCTCTGACTGTTTCCAACACATATTAACATCCTTCCTTAACTAAGGGGAATAGTACTATGCACAGTACTCTAAATGTGGGCTCATCAGTGCCCTATATAACTGAAGCATAACCTCCCCAGTTTTATATTTGACTTCCCCAGCAATAAACAATAACATTATGTTAGCTTTCCTAAATTACTAGCTGTACCTGCATAGTAGTCTTTTGTCAGTTATGCATTAGGACACTCACATTCCTATCCACAGCAATATGTTACCTCTACACCCGAACCTTTTAATTTCCCGCAGTAATCTTTGATGTGGCACATTATCAAATACCTTCTGGAAACCTAGGTATAGCATATCCACCATTTCCCCTTATCCACAGCATGTTGCTTCTCCAAAGAACTCCAATAAATTGGTTAAGCATGTTTCCCTTTCACAAAATCATAGCTGATCTTTTACCTCAGCACCACTTTCCTGCACTAACCCTAGATTTATTGATTCCCTTAATATCCAAAAATCATGGGTTGATGTTGTCTGGGGGCAGGGCAGGGGAATTCAACAAGAGTGGCAATGGGCAGGCTACTGAGGGCAGTTGATGAGCATGCTAGAACTGAGGTCTGTATCCTGCCAGCCAATTGCAGGGTGCAAATCTGTTGCTAATGCTTTGACTCTTGGTACCCCCATGAATGACCTTGAATGGCTCAGCACTTGTGGCCACTTCTGTAGGGTTTCAGTGTGTTCAAGGGTGATGCCATTTTACAGGGGTGAACTGCTCAGAAAGGGGCCTTTATACTGGTTGAGGTCTGGTAGGCAATTGTCCTTGTGCAGTTTTCTGGGGCATTTTTAACCAGGACTTTTGATACTGGAGTGCTGTTAACCCAAGATCAGGGCTGAAACTCCTTGTCACATAGCTGGGTTGTTTGTGTGAGGAAATTCCTAATGGGGCCCCTTTTTAAAACATTGTTAAGTAGTCATTTACTTAACAGTGACATTAAAATACTATAAATCAAAATGCACCCTTAGTACCTGTCCTATCTGCATTTTATCCAACCTAATGTCCCGTCAAAGCCTCAAGAGGGCAAAGGAAGCCCCAGATTGGTACTGAGACTTGTAAGCCCATGGTTCCCAGCCTCAGCCTCTGGTCTGTGTGATGCTAACTGTTCCCAGATGGTGACTAGAGCTGGAAAGACCATAATCTGGCCCTGGCCCTGGCCTGAGCTATGGCAGGTTTGGTGGGTGGCATTGTGCTGATGATGAACCTGTGTCACCCAGAGCTTCCTATCAGAAGCCACAAAGGCCTACTTTCACTGTCAGATTTAGAGATCACTCCCTAGCAACTTTCTTGCAACCTGGAAACCATTTTAATTGTTCTTACTTTCCCCTGTGACAGAATCTTTTGCCCTCCACCCATTTTACTCTCCATTTGAGGTCAATTCAGCCAGGAGATTGGGAGTTCCTCTATTTCAGTGTGTGCATTCTTAAAATTTCAAAGTAACTAATCTTGTTGTTTTGTGGTGCAAGAGCTGGGTTACTACCCAAGGATTTGCCAGCAGTCTCCAGGAATGGGACATTAATCTCCTGGGCCAAAATAAATTCTTATGTTTTTTTTCCATGATCTACTTTGATTTATTGACTAAAAAGGTGCTGGCAAAGGGTAAAACGGTTGCTTCATTAGGCAAGGTAATTGGAAACAAGAAGCCATGTGAAAACTCCCAGGAACACATCCAGTCAGAGTGCTGACCTAAATCTAGCAGCAGGCTTCACTTTGCCCTCCTTGTCTTCAGGCCTTGGGTACTTTGATGTAGCAGGGATTCAAAAAGGCTTGCATTTATTTCAAGGGGGTTGGAGTACAAAAGTAGGGAAGTCTTCCTACAACTGTCCAGGTCACCAGTAAAGCCACATCCAGAGTACTGTAAATAGTTTTGGTCTCTTTATTAAGGAAAGATATGTTAACATTGGAAGCAGTTCGGACAAGGTTCACTGGGATGATCTCGGGTATGGAGGGATTGTTTTATGAGGAAAAGTTGAGCAGGTTAGGTCTGTACTCACTGGAGTTTAGAACAATGAGAGGTAATCTCACTGAAACACAAGATTCTTAGGGAGCTTGACAGGGTAAATGCTGGGAGGATATTTCCCCTTGCAGGAGAGCCTGGAACCAGAGAGCACAGTCAGAGAATAAGAGGTGACCATGTAAGACTGAGACGAGGAAGAATTTCTCCTCACAAAGGGTTGAGAGTATTTGGAATTCTTTGCCCTGGAAGACTGTGGAGGCCAAATCCTTATATATATTCAAAGCTGAGACAGATTTTTAATCAGTGAGGGAATCACGTGTTATGGGGAGGAGGAGGAAAAGTGGACCTGAGGAAATTTAGATGAGCCACGACTGTATTGAATAATGGAGCAGGTTTGAGGGGCTGAATGGCCTCTTCCTGCTTGTATTTCTTTGGTCCTATGATGGAGGAAATGTTTAAAGGTTTGAAGTAGTTAAAAGATGAATGGCTCTGGGTACCGGAACCAACCTGCCCATCTCAATGACCCTATGATCTCTCCAGAGTGAGAAACCACCTGGAAGGGGCAGGATGACTTCATGATTTTTATTGGCATTGTCATCAATCATTTTTCACTCAGAGGAAACCGTAAAACTGGGAGTTAGAGATGCTCCTTGTTAAACTGTCATTCCTCTCTGACGCTGCACTGGAGGTGCCTCCTCCAGCTGAGCCTTTAATTAAACGTTTGGGATTAACACATGGAAGATGCTCAGATCGCACAGGTCTGTTCTGAGCGTGAAACTAGATTCTGCTCTTTGAAGGCTTTGTAAACACAAACTTTGCACTGCCTTGCAAATTCATGGTATCCATCATCATCTTTTTCCCACTCTGTAACCCAATTGGTGTCCTACACTTTGACCTTTCAACCCAGCATTGCATAAATACAATAGTTGCCATAAATTGGTGGGACACAGGGTGATAGTGCTTTGTGTTGGTCTGCTGGCATTGCTATTCCTTGGGCTTCAAATTTCAATACAATCCACTCTCGCAAGTGCTTGGCAGGTGGATGTGGAGCAAGCTATTTAACAGCATGTAGAGTGATCGAGCACCCTTTGGCCTACTGAGTGCACACTGACCATCAAGCACCTGTTTTTACACTATTCCTACTCTAACCCATTTTATTCTCATTTTCCCATCAACTCCCCCCAGATTCTATCATCACCCACACACTAGGGGCAATTTACAGCAACCAATTAACACATCTTTGGGATGTGGGAGGGAAACCAGAGCACTCGGAAGAAACCAATGTGGTCACAGGGAGGATGTGCAAGCTCCACACAGACAGCATTCGAGGTCAGGATTGAACCCGGGCCTTCGGAGCGGTGAGGCAGCAGCTCCAGTGGCTGTGAGCTTCTGAAATCTTTTGCATGTATTGCTCTCTTTTGAGTTGAGAAGAAATTTGACAAAGGTGTTCAAAACAGTGTAAGAGGAGCAGAAGAAAGGAAATAGAGAGGAACTGCTTGCAACAGTTTAAGGATTGGTGACCAGAACATGCAGCTTTGAGGCGATTGACCCAAGGAGCAGAAGTGACCTTTCGTAAAACAGTCTTTATGCAACGAGTGATTGGGATTTAGAGCTTACTGCTTGATAGGGTGGTGGAAACCGATTTGATAGTAGGTACAAAGGGGATCGGATAAATACCCAAAGAAGAAAAAAATAGGATGAGGTGCAAAAGGGAGCTGATGGGAGTATCTTTTGGGACAAGCTAGTGTGAACTTAATGGACCAAATGGCCTTTTGGTTTCAGGCTGTGCTGGGAATTCGTGATAAGATGTGGCTGTTGAAAGTCCTGCTTGAATTCTGCACATTTTTTTTAAAACAAAGAAACAGAAAACCATTGTGGATCTTGCATTATGTGGTCACAATATACTGTCTAATTTTTAAAAAATTCCATCCGCTCGTTCACTGCTTGAGCATTAGCTCAAGCTGGTCCTGCTGAAAGCAGCAGACAGGAAGCTGGAAATAAAAAGGGCAAAGCTTGATTTCAGATCGAAATTCTTTTTATGTTTTATGTGTGCTTTTCTTAACCTTCTCCCCACCTCCCAACAGCCTCTCAACCAAAATCCCAGTTTAGTATTCCGGCCATTAACCCTTCAAGTATTGAAAGCAGTTTTCGCCCTTCAAAGGCACACGCTTGCTGCCCAGAAGCTCAACATGGGAGATGCCTGGGAAGAGGTGGGATGGGGGGTGGGGTGTTATGGAGGTTGAGGAGGTGAGTGGGGGGGGGGTGGGGGAGGCAGGGAGCGGAGGTAGTTGGTGAGAGGAAACCACAGAACCTCTGCAGGCTTTGATTAACTGTGAACATTGGATTTTGTTTGAAATTCAGTATGTCTGGAGATCGCTGTGTTGTGCTTTCAACTGCAGGCTGTGTGCAATTGGAATCCAGCTGGCCAGACACTCAGACTAATGCATTGTGCAGATGGGTTTGTGTAGAGGTCAAGGAAGGGTGGTTATTCAGCGGCACAGTGAGGTTGGCCTGGAGTCGGTGAAGCGTCTTCCCGTAGCCTCCTTCAGGACGTCCCAAAGCACTGCCTGGCCAATGAAGGGCTTCTGGAATGTGGCCACTGTTGTAACGCAGGAAGCATGGCTGCCAGTATGCGCGCAAGCAGCAAAGTGACGAAGACTGCATTAGGATTTGCAACGAGGCAGGGCGACATCTGGGCTTCGCACAGCCACGTGGTGACCTGCGACCTCCAGGGCCACGTGCCTTATGTTCACTCCCACTTGCCGCATGGGTGCAGGCAATGATGCAGTTTGGACGAACGGAAGCCAGCGTTGCTTTTCCTTGAACTCCTCGGGTAAATGGAGCACCTTTACCAGACTGTGTTGACCCAGTCGCCACAGGCCATGAGCCCCTCCAGTGTGGGTTGGGAGTCTCTGGAACAAAGTAGCCTCCCAATTTGCCCCAAATACAAATGACTGCCCCAACAATTGGGGGTAATTTTGACTTTGTGGTGTCAACTGGGGAGCATTTGAATAGTCCACCCATTTTATATCGGACCAATTTAGTGTTGCTTATTTCCCATCATTACCCATGGTTACAGTGGCCCCAGTATGTGGGGAACTGTGTGACCTGATGCCGAGGATGCAAGGAAGTCCATACTGAGGCACTGTCTGCATTGGGCTAATCAGTCACAGGCCTGGGTTTGGTGCCTGTTGAATCTTTCTGGCTTAACTGGTGCTTCTTCCCAAGACTCAACTCAAACCTTTGAGCAGAGCAAGTGGAGGAGAGAATGGCAGAAGGTGGCTATGTTGCAGCTCATTCAGTCAAGGGGGGCTCCCAAGGGAGAGGGGAGGGATCTTTCCTCACAGGTATTTGTGAGTGGATGCCTACCCAGGTTAAAAAATAATTGAGAGCGGAACCAATCCGAGCTGGAGGATATATAACGTTTTCCATACTGGAAGGTATCTGCAGAAAAGCAGCGGGATTAAAGGCTTTGCCACGATACATGTAACTTGCTGTTGATCAAGAACAGAGTACGCATGATGATGCTCAGCGAATCAGGAATGAGCCCGCTCTCAGGTTCACCTAACCAAATGCAAATGTTTCATATGAATGTCCACCCAATCCAGACCGGGACCTCTCAGGCTTGGGTCGGGGAGCTGGGGTCCAAACTTGAGAATGTTTAGCCTGAGCTGAGAGAGGAACAAGGAGTAGAACACACTGCCATCCAGCCACTCATTGGCCCAGATCCAGTGAGGAGACCCAGATCGCCTTTGAAGCCCTGAATCCCCTTTCCGGTGCCTTGTTTTATTAGTGTGACGCTTCTCCCTCCTTACTTGACAAGTTTAAGCTGCTACTGCGGTTGCTATGAGACGTGGCCTGTAGATTGAAGCTCTTGTTTAGACTACAGGGCAGAGCCAAAGGAGCTGAAATATCTGCAGTTTATTTAGGAAGCACTTTGGAGCAGTGACTATTCCACAGATTGTTCCATTTGCACTGCACGATTGTAGCTCATCCAGTTGAGGTGTCAGATTTTTACTGGGGTTACACAATGGGCAGTTGCTGCTTATTCTGGAAGAGGCAAAAGAAATACATCTTTCAGACTTATTTACTTAAAAAAAATGTATGCAGTGGGGGGTGTGGGTTGGCTGCACTGAAACAGATTGTGCAATATGAAAGGAGTTGATCAGAAATCCAGCTCGGTAGTGAGTGAGCTGTCCTTTGACCCCATCAGTGGAAGAGAGTCAGTTAAACCCAAGGGACAGCTGTGCCTTCTGAACACATGAAGTCTGATGTCTAAGAGAGGGCTAATTCCTGGGGTAAGAGGGTTGTCCTATTACAAACGATTAAGGAAGTTAGACCTTTATTCTTTGGAGTTGAGAAGAATTAGGGGTGATCTTTTTGACAGATATAAGATCCTAAGAGGGGAAATTATAGAATACCTATCAAGGTGTTTCCATTTGTTGGAGAGTCTCAAACAAATAAAGGTACATAATTACAAGATAAGGCCATGGTCACTTAAAACTGAAGTGTGTAGGAATTCCCCAGGCGGTGGGGAAGGTACAGTTTTGCCCCTCCAGTTGGCTACAGCGACTTTATTGTGTAAAAGCTACAGCTGATGACTCCAAGCATCCTTTGCTTCAAGGTGGATTGTGCAAATGCAACAAGTCTTTGCCCTCGTCAGCTGCACTCTAATTGATACCAGATGGCTGTTAGTAGTTACAAGTGAAAGTAGCTTTTGTTGGCATTTATGCCAAGGAAGGAAACCGCTCTTCCAGCAATTGGCACCAGCTACAGGAGGGGCAACTTTTGTTAATTGGTGTAGTCGGAGCCAGCCAGTTTGTCTGAGAAATCTGTTTGAGTATTGGGTCTCCTTTCTGTGGGACTGACGTTGCAAAGTTGTGAGACACTGTTCTCTGGCAGATACGCTGTGGATACCGACTATATTCTGCTGTTTCTTTGTTCCAGTCTCACCTGCCAGACGTGGATCAGTCAGAGCCGCACGCTCCTGGCAGGTCAGAAGGTCAGGGTTTCAAACCCTACAAGCACACAATCGAGGCTGGCACAGTACCATCGGAGCATCGCTCTGTTGGATATGCTGCTGTGCAGTCGAGACTTACTTAGCCAAGACTCCAGTTCAGGGAGTTGAGACAAGGTCCAAGTCCACAGTGAATTGTCACCACTTGGGTGAGGAAGCAATGTTCAGGAGAGTGGAGGAAGAGAGCTGGAAATAAAATTGATGTTGCGTGGCAGTTGTGGTTTGGCTTTCGCTGAAGGAGTGTCCACTGATTGTACATGTTTTTGACTGCGTGGAATATAGTGGTGTGTTCTCAAGTGAGATAAATGCTGATCCAAAGATTGCTGAGTGCCATAATCAATGGGTTACTCAGTTTGCTAATTGGGAACAGCTCTGCTGTTAGAAGCAGAGGCCCTTATGGCCTTTTGGTCCAAAGCTACTTCTGCCTTTTCCCAACGTTGCACTATATTTGGCCTCCCGTAGCTTTGTAAAGTTCCTTTGTCACTCAGGCAGGCACACACCTGCCATATTTCTGGTTGAGATATCTGTGGTCAGCAGCAAAGGCGCAAGTATCTGCCCGTTCTCTGGGTTGTATCGGGATGTCTCATAGTGGTCTATTGCCAAGGCAGTGCTAACCCATAGATCTCCCCCCTCTCTGACCCACAGCCCCTTTTCAGTGCTATACCCAGTAACATTGTGGTCAGGGCAAGGTCTGTGATGCATTGGAGCTAATGAGTAACTTAAATTGGGTTTAAGGGAGCGAGAAAGGCTTCTCTTCTCAGCTGGAACCATTTTTGTGTTGTTTTTTTTGCCTGTGCAATCGGTGAGTCGCAATAGAAGAGCAAAGCACCCAGGGTGTGAAAGGCTTTGCAGACAATAGGCCCCAAAGCAAGTGAGGTATAATAATTTCTTGTAAAATCATAGAAACCTATGACTCAAAAGGAAGCCAATCTGCCCACTGAGTCTGAACTGGTCACAAGTAGACTATTTTGGCCACTTCTGCTTGTCAGCTACCAGTCAGTTGTCATCTCAGCACTTTTTAAATGTGGTGAGTGTTTCCCCTTCATCTACCCTCCCAGGCAGTGATTTTCAGACCCCCTCCATTTCTCAGGTGAAAAAAAATTCCCTCAACTTCCCTCTAATCCTTCTACAGACTAATGTAAACCTGTGCCCCTGGTCACTGACTTCTCTGCAAAGGGAACTAGGGCCTTTCTGTTTACACAGTCCAGGCCTCTTATAATTTTCAATATCTCAATTAAATCTCCCCTCAGTCTCCTTTGCTCCGGAGCAAATGACCCCAAGCTAGACAGTCTCTCTTCATAACTATAACTCTCCAGGCATGGCAACATCCTCAAAAATCTCCTCTGCACCCTGTATAATGCAGTCACATCTTTCCCGTTATGTGGTGACCAGAGCTATACAGAAAACTCAAGCTGTGGATTAACCAATGTTTTAATCGGTTTTAGCATGACCTCCCCACTCTCAGATTCCATGCCTCGGTCGAGGAAACCTCCTCCTGATTACCGTCCTCCCACGACTGATGAGTCGATGTTCCTCCATGTTGAACACACTTGGAAGAAGCACTGAAAGTAGCAAGGGCACAGGATGTACTCTGGATGGGGGGGGGGGGGGTTTCAATGTCCATCACCAAGAGTGGCTTGGTAACACCAGCACTGACTGAGCTGGCCAAGTCCTGAAGGACATGGTCACCATTCAGGGTCCGTGGCAGGTAGTGAGTGAATCAACACAAAGAATACACCAACTTGACCTCATTCCCTTCTGCTCTCCTCATATACCTGACAATATGGAAAATTTCCCAGTTAAATCCTGTTCACATAAATCAGGACAAATCCATTCAGTCTCCTCTCAGTAAAGTGGCGCTGCCTGACTGTGAAGCTGGTTAAAGAGACAGCAATTTCAAAAGCTTCATGCTCTCGCCATCATTTGCAATATGTCACATTCTTCCTTCTTAGTGTCAATGCCTTTACCTTTCTCCTCTTTCATGAAGGCAAAATTTTCACTCAGAATGTTACAGGTCTTCTGCCTTCACACTCAGGCTGGTGTTTTGATCTTGAAGAGGACCTCCTCTTTCCTCAGTTATTTCCTTTCCCTTCGGAAGGTGTTCGGTTGGAGTCGGGAGTGCAGGCTCTGGAGGGCTATGCACCTCGCAGCTGCCCACACTGACTTGTAAAACTCCTGAGACCTCCTATAACCAGTCACCCACAGGGCTCTGTGGAAGGGTTTACAGTTGGCTGCATAAGGTCCATGTCCCTGGCGCAGCCGTGCCAACATCCCGTTGATACCACTCTGGAGCAGGGTTGCTTTATTGCCCTTCTTAAGGCTAATAAAGGCTAACTTTTATTTCATGTCCTTCAGAGCCTCAAGACACCCCAAAGTGCTTTCAGCCCCCTGGAGTAGCTTTAAAGTACAGTCAATGACCGTTTTGTGCAAACAACAGTGAATAAATGACTGGGGTATCTGTCTCAATGTGGCTGGTTTTGGAATAAATATTTGCCTCAGCACAATGGAGAGAACTCTTCTGCTCTTTCTTGGAATAGTGCCAGACATCTTTAAGTCCAACCAAAAGACCAGATGGAGCCCTGGTTTAGTGCCTTATGAGGAGACATTAAGCAAACTGGGCCTATACTCCCTTGTATTTAGAGGAATGGGAGGTGATCTCGTCGAAACAAACACAATTCTGACTGGGCTTGACATGGTAGATGCTGGGATGATGGTTTCCTGTGGCTGGGGAGTCCAGAACCAGGGGTCGCCATCTCAGAATAAGGGGTCGGCCATTTGGGACAGAGATGAGAGGACATTTCTTCACCCAGAGGGTGGTGAATCTTTGGGATTCTCTACACAAGAAGGCTGTGGAGTCTCTGAGTATACTCAAATCAGATTGATAGATCAGAATCAGGTTATCAGGTTTATTATCACTGACATATGACATGAAATTTGTTGTTTTGCTGCAGCAGTACAGTGCAAGACGTAAGAATTACTATAAATTACAAAAATATTTTTGATAGATTTTTGGATATTAAGAGAATCAAGGAATACTGGGGTTAGCGCAGGAAAGTGGTGCTGAGGTAAAAAATCTTATTGAATGGTAGAGCAGATGCAAGGGGCTGAATGGCCTACTCCTGACTCTATTTCTTAGGTTCTTATGTCTCATCTCAAAGACCACACTTTCCAGGAGCACAATCCTCGGTACTGCACCGAGTGCGCCAGCCTGGATTTTCTGCTCTGGTTCCTGGAGCGGGACTGAACCCATGAACCTGTGACTCGGGGGCCTGAGCCGCATTTGGCGCAAGTGTAAATGTCCCACCCACCCCCTTCCACCCCCATCCTCATTTGGGCCAAATTACTTAAGACATTGTATTTCCATTTTCCAGTTGCCAAGTTAAGATATTAGTGCTCAGAGGTCAGAGTGTTACAGGTGCATAAAATGCGGCCATATGATAACTGATAAGCAGACTTTCCTTTGGGGCAAGGCTGCAGTGTCCATATTTTTAGCCCTAGACATGACGTCTAGTCATATACCGTACACAAATTCAATCAGCTGTCTATTCAGTGCAGTGGGACAGTGGGGAACGTGAGGCGATTTGGGGATGTTCGTAACCTAGAACTGAAGTGGGGAGTTCCAAGTCCCTCACAGACTGGGTGGCACAGTGGTGCAGCGGGTAAGGCCACTGCCTCACAGCTCCAGAGACCCGGGTTCAATCCCGACCTCCGGCACTGCCTGTGTGGGGTTTGCACGTTCTCCCTGTGACAGGCATGGATCTCCCCTGGGTGCTTCGGTTCCCTCCCACATCCCAAAGACATGCAGGTTGGTAGGTTGATTAGCTACTGTAAACTGCCCCTAGTGTGTAGGTGAGGGGTAGAATCTGGGGGGAGTTGATGGGAATGCAGAGAGAATAAATTGGAATTAGTGTAGGATTGGTGTAAATGGGTGGTTGATGGTTGGCATGGACTCAGTGAGCTGAAGGGCCTGTTTCCCTGATGCACCTCTCCACGACCGAAGGCTCTCAAATGCAGAGGCTGCCCTGGCAGAGGGGAAATGGGCATGGCTTCTGGTGCAAAAGCTTTGATACTTCAGCGGGTTTGCCCTTTGCCTGCAGGAACTCCACAGATGACTCCCTCATTTTCAGAAAGTACAGGGATGCAGAGAGCAGAATTTGCAGGCAATTTACTGACGGTCTGAGCTTGGGGATCAGTTTTCGTTAATTTTCTACAGCTGTGCTTTGTTGATTTTGGCTGTTCCTTTTAAAAATTTCTTTTATTTTTTTCCCTGAAAACAAGACTACTGTGCCGTCTGTACTGTGCTTTGTTAAAGCTGCATAATTAGATAACTCAGACTGAGCTGCAATTTTTTTAAAAAGAGGCTAGTGCCACACCTCAGCATTTAAGTAAAACTCTTCTGTAAACCCAAAAGCAGCTTAAAATGGTAAAACATAATTCACTCTGATTTACAAATGCCGGGACAGCTTTACTGCATTGTGAGAAAGCTGATTAAGACTTTACATTGGCCTGTGTTCCTGTCCAATAACAACTTAAAAACAGGGGAGTCCACTAATGTTTCTGTGGTAGAAAATATTGGCCTCCCTTTCAGAAAGCTGGAATTTGAATTCCTGTTTTCTCTCTGGGAAAACTATTCCCCAGGTGACTTGGTGCAGTGCACTAGAATACCAATGGCCCTCTGATGTACAGTTAGTATACTTGGGAGAGCATTTGACAAAAGGAAACTGGTTGACTGCTGTGTGAGACTCTGCCAGCACACACACACTCTATCCCTCTCTCTCTCTATATCTCTCTCTCTCTATCTCTCTCTCTCTTCCTTTGTCTCTTTGTCTCACTCCCACCCCCACCTCTCTCCCAAACGTGAGAGCTCTCTTCAGTTCCCACAAGTAAACACTTGCTTGAGGCTAGGCAGGAAGGTTCGTTCTGTCTCAGTTGGCAAAAAAGCATGGCCATAAAATGTGGATTCAAGTGGGGATCCAGGAGAGGGAGAAGTAACCCACTTCTCCTATTGGTGGGTTGTAGTTCAGTGGAAGGGCTCCCAATGGGAATGAGAGAGCCAGTGTACAGTAAGGAGAGTCTGTTTACGTAACATGAGCTTAAACAAGCTTAGGCCACTGAAGCAAGTCCAAGCAGTAAAGGGTTTTATCCCCTGCCATTCCTGTTGGACAAGGAAGGAATTGAACAAGTTCTGGTGGGGTTTCTGAGGGTAAAGTGCAGCTTTAAAGAAAGGGAATTGTCTCCATGGGTGCTGACGTTGGAATGGAGGCTGCCAGGTACTTTGGTCAGAGAGGGGGCTGTGCAATACCAGCTTGGAAGCGATACCTTTATACCTGGCACTGGGAATGTTGAAAAACATTATGGATCCTCCGCTCATAATCTGTTAAAATCCTGTCATTTCCAGGGAAAAATTGGGTTTAGTGTTCTGATCAAGGAGTTTTGTTTAAATTGGCAAAGAACCAGTTAAACTGGTTACTGTGTTTCCTAGTTTTCCAGGATATTGGGAAATTGGTTCATTGTTGTCACATGTGCCGAGGTACAGTGGAAAAACTTGTCTTGCATACTGTTCGTACAGATCAATTCATTACACAGTGCATTGAGGTAGTACAGGGTAAAACAATAACAAAATGCAGAAAAGAGTGTTATAGTTACAGAGAAAGTGCAGTGCAGGCCAACAATAAGGTGCAAGGTCTAAATGAGGTAGATTGTGAGGTCAAGAGTCCATCTTATCGTACTAGGGAACCATTCAATAGTCTTACAACAGCGGGATAGAAGCTGTCCTTGAGCCTGGTGGTACGTGCTTTCAGGCTTTTGTATCTTCTGCCTGATGGGAGAGGGGGAGAGAGAATGTCCAGGGTAGGTGGGGTCTTTGATTATGTTGGCTGCTTTACCGAGGCAGCAGGAAGTATAGACTGAGTCCATTGAGGGGAGGCTGGTTTCCGTGATGTGCTGAGCTGTGTCCACAACTCTCTGCAGTTTCTCGCAGTCACGGGCAGAGCAGTTGCCATACCAAGCCGTGATGCATCCAGATAGGATGCTTTCTATGGTGCATCGATAAAAATTGGTGAGAGTCAAAGGGGACATGCCAAATTGCTTTAGCCTCCTGAGGAAGTAGAGGCGCTGGTGAGCTTTCCTGGATGTGTCGTCTATGTGGTTGGACCAGTGCTGTTTATTCCTTGGAACTTGAAGCTGTCAACCCTCTCGACCTCAGCACCATTGATGTAGACAGGAACATGTGCACCACCCCCTTTCCTGAAGTCAATAACCAGCTCTTTTGTTTTGCTGACATTGAGGGAAAGGTTGTTGTCATGACACCATTCCACTAAGCTCTCTATCTCCTTCCTGTACTCCGACTCATCGTTATTTGAGATTTGGCCCACTACAGTGGTATCATCTGCAAACTTGCAGATGGAGTTGGAGCAGTATCTGGCCACACAGTCATGAGTGTATAGGGAGTAGAGTAGGGGGCTGAGGACGCAGCCTTGTGCGGCACCAGTGTTGAGAATAATTGTGCTGGAGATGTTGCTGCCTATCCTCACTGATTGCGGTCTGTTGTTTAGGAAGTCAAGGAACCAGTTGCAGAGGGAGGTGTTGAGTCCCAGTTCTCGGAGTTTGGTGATGAGTTTACTTGGAATTATAGTATTGAAGGTGGAGCTGTGGTCAATAAACAATAGTCCAACGTAGGTGTCTTTACTGTCCAGATGCTCCAGAGCTGAGTGTAGGGCCAGGGAGATGGTGTTCACTGTAGACCTGTTTCGGCGATAGGCAAATTGCAGTGGGTCGAGGTTGTCTGGGAGGCTGGAGTTAATGTGTGCCATGACCAGCCTCTCGAAGCACTTCATGATGGTGGATGTCAGAGCCACTAGTCGGTAGTCATTAAGGCACGTTACCTTGTTTTTCTTGGGTACCAGGATGATAGTGGTCTTCTTAAAGCAAGTGGGAACCTCAGATTGAAGCAGGGAGAGGTTAAAAATGTCTGCAAATACCCCCGCCAGCTGATCTGCACAGGATCTGAGGACACTGCCAGGGAAACCATCTGGGCCAGATGCTTTCCACGGGTTCACTCTCTGGAAGACTGATCTTGTGTCCGTAATGGTGACCCTGGGTTCAGGTGCATTGGAGGCTGTCAGGGTGGGTGGTGACATACCAATCCCCTTCTGTTCAAAACACGCATCAAATGCATTAAGCTCATCAGGAAGGGATGCACTGTTGTTGGCGATGCTGTCCAACTCCGTTTTGTAGCCCGTTATAGCATGTAAACCCTGCCACAACTGACGGCTGGTCTGGGACTCGATTTTGGACTGGTATTGTCGCTTGGCGTCCCCGATAGGTTTACGGAGGTCGTATGTCATGCTTAACCCCGTCATTCGCTGAAATGTAAATCGTAAGAGCAATGAAATAAAAACAGAAAACGCTGGAGGCTCTCTGCAGGTCGGGCAACATCTGCGGAGAGAGAAACAGATAAAGTTTCAGACCTGAGACCCTTCATCAGAAATGTTGACTGTTTCTGCACAGATGCTGCCTGACCTGCTGGGTGTTTCCAACAGTTTATTTCTTGTTTTCATGTATTACATGGGCTGGGTGTGTTATAAGGACACAACAGGGGAACCCTTTTAAACACCCATTGGGTGCTTTTATTTTCAATGTTCTCATCTGCCCCTTCGTTCCATACCTCTCAGTGGTGGAACTCAATGTACAACTTTGTTACTTTGGACTCTGAGCTCTGAAGTTCATTTTGGGAGGGGCAATGAAAATAAATTGTGCTGGAGCGATAGGGAAAAGGGATTTGCAACATGGCCAAATCTTCCAGTTCTTGGGAAGTCCTCACACACTGTCCAACCAGGAGTGTCAAGATAATGCACGCTTGGCCACTCCATCAAGTATTCCTTTGAGGATTGCAAACATCAACGACATTAATTAGTTCGAAGAGAAGCTATTTTTTCTCATCATCATCAGATGCTCTCCAATGTTTTGCTGTGCTCTTGGAGTTTTTAAATAAACATCAGAGTTAATTTTGCATGTAAAAGCTCATTTTGCCATTTGATATTCTGCTAGACCAATTAGAGCGCAAAGCGCCAGATTACACACAGACCATAGAATATTGGGCGGATGTAGGTCCCTAGTTTGTGTAATTCTGTGCAGGGTAAATGCTTGAACAAGTGCATCTTCTGGGCTGCAAGTGATGCAATCTGCTCACTGAAATGGCTAAGAAGCCACTGAAAGTGAAAACACTGTTTTGAGCAGAGTGTGGTAATAACTGAGTATACGTGGAGTTGCCTGGTGCAGGCATTTGTGGCTTTGAGGGTTGTTAGTGTAATTGCTGGCTGAATCAAACATTGGGACTTCTTGCCTTGTTTATCCATTGGCTATGGTGGTTAGTTATTATAAAAGGGCAGTACCAGTTGGCAGCTTGGAAGACATGTACAAACAGTTATTTTAGTGATTAATTCAAACTGGTCACATGCTCATTTGGGTCCAACAATATTTGACTGTGCAACTTTGAGATATCAAAAGATTGAGGACTTGGCCAACAGTAATTGGGCACCCACAGGGATCTCTCTGTTTGTGGCTGAAGGATTTTGGAGTTGGCCTCTTAAATTGAAGCAGATCTTTGAACTTGCTTGAGTTACTTTTAGTGTCCTATTAAGCTTCAAGCCTCTTGTGGGTCCTTATGATCAATGAGTCATAGAGAAAAACTCATTTTCCATTCTTCCTTTTTTCATGTTGTGACTTTGAGAGCAGGAACACAGAGCAGTTGCTGAGGCCATTTATGGCTTAGATGTTGTGCACCTTCTCCAAGACCCCACCCTTCGCCCGACAGAAACATTTTGTGCTTTTCGTCAGCCCTGAATCTTGTGCTTGCCTCTTGCCCCACCCGTCTTGTGTTTCCCCTCCATCACACAGCATCCAGCTGACCAAGCCCTGGCAAGGAAACTCCTCTGTCACCATGGCAACTTCATTTCCTGGAAGTGGATGATCGTCATTGATACTAAATCCATGAGTTGTCCTGACCAGGCTGATTCATGCTACGACAGGCACACTCCCCCATCTAGACCGTCTGTTCGGTAGTGCTGCAACGCCTTGCTTTTCATCACCTAGGGGAGTGGGAGGGTGCAGCTCGAGCTGTGTTGTGGGACCTTAACCTTTTCCTTTCACCTGCGTGTGCCTCCCCTCCAACAAGAAGGAGCTGCCTCTCTTGGAACTATGCCTGTATTCATGCCTCTACCGCTGTTAAAAGCTTGACCTCTTAACAAGTGCATGAATATGTGGGCAGCAGAAATGGGTCTCAATAGCTTCCATGTACAAGGAAAGAAGTAGTAACCACAAAGTTGCTGGAGAATAAGGGGTCTGTTGCTGTTTTCTATGCACATCAGTCTCTTGGGAATGGGAAGAGGAACAAAAATTCTAAGTTGTGCACAACATGGCAAACTAAAAGAGTCTGCAGTGGGACCAGGATAGCTTGGAGAACTGGGCCAACAGGGGCAAATGTTGCTCCATCTGGGCAATACAAGCTAAATTAGTATTGAAATATAGGTGAGGGATATGTGAGGGAATGGAGGTTGGTCACTGGGAGATATTGGTGAACCCATCAGGACAATACATACGAGTTGTAAAGGGAATGCACTGGATTTTCAGCTGTGGACCCAGTAGATTAGAGCCTAGCCTTTCAAACCATGATAATAAAAAGAGAAAATGCTAGAAATACTCAGCAGGTCAGGCAGCATCTGAAAGGTCATCGTCTGGAAACTTTAACTGTTCCTCTTTCCATAGGTGCTGCCTGACCTGAGTATTTCCAGTGGTCTCTGTTAATTTCCAGTGTCGAACCTCTATAGTTTGTCACTTTTCCAAGAGTGATGGTGTGTTTGAGTGAGGAGTGGTACTAGTGTGCAGTTCTGGTCACGCTGAAATGAGTGATGAAGTGCAATTAAATCGTTAGCTGGAATCAAGACCCCTCAAGGAGAGAAGAGGCTGCAGAAACTGGGAATATTTACAGGGAGAAGGGGAATACAGAGTGAGCTTCTGGAAGGACACTGGGTGATAAAGTGTACAGATACAATCAAGACATATATATTTAATACAATCACTGATCTGCGCAATCCATAAAATGAGAGTTTAGATTGAACTACTTTGCACAGAGGGTGACGGGGTTCTGGAATGGGCTTTGGACATAAGCAGTGGGATGGTGCTGAGTTACCCCAAGCAACAAATAACTCTGGAACATGAGGAGGTGTGGTGGGACACTCGGACCAACCTTACTGACTGGAGTGTCCCTCCCACATCCGTAATCTCTTCAACAGTCTCGGCACAGATTCCCTTCTGCCTCTCTGAGGTTTTAGGTGTGCGGAGGGGTCAAGTTTGTACAGTACGTACACCCATGTGCATCTCCAGGGCTTTTGCTCCCATGGAGGTGGGAAAGAGGTTGTTTTTCCTCTTTTTTTTTGGTTTCTATTGTGTCTGCATCGTTGGGGAGGGTGAGTTAGCAACTCAGCATTGCAGGCCTAAGTGATCTAATGCTGCTTTGCTTTTAATGGCAAAAGAATGCTCAAAAGGCATGTACATTTGTGTGTAAGGATTATACAAGACTTCCTCATTTGACTTCAGATAACGCTTTCCGAAATGGGGATGGTGGGAGACCAAGTGAAGTACCAGTTTCCGTATTTGACCAAAATGTTCTGAATGGGCTTTTTGTTATCTGCACAAACAGTCTTGTTTTCTGCTGGCTTCTATTTTTTTAACCCTTGCAGCACTGCTTGTATGGTGTCGACCACAAGGCCTGTGGAGCAAAGGAGTGTCGCATGGCAGCCTAGGGGTGAAGCAGCTTGGAAATCTGTAGATTACTCAAGAAAATGAAGTGATATTTGCTTCGATATCACAGGGGTCATCAGAATGCCGTGGAGAATTTCATGCACAGAGTTACTTTCAAAGTCCAGTGGCATTTGTTGTTGAGCTGGTCTGTAGGACCAAGAAGAGCTTGGTCGGAGTGGGGGCATGGCAATAGAATAGTGGGCAGAACCATTAGATCGGCTGTACCCTCCGCTGAGTTGTATCAGGGGCATCTTTGCCTGAAGAGGTCAAGTAGTGCCACCCTTTTAAAGTTGGCTGGCGCTTCAACAGTGCACTCCCCTCCCTCAGCGCGGTGCTCCCTCAGTGCCGCCCCTCCCTCAGCGCGGTGCTCCCTCAGTGCCGCCCCTCCCTCAGCGCGGTGCTCCCTCAGTGCCGCCCCTCCCTCAGCGCGGTGCTCCCTCAGTGCCGCCCCTCCCTCAGCGCGGTGCTCCCTCAGTACTTTACTCAAGTGTTAACTAAGATTGTGCTTCAGCTTCTGGAGTGTGTCTTGATCTCAAACCTCTTGCCTGTGAGGGGAAGAGCCTGCAAACTAAGCCAGGGCTCCAGTACCCCTTGCTCATGTGTGGTGTTGAAGAAGAGTAGAGTCCAACTCAGGGCCAGTGCTGCCAGCTCCCGTTGGCCATATTCCTGAAGGTTTCACCACATGACCTCCTGACACATCTATACCCTTCTTCTTCAACCATCCCTTGTTGAGGATGTCTTGCCCAACTCCATTTCTGAGGTGTGGAATATGCTTGTGTGTGAATCTAATGTGGTGTGGTCTTTGAACAGCTAGAGTACATAGCCTCAACAGAGCGAAGTCTTGGTCCAGTGGCAAAGGGGGGGTCCAAGATAACCAGGGACTAGGCTCTGTCATACACATATGTAGACATGCATACACAGACATACTCACTCGACCATGCCCACATGCTCTGGTCCCTACCCTTGCTGTCCCTGTCTCCCTTCATCTCAGCTCCCTCCTCCTTAAGTTCCTCCTCCCCTTCCCCCTTCCCTTCCCACTCTGTTCCCCCACACTCCAGCCACCAGTGGCTTGCTCTCTCCAGGTTCACCACCTGGATTGCTGGTCACCATCCTCTCTCCACCCCACTGTGTCCTAGCAGACACCCTGCCAAAAGCCCACTCCCCACACCACCCAAACTTCTCCCGAGGTGTTCAGCTATCTATAATGACACACTGTGGATTAAGGAATCATTATTGTCCAGGAGGGGTAGACTTCCTTTGGAGGCAGTGCAGAAAAAGATTTCTTGGATTGATTCCTGAGATGAAGGGGTTGACATAGGAAGAGAGTTTGAGCAGAAGTTGAAGTTTTGGAGAGTGAGAGGTTATCGTGTTGAAGTATATAAAATTCTGACTGACAGGTGAGAGGATGTTTCACCTAATGTGGGCGTCCAGAACCAGGAGACATAGTTTCAGAACAAGTGGCCACGCATTTATGACAGGACTTCTTCTCTCAGGGTTTGGTGAACCTTTGGAATTGTCCACTGCAGAGAGCTGTGGAGGCAGAGTCATTGAATATACTCAAGGCAGAGGCAGGCAGATTTTTAGTCAATAGAGTGCCTTGGGGTATGCAGGGAAAGTGAGTTGAGGCCAAAGTCAGTTCAACCATGGTTTGTTGAAAGGCAGAGCAGACTCAGGGGGCCATATGGCTGACTCTTACTACTTGTGCTGTTTGTGGGGAGCTTTCTGTGTACAAATTGGCTGCTGTGTTTCCTACATTACAACAACAATTACCTTTCAGCAAAAAGGTACTTCATATTTCGCACAGCACAGAAGGAAGCCATTTTGGCCCATCCAGTCCATGCCAGCTCACAGAGTAATCTCATTCCTCCCAATATTTTCCCTTGCAATCTGTTCTCACATTCCCATCAACTCCCCCCAGATTCTACTCCTCGCCTACATGCTCAGGGCAGTTTACAGTGGCCAATTAACCCACTGACATGGTCAAGCTCCACACACATATACCGACCGAGGTCAGGATCGAATCCAGGTCACTGGAGCTGTGAGCCAGTGGCTCTACCAGCTGTGCCACTGCCAGGCATACAATATATTGAGGGCATGAAAGGCATTATTTAAAGCCAAGGCTTTCTTTATCTCTCCTAAAATCCTGCAGTATATATTGGGATACAGTGTAATGAAACCAACCATATATATAATAAAAGCTATTCCATCAGAACAGTGGAGGAGACCTTGAAACGTATAAATGCAAATACATTGCTGACCAAAAGTCTCCAGGGTTGTGCATGGAGTGAGCAGGAACCCATTCATGAGGATGAGCAGAGAGCTGTTATTATTTAAAGAACTGTTGAGAAAGCACCATAAGGAGTTAAGATACAGGTCGGGCATGCATTTCTTATGGCAAAAACACAGCCTCGGGTTTGGGGGAAAATAATTCTGTCCAGCGCATGGTTTCAACTCCATCTACTTTTGTGAAAGAAACTTGTGTCTTATGTTTCCCTGTAGCAGCCAACCATTCTCCCCCATGAGGGCTGTCCTCACTTCCTCTGGGAGAAAATAGGTCAAAGTAAACAGCAACAACGTAAAAGCCTAAATTCAAAGACCAAGCAGTCTTCACACAATGCTGACGGCGCCTCAAAGCAATGTTTACAGCCAACGTGAGGCTGGCCATCTTGGTGGTTTTCTTCTTCCCTGCATGCATACAAAGGCATGGGTTGTTGTTGGTCAAATTTCCCAACTGTAAGTGGACCAATAATGGGGCAAGAAGTAGCTGCCGGAGAAATAGGAGGGAAATAATGGGCGACTTGATCTTGGCCTGATTGTTGACAATAGGCCCAAGGCCTTTTTAAATGATGCCCTCTGCTGTCTTGGATTTGGATTCCACGCTGGTTGATTCCTTGGCCATGTGCCCTGTAAATGAACAAATGCCACTTGGGGGGTCCTGGTGATGTCCATGGGACCCCACCTCAGTTTTAACACAGGCCTTGTGATGCAGCAAAGGGCCTCACTCCTTGTCGGACAGTCCTTTCTCCCCTGCGCCCATCTCTAGTGACTATGATTGCCTTGTCAGGTTTTGTCTCCTACCTTGCTCAGCCTTGCTACCTGCTGTCTTTGAAGACATTGAACAAAATGTACTGTCCTGAAGCTACATCTCTACAGTTTGATGAGCAGTGACCCCTCTTGGTCACATGGTCTCAAAGATGGCTATCCAGGTCTTACTGAATAATGGTCAACTATTTGTTCTGGAGCCTTCAGGATTGAATCTCCAAGATAACCACTGTAAGGAAAAATTGTGGCGTTAATTTTGTTTCTTTTATATTTGTATTTGATTTCATTCCTACAATAGCCACAGATAGAAGACACTAGGTTGGATCTTGCCTGATCCAGCCCACCAGCCGCTCTTGTTCTCCTACTCCCACCGACACTCTTCCCATGGCCATATTGATCATATGTGGTTCTGCAGCTTCAGTTGAGCTCGAGGTCTCCCGCTGTGGCTGGCCTTTGAGGCAGAGCAGGTCGCATGCAACAACTGGGTCTCAGATGGTGGATTATTGGAAAGTGAAACCAAAAGAAGTTTTTATGAACTACCTTAAACTGCCAGAAATTAATTTAGAAAGAACAAAGACAAAAGTAAAATAAAGGAAAATGAACAAGCTACTTACCTGAAATTTTAAAAAAACTGCAGGTGTAGGAATTCTGAAAGAAAAACAGAACATGCTGGAAACACTCAGCAAGTTAGGCAGCACCTGTAGGAGGAGAAACAGTGAAGGTTTCCAGTCTGTGACTCTTCATCAGAACACTTACCTGTTCTTAGCACAACCCTGATTGATTGAAAGGTTATGTATGCCAGCCATCCCTGGTGTAAAGCTGAGGAACCAGATGTGAAGTGTATCCAGCCCTTCTGCTCAGGATATTTGTGCTCTGTTCTGGACCTGGTGTGGAGTCCACGGTCAGAGCAGCGGGACAGGTCCGCCATCAACTGACCTCAGCTTGTCTCTGATTTGGCTTTGGAGTTTGCTGGTGTGGAAGTCAGAGATGAGCTGGGCAGCGAGGACATTGCAGAGAGTACTCTGCACAGCTGTTGGCCAGGACTATATACAATTTAGCCTGTTGTGTCGGGAGGTTTATGTGGTGAAACCTGCAGGAATATAGCCAACAGGAGCTGGAAGCACTGGCCCTGCTGGACTCTACTCTTCATCAACTCTGCACACAAGCAAGAGGTACTAGAGCCCTGGCTGATTTATTTTCTCCCTCCCTCTTTTCTCCCTCTCTTTCTCCCCCTCTTGCTCCACTTTTCTCCTCCTGTTTTTTTCTCTTCTCTCTTTTTCTCTCCCTTTCTTACACTCTTTCTTTTCTCTCTCTTCCTCTTTTTGTCCCTCTCTTTCCCATCCCTTCTTTCACTCTTTCCCTCCCCCTCTTTCTCTCCCATTCTTACACTTTCTATTACTCTCTATCCCTCCCCCTGTCTTTCTCCTTCCTCTTTGTTTATTTCTCTTTCACTTTCTACGTCCTTCTCTCCTCTCTTTCACTTTCTCTCCCTCTCTTTTACTTTCTGTCTCGATCCCCGACCCCAAATCTTGCCTGCAGGGTATTAATAGCTAATTTTAGTTGTCCCAGCCAAGATCAACAAACACAACACAGGCTGAAAATCAAACTGTGGGACCTTTCTGATGTGTGTACTTCAGCACCACATCACACAATGCCAGCCACTCAACTCTCCATGCCAGGCTACCGACAAAGGGATATTGTGCCCATTTCTTCTTGTTCTCTCTCTTCTCTCTCTCTCTCTCTTCTCTCTCTCTCTCTTTTCTCTCTCAGTTTACAGAACGTGTAAAATTAAAAGACTCCTTTCTCAATACTGGCTTATGTTTAAGCTGCTCTGTTAACATTTCAGATCCAGTCTGGGTTTCAGTACTCTGTGGGAAAGTGTGACCTTTGCTCTTTGTAAAGGCTAAGACTTCATTTTAGCTTCCAAAATGCCCACTTTTCGGTCTTTGTGACCTTCCTGGGTTTTCCAAATTCGGCTAGGCTGCTGTTGGATTTTTTTCTTTCTCTAGTCAGACTGAGCTAATTTTAGACAAAGGCCCCATTCACCAACGATTGGCTGATCCAGCTCATTCTGCAGCAGAGAACAGGGGTTGGAAATTGTATAAATTGCGTGTTCTTCATATAAACATGTTGATCAAGGAAATGTAATCCAACCCCTGTTCGGGCCAGGAGCGACTGTAAACGACTGCACAGTGCCAGGTAGTCAGAGTGGCAAAACCATCACAGACTGGGCAAGAAGGGCATTCTCTCCTCATTACTGTGAGGTGTGGGTGCCAGCTTCTTGCAGAGGTTGAGCGTCATGCCTTCCCCTGTACCCCCCATTCCCCAGCCACCCCCCCACAACCTTGTATTCTTCCTCCACCTCCCTTTGCAGATGAAGCTGCAGTAAAATAAGTTATTCTCTCAAATAACGTCTAGGTTTGTGAGGCGGTTGTGATTTTTATTCCCCCTTTCATCATGAGAGGGACACAGAAGGGGCCAGTCCTGCTACCTGGAGGTTATTTTTTACCCCAGCCTGAAGTACTAACTATTCCAACCACTGAAGTGTTCTGACTTCCCATTGTCTTGTGTGGGCTACCACTCATTAATGTGGCCTAGTGACTGACCTTTGCTAGGACAGTGAGTATCAGCCAGTTGTTTGACTGCAGAGGGCATCACCTTTGTGCTTGATTCTGCTCTGTTCCAGTAGGTAGTGTGTGTTTTCTGGCCTGGGATTGACGGAGAGGGGCAAGGACTGTCTGTCCTGCCACCTGAGGATCATTTAATAACCTTTCCTAGAGCCAAATACTCTGACTATTTAAAGTGTGGCTTTCCTTTCCCAAGTCAGTGGATGCTGTCCGCTCCTGAGGTCAGGATCGTTGAAAGGACTCTCACCTCTGTTGTCAAACTTGACTCTGTGGCTTTGAATCTCCCCATCTCTGTATCCTATTCCAACTTGGCACAGTGGTGCAGCGGGTGGAGCCACTGCCTCACTACTCCAGGGACCCAGGTTCGATCCTGACCTCCGGCGCTGTCTGCATGGAGTTTGCACCTTCTCCCTGTGACTGCGGGGGATCCCCCCCACTGGGTGTTCTGGTTTCCTCCCGCAATGCTCCCAGTGATGTGCGGGTCAGTATGTCAATTAGTTGCTGTAAGTTGCCCCTAGTGTGTCGGGTGAGTGGTAGAATCTGGGGGAAGTTGTTGGGAATTTGAGGAGAATGGGTTACAGAGGAAATTAGTGGATGATGGGATTGCTCTGTGAGCTGGCATAGACTCAGTGGGCTGAACAGCTTCCTTATGTTGTTATAAAATATGTAAAAATGGAATCCTCTGAGGATTCTGCCCCGAACTTAATCCCTCCACCATTGGCGTCTGTGTGCTCAGCTGCTGTGGAGCTTCCTCCCTTAACCTTCCTGCCTTTCTTCCCTCTCTTAAGGTGTTCCATAAATCCCACCTCTCTGTCCAAGCCTGGTTCTTCATCTGCTGGACCCCCCCCCTGCGAAGTTTGAGTGATATAAGCTCTATATAAATGCAGGTTGCTTCTTTCAATTCAAACATCAAGTTTGGATGCACGGCTTGGCAGAGTATGGACACAAGTTAATGACTTAACCTGCTGCTCACTCAGAGTGTCTCTCCAATATGTGCCAGGTGCCGGATAAAAGACACCGGAGTTGCTCCTGTAAACCAATGGAGCTGGGCTAGGAGGGAGTGAACTCCACTCAAGGCGGCGTGCTGTTCCGACACAAACCCAGATCTGCACTGCCCTCGGCAAAGTGCTTCATACATCCCTTTGACTGAGCCAAATCGTGGGCTTGAAGTGGGTTTGATTAGAATTTCAAACTCATTGCATTCCTCCTGCATTAGCAACAGTTTTCATTTGTTTTTTAAAAGAACAAGCAAAGTGCACCAGTTGGGCTTCCTTCTGTGGCAGTTACTCATGCCCCTGGAACGCTCTGTGAGACGTACACAGTGTGTGGCCTGAAGTAGCAGCCCCCTGCAACCCCCCCCCCCCCACCTCCACTGCACACTAGACAGGAAATGATGCTGTTTGCATTATTAGACAATTTTGAAAGTCTCACTTCTAAAGTGAGGAAATGTTTTTTTTTTCTTTCATGATATTGGAGGCTGTTGAGACTACTTACGAGGAGGTCCTGAAGGTAGTATTGAATAATCGTCTCTCCCTCATATCCACCCGTTGCTACCTTTCAGTAAGAACGACTAATAAATCCAGTGTTAAGAGTACCAAAGGGAGCCACCTTGTCCATTGAGCCTATACCAGCTCTTTGAAAGGGCTCTCCAATTAGGCCTATACCCCTGCCTCTTCCCCATAGCCCTGCAAATATCTTTCCTTATCAAGAGTCTACCCAATTCTTTCAGCCAGTCTTTCAGCCAGTGGCAAGTAACATATGCGTCATAAAAGTACCAGGCAACGACCATCTTCAAGAAGAGAGAGTTTAACCACCTATCCTTGACATTCAATGGCATTACCGTCAGCAAGTCCTCCACCATCGACATCCGGAGTGACCACTGACCGGAAAATCAACTGGACCAGCCACATTAGTACCAAGGCTACAAGAGCAGGTCAGAGGTTGGGTATCTTGTGGTGAGTGACTCACCTCCTGACATCTCAAAGCCTCTCTACCATCAATAAGGTAAAAGCAGGAGTGTGGTGGAACACTCTCCACTTACCTCGGTGAGTGCAGCTCCAACAACACTCAAGAAGCTCGATACCATCCAGGACAAAGCTGCCCACTTGACTAGCACCACATCCGCTACTCTAAATGATGGAAGTCTTAATCTGGGAAATGACTTCTGCAAACAACAGCAGCTTGCATTTAAGTCCCTGTAACGTGGCAAAGTGTCCCAGGGTGCTTCACAGAATTGGTATTGAAGGAGGTTTAACCCTGAGCCATTTGAAGAGATATTAGGAAAGGTGACAGAAACTTTGGTAAAAGAGCAATTGAAAAGCAGAACACTGCAGAATCTGGACACTTAAAATAAAAACAGAAAATGCTGGAAACACTCAGCAGGTCAGGCAGTATCTGTGGAGGAGAGATAGAGTTAACGTTTCGGGTTGACAACCCTTCATCAGAGGATTTCCTGCATTCTCTGTTTTTTATTCCTTGGTTGAAGATGTTAAGGAGTGTCTGAGTGGAGGTGAGAGAGGTGGAGAGGGAGTTCCAGAGCTTGGGACCCAGACAGCCAAAGGCACGGCTTCCAGTGGTGGAGGAATGCCATTGAGATGTTCAGGAGGGCACCAATCTGAGACGGCTAAAGAGCTGGATGAGATTGGAGAAGGGGAGGGATGAGACCATGGAAGAATTTGAAAATGAGAGCAAGAAAATGAGAGCAAAAAGTTAAGGCTTTGCTTAACTGGGAGCCATTGTGGGTCAGTGAAAGTGAAGGTAGTGTCACCATGAAGGAAATAACTTGCTTGTATTAAATAATCCACGATGAGCTACCATTTTACTGTGTTCTCAGTGATGTTGAAGTCTCTTTAATCCTTTCCTAAAGGCAAAACTGAAGTACCTTGCCCAGGCTGTTGGTGGCAAATGCTGGTAGGGATGCCTCTGAGTTATTGTGCTTCTTGCTGTGGCAGCTGCGATGCCAAGCTTCTGCAGCTGGCCTGACAGACTGACTGCCTCTCAGCTGGTCACCCCTGCCAGTCCCCGGGAGCCTTGGCTGAGATCTGGCACCTCATGCGCACACCCTGACATGCCGTCCCTCACTGAGGTCAGGTGGCCACTCAACGTATGCAGATCTTGATGGGCGAATGGAGGGGGGATTTTAAAGCAGGGTGTGTCATTGGGGTCAAACCGTGTTCCCTCCTTGTCACTCTCAAGCATCCATACACACACACACTCGCCTATCTCCATGTATGCACTCGCCTGCGCACAACCGTGCATGCACTCACTCACTTGCACACAAGCACACTCACTTTCGCTCATGCATGCACGCTCTCAATTTAGCTCGCTCCTGAGCGCTTCTCTGCCGCCCTGGCACGGGCAAAGCTCCCTTTCATGTGTGCATCCCCCATCCAGGGGAACTGCTGCACTGGCTGAGACCAGCTCACAGTCCCAATGCAGGCTGAACCGGGGACTTGCTTGCTATGCGTAGCTCAACCACTGATGACAGCAAATCTCTGAGTTATCAAGGTATTGTTTTTAAGGGAACAATGTAAAGTTGATTCTCTTGGCTTCACTCCGTCTTTGACACTTGATCCGAATGAATTTGATGTTTGTTTTTAGTCTCTGGCTCGGATTTCTTGGTTCAGTTTAGACTCAAGTAAATAGATTATGGGAGCTGGGATTGATTTGTAAGGCTTTGGGCAAGGGAATGCCTTGTTAACGGCTGGATGGTGTCCAGGGTCAAGTTCCAAGGTTGTCCAACCCTCTGGCTATATCTAGTACCTTTTTTGCCAGAAAGCCAGGAGGGCTACCTCCCAATTATTGGGATCCTTCTAGCCCAGGACAAATGGCTTTGGGTGTCTTGCATCCCCACACTGGCTCAGCAGCTAGAGTTCCAGAGTTCAGTCCTGACCTTGGGTTCTGTCTGTGGAGTTTGCATTTTCTCCCTGTGGGTTTCCCCAGGTGTTCTGGTTTCCTGCCACATCCCAAAGGAATGTGGTTTGGTAGGTTAATTGGTCACTGTAAATTGCCCCCCGTGTGTAGGTGGCATGAGAGAGCAAATAGGTTGCAGGGAAGTAAGAGAGGGAATGGGATTACTGTGAGAGCTAGCATAGATTCAGTGGGTGAATGGCTTCCTGTATCATAAGAAGAAATCTAGTCCCAGCTGGTTGACTGGGAGAAACCCCAAAAGCTGATTACCCCAAATGAGGAACAGGCATCAGTTGAAATCCTGCTGCTTCTTGGGCTGTTACTGCCCAGATCAGGGCTGAGAGATGAGCACTGGCCTTGCCTTGGTCCCAGCAGGTGCAACCTTCCCCTGTGCCAGACAGACTGGGCTGCTCCTTTGCATATAACCCAGATGGTGACCAGACTGAATTCAGCTCTGCCGCACTGACACTTTTGGCTCAGTCTGCTCGCTTACTCTCACAGACTGTCTGAATGCTTTACTTTTCTGGGAATTGACACACATGCCATTATATCTGCTTAGGCAGCAAGGGTGTAACAACGAAACACCCTGGTGATTGTGGACCAGATCCTCCCGGCACTCCTCCGTGTGTTTGCAATCTCCTCAGAGCAGACTGAGGAGTTCATTCTGCAAATCTGAAACAAAAACAAAGTGCTGGACATACTCAGCAGGTCAGGAAGCATCTGTGAAGATAGAGACCGAGTTTAATTTTTGGTGTCGAGGACCTCTCATCACCAACTTGGAAAGTGAGAAAGCAAGCATGTTATATGTTGCAGAATGGGGTAGGGTTGGAGATAACAGAAGGAAAGTCTTTGATAGGGTAGAGACCTGGATAATCCAGGTGACAAACACTGTTGATGCCATCTAAGGGAGGGTGCTGAATGCTTGTTAATCAGAGGTGATCTGTCTGGAGGAGGCAATGAATGAGGGCAGCAGAGGGAAATAAAACAACACTGGAACTATGTGAGGCAGAATACAGCAGCTACTGGAAATCTGAAACAAAAAGGAATTCTGGAGATGCTCAGCGGATCAGGCAGCATTTGTGGAGAGGGAAAGACTGAGTTGCAGGTGTAGAACGTTGCTCTGCATTCTATCATAGACATTCCCTCTCCATCTTTTCACCCTCCCTGCAACCTAAAACATACCCGTTTTCTTACTTTTTGAGTTCTGATGAATGGTCTTTGACCTGGAACATTGACTCTGTTTTCCTCTCCACAAGCGCTGCCTGAACTGCTGAGTGTTTCCACCATTTTCTGCTTTTTAGTTGCAGAGCTGCTTTCACACAGCAATAGAGCGCCGGTTCTAGTTGCATTCATTTGATGGAACTTATTTCAAAATAATGTAAACTAATGAATATGTAGGTATGATCCATGCCTCAGTGCCACTCACTTTGAGAGTCCAAAGGTTGTGGGTTTGAGTCTTGCTCTAGAGACTTGAGCACAAATATTCATGCTGACACTGTCAGTGTGCTACTGAGGGATTGCTGTACTCTTCAGGAGTGTTGCTCCTCATGTTAGAAGTTAAACCAAGGCCCCATCCACGCTCTGAGGTGAAAGTACAAGATTCTGATGGTAGTGTATTTGACTAAAAGTCAACGTTTGAATTTCAATCAGCATCACCGACGTAGGTTACCTAGCGGCAATCATGTCACTGTGAGATCTTGCTGTGCCCAAATTGGCACCCACTTTTCCTACATTAACAGCAAGGACAGTCTGAAAAGTTCTTTATTGGCTGAGGATGTGGTAGGTGCAACAGCGATGTTTCTTCTTCCTATGCCACCCTGCTTCAACAGGTTACTTTGTTTCACTGAAGCAGGTGGGCTTCTGACTGCCTTCCTGCATCTTGAACCTCTCCACCCCAGCAGAAACCTCAAAAGAAGGCTAACTGCTCCCGGACCCAGCTGATGTGGAAGCCCTTCCCAGCCCAGGCCTTACTTTCTTTGTTGAGCATGGTAGGGCTCTGCGTCAGAACCGTCTGCACGTGGGTCATGCTCGTGTTGAGCTCTGTGCAAAACTTAAGAGCCTGAGGTAATTGAATTGTTAAGGTGTGAAAGTGATCTGGAAAGCATTATAACAGGCCCCTCGGCTGATGCCATCCAGCCAGACACTTTGGCTTTGGGTTTATATCCAGCATGGGACTGTTCTAAGGAACTTTACCCTTGGCAAGCAAGCTTTAGTGAGGGAGAATGTTTTAAAATAACTCTTACCAAGATCCATTCTGTAGAAAAATGATCAATATATCTTGCATTCTGACTGTATCCAACCTCTGCAACATCTCTTATTGCATTTGTCATCACCTGCCTTACAATTGAATCCATGTGACATAAGTTGAAAAAGCTTTGGGTTCCATCTATATTCTGCATTCAGTCTCTCTTTTGGGGCTTACTACTGCTCTGAGGAGTGACATTCTTCAAGCCAGAGGTAAAACCAAGAACCTACCAGCCTGTTCTAGTGGGTAGTTCAGAATAAACGATCTTGTCTTCATCAGCACCAGAAATTGATTAACTTTCATTTGTATTACTTAGACATGCATAGAATGGGTGCTATGTCAACAAGAACATCTCCTTCTGTGCAGCTCTCCAGGATATTTGAGGGTGGAATACAAAAGAACAATTCACTTGTTCTCAATCAATGCAGGCACTTGGTGTTGGGAGCACTGTGGTCTCCGGAATTGTACATTTCTCTGTACAAAATTGATTAACATTAACATTTAGTTGAGCAAAATGGGTGCGAATGACTTGAGGGTATCTGCAAATCTGACTTTTTTTGTGATGAACAATCAGGCTAGCAGAAGGTATGGCACAGGTGCCAAGGGGCTGTCAGCCTGGTTAAATGGATTAGCATGTTGCAGAGGAATGCTTCAGATTGGGCACTGTCGTCTGACAGACACAGGTTCAGCTTCTTCTGTTGAATTCGTAAACTCTGCCTCAATCGTGTGGGCAACTGGTGATTGGGATTTGGACACCTTGTCTCCCTTATCTTATTGCTTGGCAAGTCCCACTCGCTCGTTGCCTGTGCCTCGCTCGTTGCCTGTGCCTCGCTCGTTGCCTGTGCCTCGCTCGTTGCCTGTACCCTTGCCAACCTACATTGCTGGGGGACTGCCGTGAGTATTGCACGTGCTGCTGGCACCCCCGGCCCAGTGGCTGGCCACAACCTGTCCTGGGCCCAAAGGCTGGGCAGAGCCTGTCCCAGTCCCAGTGGCTGGCGGTATTCAAGGAGCAGGTGTGTGGGGATTCACTGTCTGCTACTGAAGCAGGTGAAGTTTTTGATTTCATTGATTTATTGAGCATCGGGCAGTTTCTTTCATGGGGAGTTGACCCACTGTGCCGTTCCTATGCCTGGATGACAAGGCAGAAGTGTGCTCGGGTTCTTGGACAATGCGTGGTGTTATGTGGGCGGGCATGAAGGAGTAGCCACTGGGAAGTAACATGGCTCTCTATTTGCTTCCTTTGCAGAATTCTATGAATCTTCCTCCAGATAAAGCGCGGCTCTTACGACAGTATGACAACGAGAAGAAATGGGATCTCATCTGTGATCAGGTACTTGGAATCTGGCAAGATCTACCTTAAAGGTTGCAATGCAGTGAGCCCCTGACGATTGGTTTGAGGTGGGCGAGGGGTGATGTGGGGATGGGTTCCCCTCTCATTTTTGGCTTTGCCTTGATGAGCTTCTATTTCCAGACCACTGTGTCTCTGTTCTTCTGGTGACGTGAGACTTGCCATGTGTTCAATACAGAGTCATAGATTCATCGAGCCATGCAGCACAGAAACAGGCCCTTCAGCCCATCAAGTCTACACCGACCACCAAGCAATCATTTTTCACACTCATCCCCATTTTATTCTCCCCACACTCCCATCAACTCCACCAGATTCTACAACTCACCTACACACCAGGGCGAGTTTACATTGGCCAATTAACCATCGCTGGAGCTGTGAGACTGTGCCACCCTGTGGAGTTTTGCACCCAGGCTGGTCTTCTGTGCAATCCTCTGGAGTATTAAAAATCCAACTGGCCTTTCATTCCGCTATCCAAAAAATTAGCAGGGCTCAGACATGGCACATCATTTGAATTCTGATTCAGATGGTGGAAGGCCTGAGACGTTGGTGATAAGGTTGTGAGAGATTGGTCAGCCTGACAGGTACCGTGAGGTGAAGATTTGGAAAGCACTTGGGGGGGGGGGGGGGGGGCTGGGGGGCGGTGGAGGTGGTGGTGGGTGAGAGGGTAGGCGAGAGGTCAAAGATTTTAGATGCATGTTTGCACTGGAAAGTCTCAATGGACAGGAACTTGGCACATCAATCACAGGGGTGTGCTGGTGAATTTCTGGCCCTTCACTTTCAATGGGTGGGAACTCACTGGGAGTTTCACCTGTGTTTTCCAGCGTGCTTCTGAAGGGGTGAGGCTTCCCAGACTCTGTTCCAGGAATCAGCCCAACCTGTTAAGGAAAGGGATGCTGACACATCCATTCTGCTTCCACAGCCCAATTGACTACAACAAGAAAAAACAATGACTTGCATTGATATGGCACATTTAGCAGAGGAAAGTGCCCCCAAAGTGCTTGACAGAAGTGTTCGCAGACACAAATGGACTCCAACCAAGGAGGACTATGGGGAAGAATCCTGGAAGTATCATTAATGTGGTTGGTTTTAAAGGGAGAGAGAGAGAGAGAGTAGTAGAGGGGAAGAGAGGTTCAGGGAGGGAATTACAGAGCTTTGGGCCCTCAGCTCCAGAAGGCACGGCTACCATTAGTGATGCAATTAAGATTGGACAGGGTCCATTTAACTCAGTTCATCTATTAACTAAGTATGCTGCCTCTGGAACATCAAGCCATGGTTTTATAAAATCTGCCTATTAAAGGTTCAATCGTGTCTGCTTGTAGTGCCCAATGAGCAGATGCACTTCATAAGGCTGCGCAAACCAAAACGTGGGTGCAAGTTCGATCTTGGAGCAACCTGTTCTCCACTTGCTGACAGGCTGGCGGAAGAAGGGGTGGTCTCTACTTTTGGTTTTCGACATCTCTAGCAGAAAAGAAATCAACCAGGGTTTCTGCCCTCCAACTTCCCACTTTGCATTGTCTCGCAGTGGAAAGCCTGCATGTGAGCATGGAGCGGGGCGGGACTATACCTGGCTGTGACTCCTCCTGCATTCAAATATCTGCAGCACTGGCACCTGTGTAGTTGTTCTCCAGGAGCAGATGCCCCCTTTCTGGGAGGAGCTACTGTCTGTGTCTCTCTATTATGATGTAGACTTAAACACAAGAAGTTATTTTGCCCAATGTGCCTCTCCATGGCCTTCTGGAAGAGGTAGTTCCTGCTCTGACCCCTTGAATGCAAAGATTTCCATTCCAATTCCTGTTAGAAGTTCTTCCAGGCAGCACATTCCAGATCATAACAACCTGACACACACCCGTGTTCCCCCCTCCAGTTCTTAAACTGTAAGCTCAATATTCTATTTGTGAGGTGGAAGGATCCTATTTTCCATATTGAAAATGGGACTGATGTAAATTTAGGCATGAGTGACACTGCTGGACCAGGTACACTTGAAGCAAACTTTTTATTTTACTCCATTTTCCCCAGTTTCTTGTGTTGTAAGAACACAAGAGTTGGAGTAGGAGAAGGGCATTCAGTCCCTTGAACTTGCCCTGCTGTTCAACCAATATCCTGCAAAAACAAAAATACTGCAGGTGAAACAAAACAGAGACTGACAGAAACACTCCAAGAGAAACAATGTTCCAGGTCAAAGTCCCTTTGTCAGAAACTGATTTCTATCCAAAACGTTGACCTTGTTCCTCTCTCCATCGATGCTGCCTGATCTGCTGAATGTTTCCCAGCACTCTCTCGTTTTGTTTCGATTCAGACCCCAGCTGATCCTGCACCTCATCCACTTTCCTGCCCAATCCCATA
Source organism: Pristis pectinata (assembly GCF_009764475.1). Taxonomy (NCBI): domain Eukaryota; kingdom Metazoa; phylum Chordata; class Chondrichthyes; order Rhinopristiformes; family Pristidae; genus Pristis; species Pristis pectinata. Next base: position 9,064,499 of record NC_067450.1, read on the forward strand.
TTCCTCGACTCCCCTTGTGCTCTAAAATCTTTTGCTCTTGCCCTGAATGATGAGGTCTCAGTGTCTGTAGCTCTCTAGGGTAGAGAATTCTAAAGGATCAGAAATCTATCCATCACATGTTTATCAGCTTCTTGTGTTTGAACCTGAATGACTGACTGACTGTTTCCATTTGTGTGATCAGGAACGGTTTCAGGTGAAGAACCCTCCACACACCTACATCCAGAAACTCAAGAGCTATCTGGATCCAGGAGTCACCAGGAAGGTAAAAGGAACTATGATTAAAAATACACCACTAAATATTTTTTTTATGGGGAGGAACACATTCTTGAGATTGCGGCAACACATGGACAAGCATCCTTAAGAATAACATTTGGAGCATGTTCGAGCCGTTCTTTAGCCTCTGGGACTGTGAGGCTGATTTTGTATGAGGGATAAGGCATTAAACTGAGGCAATACCTGCCTCCCTCTGGGAAGTTCTACCTTGTGACCTCCCCAGTATGTCAATCAGAAGAACCCTAACTAGTTGAATATGTGGGATCTGGATGCATGCAGGACTGGATGCTGAATTTCCTCCATTACAGCATGGACTGTTCATCAAAGTAGATGTAGTTCAGGGATGCAGAGATAGCCATGGTTCTGGAATTAATGGAGAGCACACGTCCCTAATACAGCTTCTCCTCAGGCAATCCAGTTTAGCACCATGATACCCCTCAGTGTTAATCCCTGCAGTTATTGGTCATTCTTCCTCCATTTCTACCTTTTCTGAGCTCTGGGAGAAAGCAAAAGGGAAACATGGGGAGGAAGTGTGGAAGGGGGTGTGAAGGAGGCAGTGAAGAAGGGTGCATGGGAGGGAGGGTGAGCAAGAGAGGGCATGGGAGGGAGAGTAGAAAGTGGGGGGAGGAAGGGGTGCCAGAGGGAGGCGGATTGAGGTGAGGAATGAAATAGAGATTGAGGCTGGGGGATGTGAAGAATTGAGCGGGGGGGGAAGGTGGCAGGGGATAGAGTGAGGAAGGGTGGGATGGATAGTGAGAAAGGGAGGGAGAGTGAGGAAGGAGGGATGAAAGCTGGGAAGAGAGGGGATAGAGTGCAGGAATAAGGGTGAGTGCACAAAGGTGTTTGGAAGCTGGGCATAATTATGTGCATGGTTGAAAATGGCCACTATCTGTGCCGCAGGGCCAGTATGTGTACCATTATTCAATTCCTTTAGTACGATCCCTCTGTTCATCACCCAGATGAGAATTAACCAGATCTGCATCAGCTGACAGTCAACCCTTTCTTATCATTTGCAGAAGTCTAGACGCCGACGTGCAGGAATCCACCAAAGTGCTGCGGAGCTGGAGATCTCCCTCCGAACTAATTACATCGGGTGAGTGGCAGTGCTGCATGTGAGCACCAGCAGGTGCAAGGCAGTGTAACATGAGGAAACAGTGGAAACACTCAGGGGCTGGCAGCCTTGGAGTTGATGCAGAGAATAGTACACAGTTGTCCCAAGGTGGTTGAAGGTTCTTCTGTTCATTGTCAGAGAGTGGTTGGCACACAGGGCCTGAGTTGGTGCCAAGGGAGAGGAAAGAGCTGAAGAGATGTTGGAGAACTGGGGAGGACAAAGGCCATGGAAAGATCTAATGTCCAGGATGCAGATGCAGCTGGCAAGAGGAAGGCAAAATAGTATGTGGTCTTTATTATAAGAGGATTTGAGTTCGGCTGTAAAGGTTACTTACTGTGATTACAGTGGGCCGGTGAGATTGAGGAGTGGCTGCACACAAGGTACAATTTAAAAAAGGGATGCCCTCCTGGAAATGTTTCTGAAGTGAAATTTCATAAATCTTAAAGGCTGAGCAAAAGGAATGACGGAAATGTCAGTGCAATGTGTTCCTATGGATGGAGAATTGTACCGCTCATTATATATACTGCTTGTATATCAAAGAGTCAATGGCATGACAGTGAAAATTTGTAATGTCTGCTTTATGAGGAGAGATTGAGTAGGCTAGACCTGGTTCTCTAGAGTTGAGGAGAAGGAGAGGAGATCTTATTGCAACTTACAAAATTCTTAAAGGGCTTGACAGGCAGAATGAAGGGAGGATGTTTCACCTGGCTGAGAAGCCGAGGACCAGGGCTCACCATCTCAAAATAAAAGGCCATTTAAGGCCGAGGTTGAGAAAGAGTTCTTCACTCAGAGGGTGGTCAATCTTCGGAATTCTCCACCGCAGAGGGTCGTGGAGGCTCACTCGTTGAATTGCATTCGAAACTGTCAATAGGTTTCTGGATGTTAAGGGAATCAAGGAGATGTGGGGGTAAGGCAGGAAGATCTGAGGCAGGAGATCAACCATGACCTTGATTAATGGCAGAGCAGGCTCAAGGAGCTGGATGGCCTACCTCTGCCCCTGAGGTCGGGGGTTGGGGGGGAAGGTGAGGTAGAGGCCGGGAAACAGCGGTACATAGTGAGGATGGATTGATGAAGGGATGGGCCTGGGTGCAGGGCAGCAGATTGAGCAGGAACAGAGTCAAATCCCCTCATGTCACCATTCCACTAATGGAAGCTGCTGAAGAGCTGCAGCCCAGGGAACAGAAAGGGATTGGGAGGATAGTCGCAAGGAGATGAATGCATTCCACTTTTGGAAATTTGATCTCGGACTGAGATTGGTCAACCTTCAGTCACTCCTGCTCTAACAGCTCCTCAACAGGAAGAGTAAGCAGACAGCACATGCCATCAGAAATGAAATGTGTGCTGTGGAGCAGCCTGTCGAGGTGACACATCTTCAGCTGGGATTCAGCAGCAAAAATGTAACCAAAGCGGATGGATATCCGCGGAAGCCTGTTTCAATTCCACAAATTGTAAGTTTACAAGACCAGTAATTAGTGAGGGCAGTAGGTTCAGGATGGTAAATAAATTATGAACCATTCCAGAGGCCATTTGACCCATCATGCCTTTGCCAACATTTGATAAACAGATCTGTAGAGCAGTGTATCTGGAATGCTGATTTATAAATGGGGTTTTTATGTTCACGAAATGGAATCCTTGAATTTCTCATGCAGAAGAGAGTAAAGAAAAACTTGTATTTCTGTAGTGGCTCAGGATGTCCCAAAGCACATTGCAGCCAGTGATGTACAGTATTTCTGAAATATTGTCATGGTTGTAATGCAGGAACACTTTACTCTGCATTCTGTATTGTTTTACCCTGTACTACCTCAATGCACTGTGTAACGAAATGGTCTGTACAAACAGTATGCAAGGCAAGTTTTTCACTGTACCTATTCAAGTGACAATAATAAACCAATTCCAATTCACATGCATTCATGCACACACTCTCTCTGTGCGCGCGCGCGCGCACACACACACACACACACACACACACACACACACACACACACACACATATATATATATAGGGTTGAAGTAAACACTGCAAATGCTGGAAATCTGAAACACAAACAGAAAATAATATCAACTGGAAAGTGGGCAAAGGGAATGACTAATAGAATTTAACTCAGACAACCGCGAAGTGATGTATTTTAGGAAATTAAACTAGGCCAGGACATATACAGTGAATGGCAGGGGCCTGGGGAGTGTTAATGAACAGCGAGTCCTTGGGGTACAAGTACATAGTTCTCTGAAAGTGCAACACAGTTAGACAGAGTGGTGAAGAAGGTGTACGGTATGCTTGCCTTCATCGGCCGAGGCACTGAGTGTCAGAGTTGGGACATCATGTTACAGTTGTACAAATTGTTGGTTAGGCTGTTGTCACACTACAGGAAGGATGTCATTAAGCTAGAGAGGGTGCAGAAAAGATTCACAAGGATGTTGCCGAGACTGGAGGGTTTGAGTTATAAGGAGAGATTGGACTGGCTGGGACTGTTTTCCCTGGAGTGAAGGAGGCTGAGTGGTGAACTTATTGAGGTTTACAAAATTATGAGGGGCATAGATAGGGCCTCAGTCTTTTCCCCAGGTTAGGGGAGTCTAAAACTAGAGGGCATAGCTTCAAGGTGAGAGGGGAAAGATTTAAAAAGGATTTGAGCAGCAAGTTTTTCCACACAGAAGGTGGTGGGTATATGGAATGAGCTGCCAGAGGAAGTGGTAGACACAGGTACAATTACAATGTTTAAAAAAAACCATTTGGATAAGAACATGGATAGGAAAGGTTCAGAGGGATATGAGCCCAAATGCAAGCAAGTGAGATTAGCTTAGGTAGGTATCTTGATTAGCATCGACGAGTTGGGCTGAAGGGCCTGTTTCCATGCAAAATAACCTTATGTATCCATGAATGCTGGAAATATTCAGCAAATCAGGCAGCATCTATGAATAGAGAAACAAAATAACTGTTTCTCTCTCCACAGATGCTGCCTGACTTGCTGAGTGTTTCTAGTATTTTCTGAAGCTGTTTTGAGTGTTCGTTGAGGGAGCGGTGTTGATGAGACACCACAGGGACTCCTCTGCTCTTCCAAATAATGCAGTGCTCCTAATACCTCAACCAAAAGGCAGCATCTCCAACAGTACAGCACTCCCTCAGTACTGTACTCACCTGGGTGTCAGGCAAGGGGTTGCGTGCTCGAGTCTCTGATGTGGGACTTCTAACTAAAAGGGGAGAGCGCTATCACGAAGCCACAGATGACACAGCTCTTGCACTTTCTTCGAAACCAGTCTCTCAGCAATTTTAAAGTCATGATAAAACTTAGAAGCATAGAAACTCATGGCACAGAAGAAGACAATTTGGCTCAATCTGTCTGTGCCCAGCTCTTTGCTAAAGTAAATACAAAATCAATCCCCTGCTCCACTTTGCTGTTTCTCTCCACACCTTCCTATCATTCAATATTAAACCATTTTATCATTAAAAGATACAATGGTCTCTGCTTCAACCACTTCCTGTAGCAAAGCATGATATGCATCAAGCATTGCTCTGTACATTGTTCGATGTTCCACGTGATTACCAGCATATGGTAATTGGTTCTTTAAAGTCTCAGTGAGCAGCATCTGGGTCAGGAGGTTTGGGGTTTGAGTCCTTCTGCAGAATCACGAGCACAGAAAAATCTAAGTTGAGTTGTACTGTCCAAAGAAACATGCAACCAAATCATTGTCTGCCCTCTTAGGAGGATGTAAAAGATTTCATGGCTCCTTTCCGAGGGATATCGGGGGCGGGGTGGATAGCCCCAATGTTCTGGACATTAATTATCAAATGCTCAGCATGGTCATGATCACACTGCTCCCAGTGGGATCTTGCTGTGCGTGGATTGGCAGCCACATTTCACACACGACGACAGACACCACACTTCAAAAATACTTCATCAGCTGTAAAGCCCTTCGTGATGCCCTGGGGTTGTGGATCACTGCATCGAGGGGTGGCACGGTGGCACAGCTGGTAGAGCCGCTGCCTCACAGCTCCTGTGACCCGGGTTCGACCCCGACCTCCAGTGCTGCCTGTGTGGAGTTTGCACGTTCTCCCTATGACCGCATAGGTTTCCTCCCACATCCCAACGACGTGCGGGTTGGTGGGTTAATTGGCCTCTGTAAATTGCCCCTAATGTGTAGGTGAGGGGTAGGAGAATCAGTGGGAGTTGATGGGAAAGTGAGAGAGAATGGGGTACAGGGAGATTAGTGGGGGAATAGGATTGCTCTGAGAGCTGGCATAGACTCAATGGGCTAAAGGTCTCTCTGTTGTAAGTAAAATAGGTAAAATAATTCTCTCTCTCTCTCTCTCTTTCTGAGCATTATATGGGTGGGAAAGCCCCAGTCAGGATGCGACATTATGACCAATTACTGCACAAACAAAATAAATAATAATAATAACTGCAGGTCTGGAAACTGGCAAATGACAAAGGCAGTGGAAGGGTTAAGCTGGGGAGGGGAGGTGTTGAAATGAAAAGGAAGGCGGTTTGCAAGAGATTCGGGATGAGGGGGTGGTGGTTGGGGTGGAGTTAATAAGTAAGTAAATGGTGGAAATATACTTCGGAAATGCCATTGTACGGCCTCAATTACACAGCAGATTGGGCTTAAATAGCAGGGAGGAAAAGCCTCCCATTATCTGTAATACATTGGCTTCCTGCAGACTGCTGAATCCTTGGGATGCAGTGATAACACTGCTCCTGCCTTACAATCCCCTCACAGATGGCGGACTACCAAGGCACTCATTGCATTGTCGCACAGACCACTCTTCAGGATGTTTGGAGATCAGTTGTGTGCCTGCATCTGGCCTAGGAAGGCCCACTCACAGCAGTTGTATCAGAGGACTGATGGATTGTTGCACAACTCCTGTTGGAAGTTCCTGCCTTAATACACTTGGAATGTGTACAATGTTTAGAAAATGAACCCAGTGCCCTCCCTCTGTGTATGGGCTTTGCTTTTAGCATGGCTGCCTGTAACCTCTGTTATGTCTTTCATTTCCAGTGGCCCTGTCAAAAATTAAAGTGACCCGTCTGTAATGCGTGCTGTCAAAGTTCTGCATTGATAATGCATTACATCAGGGCACAGGCATTGTTGTTGGGAATTCAAGCTCATTGTCCACTCAGCATCCAGGGGAGAGAAAGGCGGGTCGATGCTCTGAACAGGTCTCTTTGCCGGAGTCTTGAGATGCAAAGCTCCACTGGGTGGTGCTGTCCTTTGGGTACATTGAATGCTGAAATTGGTTCCAGTATGGTGTCCATTGCTTGTGGGCACACCTTTGGTCGCCAAATTAGAGAGAGCATTGCTACGTGCAGACCAATGCATGTAGAGTATGCTGTGAATGGATTGGATTACGATGGCAATTCTCATCCAGTACTGGTCTGGTGGCAGTGCTGCCAAATTAGACCTCAATGATGCAGCTAATACTGTGTGTTCCACTCGCAGAGCTGAGCATGTTGGTAATTGGTTTATTATTGTCACACGTACCGAGATACAGTGAAAAACTTTGTTTTTCGTGCTGTCCAGACAGATCATTTCAAAACATAAGTACATTCGAGGTAGTACAAAGGGAAGAGCAACAACAGAATGCAGAATATAGTGTTACAGTTACAGAGACAGTGCAGTAAGGAGCAATAAGGTGCAAGGGCCATGACATCTTTATCATACAAGAGGTCCATTCAATAGTCTTATAATAGTGGGATAGAAGCTGTCCTTGAGCTTGGTGGTGCATGTTTTCAAGCTCTTGTATCTTCTGCCTGATGGGGGGGGGGGGAGAAGAGAGAACATCTGGGGTGAGTGGGGTCTTTGATTATGTTGGCTGCTTTCCCAAAGCAGTGGGAAGTGTAAACAGAGTCTATGGAGGGGGAGCTGGTTTCCGTGATAGACTGGGCTGTGTTCACAACTCTCTGCAACTCAGATAAGATACTGTTGGGGTATAACTGTGACCCTGAGGTGGAGGTCCCATTCCCTGCCTGAGGACCATGGTAGAAAGCTTGAGAATGTTCCACACCATCACACTGAGTTGCAAGGGAGATGCTGCTGCTGTGATAGAGGTGATAGAGAATAAAGGATACTGTTCTGAAAGGGTGCAGCGGGGAGCTGGGGGCATGTGTGCACAGGTAGCAGGGCAGGTTGAGAAAGTGGTCAACAAGGTAGACACAATTCTGGGCTGTATCAATAGAGTATAAAAGCAGTGAAGTCATGTCACACACTTATAAAACATTGGTCTGTTCATCTCTGGTCACCTCGTTATAGACAGGATGTGAAGACATTAGAGGGGGTCCAGAGGAGATTTACAAGAATGGTTCCTGGGATGAGGGACGGCAGTTACAAGGATAGACCGGAGAGGTTGGAACGTTGAAGGGAAGGCTGACAGGAGATTTGATGGAAGTATATAAAATGATGAGGGGTCCAGACAGAGTGGGTAGTGGGAAGCTGTTCCTTTTGGTGGAGGTTGAATACTGGAGGTCACAGGTGTAAAATAAAGGGGAAGATAAATAATAGTGACCTGAGGAAAATCATTTCTCTGCAGCATGTGGTTGGAATCTGCCTTCAGATGTGGTGGGAGGTAGGTTCCAATCTGGCCTTCAAGAGGGAATTGGATAAATATCTGGTAAGGAAAAGTTTTCAAGGTTATGATAAAAGGTGCCAGGAGATAGAATGAGTGAGTCACTCTGGTAGAGAGCTGGTGTGGACATGACGGGTTGAATGGCCTCTTACTGCGCTGTAATTATTCTATGGTTTATTATAATTAGTTTTTCCAGGTATGGCTATTTTAATACCCATGTCCTATTGAGTGCAGTTTGGCTGCGAGAGTGAGAGGGCTTATACAGCAGGACAAAATGCTCAGAGCCACGTCTGCAACCAGCTAAGCAGTTGGTGGAGGATGGCATTTGAAGATGCATGATCTGATTTTAACACTCCTGTAAGGTTATTGAAACTGCATCCAGGTCCTTGCAGCTTGACTCCTGGCATTGACTCGATGGCCATCCACTTCCCACTGCCTCTATAATTTCTGCCATGAGAACTTTCCAATCCCCTCTTAGAGTAGGACAGAGTACATGCACTTTCCACTTCCTCAACCAAAGCCTGCAGTGCCCCACTCTCTCCCATTCTGCGCCATGCCCACTTAAGTTGCATTCACCACTGCACCCACTTTCACCATCTCCAGCTCCAATGCAATTCCTTTTTCGGTTGCAGCTTGGGCTCGCCACTGACGGCTTTGGGCTCCTTGTGTGGGAGCACAGCTCAAGCCAGACGGTTTTAATTGTGCATCATTTTCCATGCACCTGTTTTTTTACCAGCATCCAATTTTATCCCCCTTGATGTTTTGAGTGAGCTATGCTGTACTCCATGCTTCTCTGCATTTCTGTGAAGCTTCAGATACTCCCACTATTAGACTGTTCAGCCCACGTATCAGGCATTGATGGATGGTCATAATTACTGGAATGGCATCTTGCATTTCTATTCATTGCCAAAACATCAGCCCCAATCGGTCCAAGATGTATATCTCGAAGACTATATTTTTTTTTAAGACCTTGCATTTAAAATTATAAGCATTTCCTGTTTGGCTAGACCTCTGCTCCCACGCAAGTTCCTGTCCAAGGGGCTGTGGTCTTTGGCTCAGCTCATCGCAGCTCCTCATCAGAACAATGTGTGGCGCACTAAGACCCCACGAGGATCTGGGATCCATGGCAGCGCTGAATTAGACTGGGGCAGGGGGCTGGGTTATGCTGAGCCCTTGTTGGAGGGATTTTTTCCTTGTTGAAAAGGATCTGCATTGGAGAACAACATCACAGTCCTCATTAAATCATTTGGAAATAATCCAATGCATAGTCTGACAAATTGCGCCTAATTGCCATCAGGGTGGCCTGTGAACTGAACCCATTTGCAGGAAGGTCACACATTAAGGTTACATATTAATTGGCTGCCCTCCCTCATTCTCAACCTAGCTTGTTCTTTTCTAGAGAAAAGAACTCCAGTCTTTGATGCTTGTTACAACCTCATAGTTATGCTATTATCCTTAAAGTCTTTTTTGTTCCACCTTTTGCATCCTTTACTTTTATAATTTGGAGATGGGAACTGTGCAAGGTAAAAGTGTGGTCTAAACAGGGGTACTGTATCCCCTTACAGGTGGCAGTGTGTATCTGTTTGCAGATAAACATGTATCCATTTTGCTTGGGAAGGATTGTTAAACGCTGTGTATAACATAAACAGATTTTGTGGACTGAAGGAGAAGATGCCAAAATAAAAATAATTTGGAATGTTGTTGACATAGGATGTGAGTTCCCAAACGGACGCACGTTAGTCCCACTTGTAGTTGACCTCTTCTTTTCACCCCACCTCTGTATCCTGTTCCCTTTCCTCCATCTGATCTGCACCCTCTTGAGTGGGAGGCCCTGGAGGTGGACAGGGAGGAGGGTGGAGCTCTGTCGGCCTCATTGTGTTGTGGCCTCAAGTGACAATCTTTACATACAGAGAAGATGCACCCTTGGTTGTCCATCTCGATCCCCATCAGATAACCGAGGTGGACGATGTGACCCTGCAGAAGTGATGGGAGTCTCCTGGGAACAGGTGGTATACTCTTTGGGTACTAGCCCAGGCTTGTCTAAAGGCTGGGAAAGTTAATGGGGGACAGCAGGCATGATGAGGAGACCACAGTGAGGGAGAGCTGACCCACAGATCCTCTTGTGACTTTTGTCATCTTTATCAGAGGAGCATCCTTGCCTTGTGGGTTGGAGACAATTGTCCAGTGCTTGAAACTCCACTGGAAGCAGCGTATTCATTTTGAGCTGTTTTTTTGTTGTCTCGCAGTTCCATTCTCCCACACAGAAATATTGAATCCTATTGGATCCATTTCCACCTCTGCCACATCTAAATGACCATATTTCATGGATCAGCTCCAGAGGGATATTCATCTGCGAAGGGCAACACAGACAAGTCTCGCCCTGTCATCTTCCACCCCATGTCACCCTCTCCCACTCCCCATGTCCCCCTTCCCCCAACCTTGGCATCCACACACTGGCACCTCCCAGTAGGATTTGCTGGTTGACTGTAGGGGTCACTAACCCCAGATGGTTTCTGTCTTCCCCTCCTGAGCCCAGAGTTGTCAAGGCCAATGGTAGCACATTAGCAGTCTGAAATGGATTAACTCGACACGAGCCTGCAGTTAAATTAGGACTCGGCCCTGTGGAGATAGAGAGCTTAGTGGAATGGTGTCATAACAACAACCTTTCCCTCAATGTCAGCAAAACAAAAGAGCTGGTCATTGACTTCAGGAAAGGGAGCGGTGTACATGCACCTGTCTACATCAACGGTGCTGAGGTCAAGAGGGTTGAGAGCATCAAGTTCCTGGGCGTGAACGTCACCAACAGCCTGTCCTGGTCCAACCGCGTAGACGCCACAGCCAAGGAAGCTCACCAGCGCCTCTACTTCCTCAGGAGGCTAAAGGAATTTGGCATGTTGCATTTGACCCTTACCAACTTTTATCGATGCACCATAGAAAGCATCCTATCTGTATGCACCATGGCTTGGTACGGCAACTGCTCTGCCCAGAACCGCAAGAAACTGCAGAGAGTTGTGATCACAATTCAGCACATCACGGAAACCAGCTTCCTCTCCATGGGCTCGGTCTATACTTCTCGATGCCTCGGTAAAGCAGCCAGCATAATCAAAGACCCCTCCCACCAGATATTCTCTTTTCTCCCCTCTCCCACTGGGGAGAAGATTCAAAAGCCTGAAAGCACATACCAGCAGGCTCAAGGACAGCTTCTATCCCACTGTTATAAGACTATTGAATGGTTCCCTAGTACGATAAGATGGGCTCTTGACCTCACAATCAACCTCATTATGGCCTTGCACCTTATTGTCTACCTGCACTGCACTTTCTCTGTAACTGGAACATTTTCTTTCTTTTTCAATCTTTTTATTAGTTTTCAAATTAATACAGATTAATATATCAATGTTTATACATGTAATACAAACAGTAACATTTTATTCTGCATTCTGTTATTGTTTTACCTTGTACTACCTCAATGCACTGTGTAATGAATTGATCTGTATGAATGGTATGCAAGGTACGTTTTTCACTGTACCTTGGTACAAGTGACAATAATAAACCAATTCCAATTCCCTGTCTGTTTGCCTGAGTTACCACGCCAGTTGCAGTGTTTACCCAATCAACAAAGTTGCTCTTTATTTTTGGTTGGGTGACTATGAATTCTTTTAATTCATGGTTAATCAAATCAGAGCAAAATACGTTGCTGAAGGGAATAACATGCAGTAAAATGGAGGACCGCATCACATTTGCCTAGATGGCATGTGGAAATAAAAGCTGGCAGTAAAGGTTGCAGGATTAAATCAGGGTAGTGTTGGCCAACCAAGAGGGGAATAATTCTTTTTAACAAATAAATGGAACTGCAGCAACATCTGTGAGTCCAAGTCATGCCAAATCTATACATGAAAAAAAGAACAGGCTTGCCTGCAACACACATCCTATCTGATGCTTGGACTCCATTTCCTGCCCATTACAGGCTTCGCTATTTTAGGCTATAGGTGCATTCAGAATCAACAGGCTGGAGTTAAATGGCCATACACTGTACTGTGCACAGCGCCAGCACAGATGTGGAAAACAGCTCCTGGGCTTCACATTGCTAGCGTGAGCTGGTGGAGCAGTGGGGGCGGGGTGATGGGAGGAAATGAACTGCTTCCTCCAAATCAGAACAGACAGTCTATTGCTGCTTCTTGATAATGAAAATGGATTGACTTGTGATTGTTCAAAAGAGGCAGGATACACTGGAGCAGCTCCTGCTCTGGGTTCAGATCCAGGGAGAGGTCTACTGGGAGAGGTCTCATCTGTCTTGTAGCAGTTGGCTTTTTAAAATGTTATAAGTAAACGCCTCCAGTTTCAAATCCTTGCTCATGTTATCAAATCCCTCTGTGGTCTTGCCCTCTCACCCTCTCTTAGCCTTGCCACCTTCCAAGAGCTCTGTCCTACCATTTCTCCTTCTGTTTTAATATCCTGTTTATATCAGAGTAATCCTGGTTCGTCATCCTATTCCCTTTTTATCTTCTGAATATGAACCAACAACTCATGTAGTGCCTTTAATGTCAGCAAACCACCAACGTGTCTCACAGGAGTTTCATACAAATGAGCAGCAAAAGTAGGCCTCTCAAGCCTGCCTTCCCATTCAAAAAGATCACAACTGATGTGTTGTAACCTCAGCTCTGCCTTTCCACATCTGAATCTTGCCCCAGGGATGGATGCATTGTGGATATCTGTCCAACGATGCAACAACATCAGCTGATGATGGATCTTCTTTTATATCTTTGACTTGGTACCCCTTGCACTACAAAAGACCAATGTAGCATACATTCACATGCTTTGCAGTCATCTCCACTTCAGGAGATAATAGAGTAGGTGGGATAGGTTTAAAGGAGGATCCCAAGGAGGCAGAGATGTTCAGGGAGGGAAGACTTGCAGCTGAAGGCATAGCCCCCAATAGTGGAGTGTCTAAAACCAGGCGAAGGAGCAGTGAGACTATGGAGGGGTTTGAAAACATGGATGAGAGTTTTAAAATTGAGCTTTTGCTTAAATAGAAGTTAATGTGAATAAGATTTGATGTAAGTTAAGATATAGGAGCTATATAAGGCTATGGATGATGGACTGATAGATGGCAGCCAGGAATGTGTTAGAATACTGTCATGTCGCATCTAAATGAAAAGAAAAGATGTGAGTGAGGGTTTCAGCAGCAGATGAGTGAGGCAGGGATGGTCAGACGATGTTACAGAAGTAGAAATAGTTGGTCTAAGAGATGGCCTGGAGGTTATCTCCGGGTGAGGTATGACGCAAGCAGACTCAGTGCCCGGGGGTAAAGAGCAATGAAACCCGGCACAGACAACAAGCTGCACATTATGAGTGGAGAGCAGTAAAAAAAAGGCAAGTAGGCCCCAGACCACACCATGATCGGTCAAATGTCAAATACTAGAGGAATAGCTTTAGGGTGAGGGGGGGAAAGTTTAAAGGAGATGTGCGGCACAAGTTTTTTACACAGAGAGTGGTGGGTGCCTGGAACATGCTGCAGGGATGGTGGTGGAAGCAGATACGATAGTGGTGTTTAAGAAGCATTTAGACAGGCACATGAATATGCAGGAAATGGAGGATCTAGACCATGTGCAGTTAGATAGGTTTAATGTAATTTGGCATCACGGTTGGTACAGACATCATGGGCCGAAGGGCCTCTTCCTATGCTGTACTGTTCTACATTCTATGATCACCTCTAGGCCACGCAGGCTGTTCATTCCCAAGGTCTGGTGGGTTGGAGACAGTTACTTGGCATTGGTAGATATTAATATGTCTTTACTCCCGCCATACATAATAGTGGCAAATCAAAGAAACAGGATCAGCTTATGTGCACAAGGCTGACAGTCCATTAATTAATTCTATTTTACTCTTTTCTAGGTGGGTTAGAGAGTTTCTAAACGATGAAAACCAGGGTCTCAATGTGCTGGTGGACTATCTCTCCTTTGCACAGTGTGCAGTCATGTAAGTAGCCTGAGGAGAGTTATCTGGTATCACACTTGTCCATCTTGGTTGTTTCACGCATCATGTTTAAAATTTTAATTCTGTTAAAGACATCATTCTCTGCTTTTCATCTCTTATCTTTGCTGTCCTTGAAATCTTTCAACAACAGAAGTTGGGCACAACAGATGTTAGGAGTGGATGCATTAAAGCAGCCTAAACAATTTAAAGTCCCTTGAATACTCTTGCGGTAAGTGAATTGTGCGGAAATGTGCTCTCTTACCTCTTGGGTGGCCCAGTAACAAGGAGGGTGTTACTTTTCTGCACATCTGTGGCATTTTATATTTAAATTCCAGTGTAAATTGCTGTATCCATCTCCGGCTAGGGTTCTCCTGTCACCATCTGTGCAGGATTCACCATCTGTGAACAGATTTGGTTCCCATCAGCCACCAGCTACACTTTGTGCACCTGGGCATCTTGCTTCTGCCACTGACAGTTTAACCAAAGAGGTCGGAGGGTGCAGTGCTGAATGCGGATGGATTAGGCTAAATGGCTTTCCTCATCTGTGAGATACCATTGCTCCTTAATGGCCAGGTATAGAGGCAAAGCATCTTCATGTGATCAGGTCCTGGGAGCGTTCCGATTTGCAGTAGTCCCATTATCCATCTTGGGCTTCCCACTGGTGTCTTCCACCACAGCAGACTTCCATGGATTAGCTAACCTTCCTTAATTTGGTTATATACATGGAAACATATGAATTAGGTCACTTGGCCGCTCGAGATTGATCTGCCATTCAATAAGATCATGGCTGATCTGATTGTAGTTTAACTCCACATTACCATTCAACCCAAGTAACCTTTCACCCCTATCAAGTATCTAACTACCTGTGCATTAAAAAGATTCAAACACTCTGTTCCACCACCCTTTGAGGAAGAGAGTTCCAAAGACTCAACCTGGTAAGAGAAAAAAAACTGATTCATCTCTGTCTTAAATGGGCCACCCCTTATTTTTAAACAGTGACCCCCAGTTCTAAATTCTTCTTCCACATACCAAGGGTTTTGGAGCTACCCACATTCTGGTCTGCAAAACCCGGGCTAGTCAATTCTTATTTGGGTTACATTTTACACTCACTGGTTTGTTCAGCAAAACTCAGAGGATGAGAGGCACATCCCTCAAAATGGCAGCTCCCTCATGTAAATCTTAAACCAGAACATCAAGCTTTGTTTATCAGCAGCTGGAGATGCGTGGGGATTACTGGGACCATAGGTTAAATTTTATATGCGGGCACCACAGAGTTCATGACACACTCCCAAGCAGCCCACAGGAAGGGAAAGTTTGGAGGTTCTAGTTGTGAGCTTATATTGGTAAATTTGCTTGGATTTCTTTTTCAGAGGGGCTTTCTAACTACTAATGACATTTGTT
Source organism: Pristis pectinata (assembly GCF_009764475.1). NCBI lineage: Eukaryota > Metazoa > Chordata > Chondrichthyes > Rhinopristiformes > Pristidae > Pristis > Pristis pectinata. Next base: position 9,079,813 of record NC_067450.1, read on the forward strand.
TTACTACTCTGTTTTCCATTTCACCATCGCAGCCTCTCGCCATTCTTCAACGCTTTCGGTAACCAGATCTTTTGAATGTGCATTGCTTCCGAAATGCTCTCTACCATCCAGCTGCTGCTGTCGATGTGCCAACTTTCCACATTTCCGGACTTTTCCACAGTGGAAACTCCCTTGCCTATGATGCCTGGGTACATTTTGTGCGTCGGAAATGGCCAGCGGGTAGAAATTTGTCTTTGGTTGCATTGGAATATGGACCTTCTGTTGTACATTCCCCTTCCTCCTGAAATTTGGTCCCTTTGAAGTCAGTTTCAACTACCAGGAGGGGTTTGAGCTGCAATGTAGATTTTGCAGGAAACCGACCTGCCTTGAATTGGCTCTTGCCAGGGCATGATTCTAAGGGTTTTATTCTTGGGGCATGACCACCAGTGACAAATAGTATGGTAGTGTTGGTGTTATGACAGCAAGGTCCAAAAAGTGTGTGCAAATCTTCCAAAATAAAAATCCCATATCGGCTAACTTGCAAAGCTCCTTGATCCTCGCCTAAATTTTTAGCAGCAACCATTTTAACAAATGTGTACTCTTCCTGTTGATAAAACGGAAGAAGATGCATAGGAGCCTCTGTCCTCAAAGGGGCAACATGATAACTGACTGTGGATGGGGGTGACCAAAAGAGATTTTTATCCCATTGTGACCTAGGTTTGACTTTGACCTTGTGGAGAATGGTGATGATGGTGCACTCGACAAGTCAAAACCCTGGGGCAGGTCTATAGAAGATTTGCACCAGAGCAATGTCCTGCCCCTGGCTTTCAGCAACAGTCTCTCTCGCTCTGCCAGGCAATCTATCCTACGGTATGTACTGCTCAGCTTCTAACAGACGCCAGGGATGCAATGGGTACCTAGATTCAGCCACAGAAGGGTCGGGGTCACCTACCCAGCCCCACCCAGAATAAAAACAATCCCGAGACCTGAAATTAAATCCCACCGCAGCAGCTGTGGAATTATAATTCAGTTAATTATCTGAATTTGGAAAACAACGAGCCTCAGTGATGCCGATCACAAAATTGTGAAAGCTCAGTAGGTCCACTCATATCCTTCAGGAAGGAAATCTGCCGTAGTTCCCTAGTTTGGCCTGTATGTGACTCCAGGCTCACCAATGTAGTTGACCCTCAAATGGGCTGGCAGGCCACTCAGTTGTCACCAGCTCACCACCAACCTTCTCAGGGGCAATTAGGGATTGGCAATAAATACTGGTTTTGCCCGTCGACAGCTGATACTGAAAAAATGAATTTAAAAAAAACAGGATTATTGTAGAAAGTTCAATGAAAGTGCTGTCAGCATCTTTGCAGCCTCTCAATGAATATCACTGCCATGGATTATACTCGGGCACTTGGTTCAAATTCAGGCCAAGCTGACGTCGGGGTCTTAAGGAATGACCCTGGGTCATCTCAATCCAGGACCTAGTGGACATAAAGTTCACAAAGCAACATTCTCCCAATTTACCAGTTTTTTTTCAGAGAGGTCAGATGGAAACAAACAGAAAGGAAACCTCACAATGGTACAGCAGAGGATGCTCATCCAGGGCTGGGGTTGAGGTCCTTTCCTGGAGAGAGCTTTACTCTGGATTTGCCCCAATGCTGCATCTCACTTTGAGCGTACTAGATGGTGGCACGGGGTGCCTCAAGGGAAAAAGAGGGGTTCATTCTTTCACCTTAACTACACAGATTTAGATTATTTAGAAGAACGAGATCAATCTATGTAATCAGTCTAATTAGTGCAGCATCTACACATCAACAGACTGCAATTGTTTTAATGGCCCAGACTTGTGGCTCAATCACCTGTCTGCAATGCCCAGCTAAAGGGAGGCCTTCCACTGTCCTTCCACACTCACTCTGTGAGCCCGCTCTGCTCTTTCCACCCACCATCTGTGCTACAATCACCAGTCCAGTCCTGGCCCTGGCTTTTATTGCTGCGGGTTGGCGAGGGGCAAAGACTAACGCGAGCATCTGGAGCACACATGGGTACTTCGTGAAGCAGACGTGCAGTCAGTAAGGACACGTCCATAATTCTTGCTGTCAGGGCCCTCCTGTTGGAGAGCAGCGTGGCAAATTAAAGCGAGCCTTTCTCTTTTTTCTCTCCCCACTCTAATTCCAACACCCCGGGCTCTTGTGCAGCAAAACAAGATAACTAGCAGGACTGGGTGTAAGTACAGCTCTCCTTAAAAGAGCGCCTCAGTAATGGAAGTGTCGCTTCTCCAGAGTGGCTGAAATCTGAAGGAGAGGCAGAAGGAGGACATTAGGCCCCTTGTACTTGCTCTGCTATTCAATAAGATCAAGGCTGATCTTTCACCTCAACCCTACTTTCCTCCACCGACCCCATTCCCCTTGATTCCCGTAATATCTAAAGATCTATCACTCTCTGTCTTGAATCTACCCAGCTACTCGTCCTCTCGGATAAAGAATTAATTTTGATTGATTTTTTAAGATCTAATCATTCACAGGATGTGGCATCACTGGCAATGCAGTATTTATTGTGCATTTCTAATTGCCCCTGACTGAGGAGGCATTTAAAAATCAACCACATTGATGGGTCTGGAGACCAGACTGGATCAGGGCAACAGATTTCCTTCCCTGAAGGACATTAGTGACAAAGGATGTTTTCCATGTGTCAGTCAGGTGGATCAAGGCCAGCCCTTTCCAGGGCCATAATTCCCTCCTTTGCTTTCCTGAAAGAGCTCCAGTCATCAAGACCCTGATGGCCTTCCCCAAGTCACCATTTTGATTGACAGGAAGCATGGTGGGTAGAGCAGTTGGAAGTGGAAGATCTTGTGGTGAAACCTCCATGAATAGATTCGACCAGAGTTGCAATGTGAAACAAGTGATCTCATCAATCCCACTCCCAGTCACTATATTAAACATAAAGAAATGAGTGCATTACTCATCTGAACTTAAAGTTCAAAGGATACTAATGAAATGCTTGTACTTAACAAGATTGTAGTGGAATAAGTCACTCCCAGCAATCCACTTGGCTCCAAATCCAGCAAGATGCAAACAAAAAATGTTTGGACACTAAAAGTGGCAATGTTCCTTTAAAACCTGTTTTAATGTGTATTTATGTAACGTGTGTGGTATATGTGTGGTATGTGTTTATATGAGAACTGTCAAACTTGAAGACAAATGGGGGCTGCGTAACAATTTTTTTAATACATGACTTTATGAAGAAAGGTTTCATCGCCTTCTCAAGCTATTTGTCGAAACCATTGTGCTTCCAGTTTGACAGATCATTTAAAGGGACAGGGCCATTGCCAGTGATCCATTATGAAGAGAGAAGTAGCTTTGAACCTCGCTAATACTAAAGGAGGTGGAAGTGGGCAGAAGTTAAACCACTGCATCCCTGGAATCTTGGCTTTACAATGTGCTGATAACTTGCCTGTTGCCTCCTGTTTGTGCTGCTGAAGTTTTGTGCCGATACCTGCATTTCATGGAACGTGGGCCCAACGAAACCTCCAGCCAATCAGTAAGGAACCGTGTATCGCAGTTGCCTTGGGACAGAGCTCTTATACTTCCCACATGTTTAATTTTAAGATTTATTTTCTCTCTTGTAGGGTTATGGCCTTTGGTGCTTTGCAAGTGTAGTAATACTGGTTTCCCTGGAGATGTACTGTATCTTTCTACTGCACTGAAGTGTTACATCACAGGCTGGGGGAAAATGAAGTTCACCGAGGTCAGGGGAGGCACAGCAGTGCAGCTGGTAGATCCACTGCCTCACAGAGACCCAGGTTCAATCCTGACCTCTGGTGCTGTCTGTGTGGAGTTTGCACGTTCTCCCTGTCTCTGTGTGGGTTTCCCCCAGGTGCTCCGGTTTCCTCCCATATCCCAAAGGTGTGCAGGTTGGTAGGTTAATTGACTGCTGTAAATTGCCCCTAGTGGATAGATAAGTTGTATAACCTGAGGGCAGGAATTGATGGGAATGTGGGGAGAATAAAATGGGGATTAGTATCGGATTCTTGTAAAAGTGTGCCTCGTGATTGGTGTGGACCTGGTGGGCCAAAGAGCCTGTTTCTGTGCTGTGTGGCTCTTACGTGGAGCTGGAAGTGGGGTGGAGGTAATATGTTAAACAGATGAACCTTATTACACTTTCACTGGGAGAGAGAAACGAGCAGAAACACATCTCAACTCCCAATGGTTGCTTCCAAGCACATTTCTTCCTGTTAAGGTTCTGATTCACCCTCCTCCTCCCTCCCCAGCACAGTGGGAGGGGGGTGCAGTGATGTCCTGGCGGTGGATTTCTTCACTGTCTCATGTTGGTCCTTCATAATGTGCTGGAGTGAACTGCCCTTCAGAAGGTGGGCTTGGTACTGTGTGCCCACTCGACTTGTGCTCTGAAATGCTCCCCTTAGGTTCTATCAGTGTGTGTGTACACCCGTCCATGGAAGCCGAGCTGGAATGGCACTGAGCCAACCCAAAGTTCCTGCCAATTTGTTCACTTTTTTTTAACATCAAAGTAAGTTTGAAACTATTTCATGTGTATTTCTTGTGGTGCAATTTCATGTGAACCTCCTATGGAGCAGGAGTCTGTGCTTGGCCTAAAACTGGAAGAGCCTGGCTATCTTCAGTGTAAGTGACATGAATAGCAGTGACAGCTATCTAGCAAAACCTTTGATTTATAATTGGTTTCTGCACAACCCCTGGGTCTTGGTCCCACACAGCTGGCCCCAGTAACGTTGAGCTGGACTGCAAAGGCATTCAGCAGCACAGGTAGGGAGTCTAATCAAAACAGGCACTCGGGTCAGTCATCCTGCACTGTTTTGCCCTGAATTCCTCAATTCCGATGGCCGTGTGGTCAAAAAGACCTGTGTTTGGCCTTAGGTGCGTCTCCAATGGTTGTTTTGGCTCCATTGTGAATTTTATAATTGTGGTTTTGGTTTTTGAGATTGTGACACTAAATACCACAGAGACGACAGTGGTGGGTTATTTATGACCTTCATTTTATGCAGCATGTGTTTTCTTTTCCTGCTCTCTCCATAGTGCTTTCCTTCCAACATATGGTCATGTCTTTAGATACTCTGGTGGTGCAACAAGGGGCCATAGTGATGGATCAAAACTCCGCTCAATTGACTAATTGCCTGTGGGTGGTCCTTTGCCCCTTCCACCAATCACATGGCACGGGCTGCTGTCCCCTTTTGTGTGCATCCGCCGTTGGCAGACACAGTGACACTGTTGGGTTTTGGTCTTTTCACCTTCTCGGTTCAACATCCATCACAGTGATGGTATGTAACAGGATGAGTTGGGGGAAGAACACGAAACACTGTCCAGCCTTACAGTCTACAGTCTGATTACTGCGTGGAGCAATGAAGATGAAAGCTGTCCAATCAAGTAATAATTTAAAAATTAAACACCCTTCCCCAGCAACTTGCAGCTCTCCATTTCTAGCCAGCCTTATAGGAGCACTTGTCAAACCCTTAATATCCCACTTAGAAAGTCAAGTCAGAGCGCTCAAGTCATAGACCATCCCAACTTGGGTTGACTGGCACCCCATCCACCAAACTAAACACTCACTCCCTGCAGTGTGTACCATCTACAAAATGCACTGCAGTTACTCACCCAAGCTACTCCGACAGCACCTCCCAAACCTGTTACTCTGTAAACCAAGGACAAGGGCTTTAGGCAGATGGGAACACAGGCAGATGGGAACACCGCCACCTGCAGGCTCCCCTCCAAGTCGCACACCGTCCTGACTTGGAAATACATCGCCAGTCTTTCATCACAGCTGGGTCTAAATCCTGGGACTCCCTCCCCATCAGCACTGTGGGAGCACCTTCACCAGAGGACTGAAGCAGTTCAAGAAGGCAGCTCGCCCCCCACCTTCTCAAGGGCAATTAGGGATGGGCAATAAATGCTGGTCTTGCCAGTGATGTCACGTCCTGAGAATGAACTAAGTAAAGCCAGACAGCAATCAACCCCTCAGACCGGGAGTTGGTTTATCTGGAGAATCAATGTGACAAAGGGGTATCATGGAGAGGAGTGGGGTGAAGGGAAGGAAGTTGTAAGAGCAGGATAAAAACCCCAGGATGTTCCCCGCTGTAAACATGGGCCAGATGTAGGTTAGCTCATTCACCCTGCTCTAAAAATGCCAGCACTTGGCTCACCATTGATCTCAGAGCTGCTCTGAGCCACGTTGTGTTGCCAGTGTGGGGCCATTCACTGAAATGTTCCAGGAAGGGGCTTAACCATCGAGTTTCAGCTGACTCAGACTGCATTTAACAGGTTTATGCTCATCAAGCTCCGAGACACCTTGATGCCAACAGATGTCGAGCCTTCAAAGGCTGAGAAGTTCATCAATCCTTGGTTCTGTCAGGACATCCCCAACCCCATCGCTTCCTCTCCCCCCCCCCCCCCGGCTGCACCTCCCAGCCCCCCACCCACCCTATAACCTCTTCATCTCAACTCGGACTTTGACAGCTTGTCACTTGTTTTCAAAGCAAGCTTGTGACACTCTTGTAGAAAGCAATTTCTTAAGTCTTGATGTTATGACTCCCAAAAAACACTCTTGTGCCTGAGTGTTTTCCCTTTCTCATCGTGCAAGCCTGTCCCCTGACCGGGAAAACTACAGCACCAGAGAGGGCGGGAAGAGGCTCGTCCTGCTGCTCTTGGGTCCTTGCTATTTTCGGAAGATCTCTCGTCTGTCTCTGTTCCAGGAACTCCTAGCTGCTTCACTCTACATGTGGGCACTTCCTCAGCAAGATGCAAGAAGGCAGGAGCATTGAATGCTGCATTTGGTTTTATGCTTGTAAAATGAAGCCTTAAATTGCATTGAGCCCAGACAACCCTGTAATATTGAGACAATTCCTATTAATTGAATGCAAGTGTTGGCTAATCCTGTTTGCTGCTTGGTTTGAATCTCACTGAAGCAATGATGTTGGAGCTCTATTGCTTTTCTTGTTCTTGCTCTTGCTCCAAAAGGATTTGTTTTTTTCCACTTGCGAGAGGAATTAATCTTGTAATTTGTCAGGATGTGGGGCTGTTGCCCTTGACTTGCAGTGTTTGGGACCTCAGGGGATTGAGGGACATATTTAAGTGTCTTCCTCCAACTTTCACTTCTCTACCTATGGGTTAAGGCCTTGAGGTGTGTCAACTGTGGCAAAGTGTGTACCATTCTCCGTCCTTAATCAGAAAGCCAGGAGTTCAAGACCCACTCCAACAAATTGAGCAGAAGAATTAGGCTGGCACTCCCAGTGCAGTACAGAGGGAGTGCTGCCTTACTGAAGGTGCTGTCTGTCAAATGGGACATTAAACAGAGGCCTCACCTGCTGCAGATGTTTGAGATCTTGCTGCACCATTTCGAAGGAAGACAAGGGAAGTCCTCTCCAGTACCCTGACCTCACGCAATATCGCTACAGATTATTTGGCCGTTGTCATGTTGCTGTGGGAGCTTGCTGTGCAGAAACCAGATGCTGCATTTCCCACATTGCAGAGTGACTACACTTTATGAGTAGACTGACTATAATTGATTGTCTGTCAATGCCTTTGGGATGCCCTGAGGTTATGAAGGGTGCTGTAACAGTGCAGACTCTTCAGTTCCTGATTTTAGGAACTCCTCCGTTGGCTTCTAAGCTCTGGAATCCGCTCCCTGGACATGTGTCTCTTATAAGCTTTTGATCCCTTGTCCTTATCCTTATTGTCCTGGTTTCATAATGTTCCTGTGAAGCATGTCAGGGCATTTTGTTGTGTTAGAGGCACTATGTTAAAGCAAGTTATCGTATGCCTCATCTAAGCAGGCCGAACTTTGTGTGTGATCTTGGCTGCAAGCGTTGGCAAACTGTTTTAGTGTGGATACCTTTAACACAGTTTTGTTCTAGTCATCTAGGTCGCCAGAGAAATGGGAGTCACTGTCCTGTCACCATCTGGAAAAGGTGCTAGTCCTGGTGGCTGTGTTATGGTGGGTATGCAGCCTGTCCGTTGGTGACTGGAATAACACTGAGTGTCTTCCACAGCTACAGCACCTTGCCTGACAGGAAATTTCTGAAGAATTCCAGACTCGTGAGCCAGAAGGACGACGTCCACGTCTGTATCATGTGTTTGCGGGCTGTAATGAACTACCAGGTATGGCAAATTTAAACTGGGACTTCTCAAAGCTTCCAATTAACTGAAGAAAAAACATGATACATTACAAACAACAAATATAAAAGAGCCTGCTTCCCATCCACACTGTATATCATTGCAATGAACATGTGTCTGTTGACTCTACTCAATTAGTGCAATAGGTTCATTCAGTAAAACAGAGGTGTCTTTTGAAGATCTAATGATGTCTCCTCCCATTCTCCCTTCTGTTTTCAGTACGGCTTCAATTTAGTTATGTCACACCCACATGCTGTAAATGAAATCGCACTTAGCCTGAACAACAAAAATCCCAGGTAAGAAACCAGCACCTTGAGCCTTTTTGTCCACACTCATCGTGAATCATTTCTTCATGCCAACGTACTCGGGCAATTTGTCACTCAATATAACAATACACTCTGGTCTCCTCTTTCCCTTGTTCTCCTTGGAAAGTGCAAACTGATGTTGGGGGTGAAACTTCGACAGCTCACTGGAGCTGTCTGATCTCTCTCCCTAGTGCTCACTCTTTATGTTGTGGGTCTGGGCAGTTGAACTGGACGTGGCCACTGAGCCAATGTGACCATTCAGTTGGGTCGTGGTGGGACTGGGCATTGGCAGGCTTCGTTGAGGACAGCAACCCTTCCACCACCCTGAACACTCCCTCCCTCCACCACCGGCACACAGTGACTGCAGTGTGCACCGTCCACAAAATGCATTGCGGTCACTCACTCAGGATAGCCCGACAATTCCCAAACCCACGACCTATACCTCCAAGAAGGAGAAGGGCAGCAGGTGCAGGGGAGCACCACCACCCACAGGTTCCCCTCCCACTCACACACCATCTTCACTTGGATATATATCTCCGTTCCTTCATCGTCACTGGGTCTAGATCTTGGAACTCCCTCCCCAACAGCACTGCGGGAGCACCTTCTCCAGAAGGACTGCAGCTGTTCAAGAAGGTGGCTCACCCCCACCTTCTCAAGGGGCAGTCAGGCTTGGGCAACAAATGCTGGTCTTGCCTTAACAGCATAAAGAAATAACAGGCTGCTAAATGGTTAATGGTTGAATGTGCAATCTCTTGCTCTTTAACGGGTGGAGGGAAGTGCCAACTTTGCCACTCTAGTGCTTGCTAGTGAGTCACCAGAGGGACACAGCTGGGTAGTCACGCAGAGATCCTTCGGCTTAACCACCCAGCTATTGCAGTTGAAAGGCTGGTGGGGATTTCCCACTTGCACCCTGGTGCTGAGGAGCCTCCTGTGATGGACGGCAGTAATGGGCAAGGCTCCCAGTCCTTAACTCAGACAATTACCTCCCCTTTCCCCCACCGCTGAGATATCATCTTCCCTTCCAATACTGCTCTGTTTCATTCTGATTACAATCCAGCTACAAACCAGGGAATAACACTTTGCAAGATGTTTGTGAGTAATTTGGGGTGTGAAGTTGGGCTAGGGTCTGGGTGTTAGATGACCTTGTGCCTGTGGTTCCCAAACCTCTCCACCCCCAGTGAATCCTCACCTCGTGCAGGCACGGTAGTGTAGCGGTTAGCGTAATGCTATTACAGCGCCAGTGACCCAGGTTCAATTCCGGCCACTGTCTGTAAGGAGTTTGTACATTCTCCCCGCATCTGCGTGGGTTTCCTCCGGGTGCTCCGGTTTCCTCCCACATTCCAAAGACGTACGGGTTAGGAAGTTGTGGGCGTGCTGTGTTGGCGCCGGAAGCGTGGCGACACTTGCGGGCTGACCCCAGAACACTCTATGCAAAAGATGCATTTCACTGTGTGTTTCAATGTACATGTGACTAATAAAGATATCTTTTTTTATCGTGTCTGGGGATCCACTGAAGGTGACAATTGCCATGGTTAGTTGTCAGTCCCAATGTCATTGTACCATAGAACCCCCCGGTTGGGACAGTGTGAATTTGATATCCTCTTTGTGTATGCCAGTCGCTGTTCCCCACTAGTAAAGAAGGGCCCTCTTTATTTTGCAGAACCAAAGCCCTGGTACTGGAGCTACTAGCAGCAGTCTGTCTCGTGAGAGGAGGGCATGAGATCATTCTCTCTGCGTTCGACCATTTCAAAGAGGTACAAGAGCTTTTATTTCCATCCGGACTCAGGAATTCCCAGCACCTCGGTGCTGACTTCTGTGTGTGAAGGGGAATGAACGCGGGGCCTCTGACCTCATCCTTCCTATGACCGATCCTGTCCCCAGTGAGAAGTTGGGACAGAGCAGGCTGCTGCTGCTGGCCAGTGTATGGTTTGACCATCCTGAAGGGGGATTTCCCCTCTCCCCCTTGGGCAAGACCTTTCTGTGGTCCCTGGTGGCAACGCCCGACCTTACGATGAAGGAAACTCATCCTGCATTCAGTGGGAAGGGGAGGAGCTGCCACTCTTAATCAATGTCGTAGAATCGGAGGTATTCACTGCACAGATGAAGCCATTTTGCCAATGCCAGCCAAAAGTGGAGCTGTTTAGGTTACTCCTACTTCCCAGCTCTTGGTCCATAACCCGACAGATTATAGCCAGGGCACCCAGGTGACACTTTCATCCTCCACCACTCTGATAGTGAGTGACAGACCCCATCACTCATTGCGTGAGGTACTTTCCTAAATTCCTTTTCAATCCTTTCACCGGTTATCCAAAACCTCTGCACCCATGCATCTTATAATTTTATACACTGCAGTTAAATCTCCTCTTGCTCTGGGGAATCAACCGCAGCCTGGACAGTCTCTCCTCTTAACTATAACTCTCCAGTCCCAGCAACATCCTTGTAAATGCCTTCTGTGCTGTCACGTCCTTCCTGCAATGTTGTGACAAGAACTGTGCATTGCACTCCCACGGAGCGGAGGAGGTTCCCTGAGTTAGGGTGGGGTGTGGGGTGATAGTGCTGGTGGAGTTCTGAGCACTGGGATCTGACGCGCACGTGATTACCTTCAGGCCATGTCAGGGCAGCCGAAATACTGGCTCAGCGTTGAGGGTACAAATGTGAAGCATGCACGGGCAGTCCATCAGGGCTGGCTGTCTCTGGTGCTGCTGTCAGTGAGCATTTACATCAGTGCCTCCAAAGACCTGGGGATGTAGGAGAAGACTGTGTCTGCTGCAGTACACACTGGCTGTAAGAAGAGTCTGCAGAGCTCTGAAGGTCAGCTTCCTTGCATTGAAGTTCTGCTTCCTACTCTTTGCTCTTGTTTATTTGCTCAGAGTTCTCATATTCCCCTACAACATAGAAGGAGGCCACTTGGCCCATCAAGTCCATGCCAGCTCACAAAGCAATCCCGTTTCCCTACTTATTTCCATGCAACCTATTCTCCCTGACCTCTCTGATTCTCCTGCAGTCACCTACACAAGGGGCATATATAATAAAAACATAAAATACTGTAAACACTCAGCAGGTCAGGCAGCATCTGTGGAGAGAGAATCAGGGTTAACATTTCAGGTCGAAGACCTGAACTGGGAGAGAAAACAAGTTTTTTTTACTCTTTCCCAGTTTTGACGAAGGTTCATTGATCAGAAACATTAATTCCGTTTCTCTTTCCACAGATTCTGCCTGACCTGCTGAGTGTTTCCAGCATTTTATGTTTTTATTTCAGATTTCTAGCATCTGCAGTTTTATAATTTTCATATACCAGGGGCAAATAACAGTAACTATTTAACTTGCCAACCCTCACGTCTTCGGGACGTGGGAGGAAACCAGAGCACCCGGGGGAAACCCATGCAGTTACAGGGAGAATGTGCAAACATGCAGATAGCACGGGAGGTCAGGATTGAACCTGGGCCACTGGAGCTGTGAGGCAGCAGCTCTACTAGTTGTGTCACTGTATTACCCCAGTTCTTCAGCTTTGTATTAATCAGGACCAATGCTGATCAGTTTTCCCAGTTTAACCACAGGTTGGATACGAATTTATTGCTTCCCTTCAATTGGACTGCAGCTCATATATCAGAGGGTACGACAGCCATTAGCTTTCTCTCTCCTTCTTTTGGTGATCTGTTTTCCTTTTTGCTAAGAAATAGTAAAAGGTCAAGCCTAGCCCTAACCCTCAGATGACAGAACATCAGACTTTTAATCTGAGATCCAACAGCTTAAATCCCTGTTCGGGTTAAGTTTCAGGTCATAATTGTTCAGAAAGATATTGGATTGAAAAATTGTGGATCCAATTACTAAATGGTACAAACCAAATATAATTAAGATAAATACAGACAGACTTAAAAGCTAACCTTCGAAAATAAATTGGCCTGACTGGCAGACAAGAATGAAATTAGTTCCCTGTTATGAACTGGTTTATTCAGTGCCCCTTAATAGATTTTGAAAAAAAGCACACATCCCTGAACAAACCCTGCACTTTGATCTCCCAAGACATATTCCTGAGCCATGGGTCAAGACATAAGGTCACCCCAACTCCAAACCCACCCCTCAAACACCTTAACATCTAATCCTATACCATAATACCACTAGGAACCTCATCGTAATGCTAAACGTGACTGGTCCTTCAACAACATATGCCATATTTTTTGGAAAATAGGGTATTTATTCTCATTCCCTCCCCCATTGTCCCAGTCTGGGCTGGATAAGGCCATGTGGAGATGGATTGAGGGTGGTGAAGATATGGGCCGAATCAAAGGGGCAGTTACCAGTGAAGCCAAAAATCTCAGGGGGTGATAATAACACACACAAGAGGGGCAATCGTTCTGCTGCCCACAAGCTTATACCCTAACCACGTTCTTTTCTTTTTAGGTATGCAAAGAAAAGCATCGCTTTGAGAACCTGATGGAATATTTTCGCAATGAAGACACCAACATAGATTTCATGGTGAGAGTTGGAAAGGCTCCTTAATAGGGGTGAGGGTGTGAGGTCCAGCTCCTGGTGCTGAGAGTCTTTGGATAGGAGGGAGGGCTGACAGTGACTTCCTGGCCCTTATTTGCCCCTTGTGAGGATCCATGCCAATAAAGGCTGCAAGATGAGAATATTAGGAGAGGGAAGCAGAGAGGTTCATGGGGAAATTCTATATCTTCTCAAAGGTTCTCAATTGGTTGGGCAATGGAGTTCAGTAACAACAACTTGCACTTTTGAAGTGCTTACAGTGTAGCAGGCTGCGTCAAGGCACTTGACAGAGACATGAGAAAAATGGTTACAGAATTGGGATGGGAAAATTCAAGATGCCCAGAAGCTTGGCCGAGGAGCTTGTGGGGCCGTAGGTGGGAAGAACAGATTCCAGCTCCGTGGACTGAAGCCAGTACTACCACTTGCTGCTGGAGCTTTGGTGGGCTCCAAGAGAGGCTGCAGGGGCTACGTAAGCTGTCAGTGAGAAAGGACGAGTCCAGTGGATTAGACATGGGTGTCGTAGGATTCGGATTTCATTGGCAGTCATTGTAAGCAAGTGTGCCCTGCAGATACAGTACATGGACCTGTAGAAGGTGGGATCAGATCGACTGTTGTTTAACTGGAGTATAGGACTAAGAGTTGAGTGCTGAGCTGGAGATGGTGTTGGTTCAGGATCAGCTGAAATTGTGGGGTGATCAACACAGGTTGTCAATCTCCTTGCTGTCCTCTACTTACTTTAAGTGGGAGAGCAGGTTTTATTATTAAAAAAATCAGATTTGCAATTTATATCAGTGTTGACTGGTTTATCATTAATATCATGTACTATTTTTCCAGTTTTTATTTTGGAGGCCATTATTGTCCATTTTACAATGCATGCAGGATCATCAACCCTTCCAATGCTGCAGGAGTTTGTTCTGTCACTCAGGCCTGTGCTGACTCTTTTGAGGAAACAATGCAATGAAATCCACAGCCCTTCAATTTTCTTTCCTTCACTTATTTAGATTCAGATTAGTTTATTGTCATATACACCAGGGTGCAATAAAATTCCTTGCTTGCATGAAGCTCACAGAGTAAACAGTATACATGGTAATAATAAGTACAATAATAAATACAACAACAGTGCAAAGCAACAGAATGATGCAAGGATTGTAGTGCAGGTGCAAAGATTGTCGTGCAATTATTTATCCAATTCCCATTTGAAAGTTATCATTGAATCTCCTTCCACCACCCTTTCAGACAGTGCATTCCACACCTTCATAAGAGTTGCCTTTAAATCAGTGCTGCAGTGGAAGTTACTCTGATGTCACCTCTAAGGTCCCTTCTCTTTCCCCTTGCTTTCTGCCAGGTGGCATGCATGCAGTTCATCAACATCGTGGTTCATTCTGTGGAGGACATGAATTTCCGGGTCCACTTGCAGTTCGAATTCACCAAACTGGGTCTGGACGAGTTCCTGGAGGTGAGTGTGAAGGAGCATCATTCTGCAAGAGCACAATGCAGTGCTGGTAATCGTGGTTCCATTTAAAAACACGACGATGCTGGAGGAACTCAGCAGGCCAGGCAGCATCCGTGGAGAAAAGCAGGCGGGTCCTGACCCGCAGTGTTGACCACCTGCTTTTCTCCACAGATGCTGCCTGGCCTCCTGAGTTCCTCCAGCATCAGTGTTTTTCATCCAGATTCCAGCATCTGCAGTCCTTTGTTTCTCTCATGGTTCCAGTTAATTCTGGCGATTCCTTACTTTGTTCTACCACCTCCCCACCCCTCCCCAAGGGCAGGAGTACTGAAGCCAGTGGTCAGCCCCCCTCACACTAAATCATAAAGCCCCTGAAAACAGGCAAGGTGCAATTAACCTCAGCCAGATGACTGCCACTGCATGTGTTGTGTCAACTTTGTGTTGACTGCTAACTAACTGTGTTGGCTGGATAGATCGGCAGGATTGTCGGTGTGCTGAGTGTCCTGCACCAGTGCAAGCTAGGCCTGTGCTGCTTAAAGTTAATCTTCACCTCTTAAAGGGGAGGTTCATTGTGGCTGAATCAGGTGGTAGAAGTCAATGCAAAATTGAATCTGACCAAGAGAAATAGAGACCAATAGCACAACACTAGAGAGGACTGGGTCTGGAGTTTTTGGACCCCGACTCTGGAGGAGGAGGAGGAATGTCCTGTATCCACAGGGACTGGGAGCCCCTACAGACACAAGGTCAGCAGGCAGTGACAGCAGATATCCAAGGAGGTCAAAAGCCAAGAGTCCAGCCCATGTATCTGAAGGTATTGCTGCAAGTTCAATGCCCTAACACCAGTGGTCAAGGTCAGTGATGGACCAAACCCCAATCCCGTTAACAGCACCACTAACCTCAGGTACTGTTCAGTGGACCACACCTCCAATGCTCTGCTGCCAACGCACTATCAGGACTCAGCTCATGGGCTCCACTGCACGCACACATACACAGTCCTTCTGCAAACTTCATACCACAGCTCACATGCATAGCTGGCCGTTCAACCCTGAGAGGCACATCCTCCAAACATGTTGCAAGGTGCTCAGTCGTGCATTTCCCTGTCTGGGGGACAAGGTGGCCCAGAGGCAGCAGGAGGGGACCAGAGGGGCATGAGCTGCCTATGTGTCCGAATTCCCTGGAGGAGCCAGGATTGAGCCAGTGACCAGTGAAGGAGACAGTCGTCTCATATCTGTAATAAAGTTCCAAAATGATAGCGTTGGCATCAAATCAGTGTTGCATGAAGATTGAGATCTAGTTACTCCCCATACTTGTAGTGCTTGAACACTCATTGTATAGTACAGCCATTATTTGGGAGCCCTCATAGTGTCTAAACAAAAAGGGTGTGATTAATCCCAATTTCTTGCACAATAGGTCTTGTTGTCCAGTTTTATAATGCCCCCTCTTATCTTGAACCCTCACTTTGGAAATTTTTTGTCCCAGTGTACTACTTAATCTGACACAGTTCACTTAGTGATCCACAGAAGCACGTCCCCCTGGTAATCGCCGGCGTTTTCAAAACACTGCTTGAATGATGCTCTGGGACAGTTGCATCCTGTCTGAGTATTTTGCCATGAATCCAAATGCCTCGCTGGAAATGTTGATCAAAGGAAATGCATTTTACAGCGAGTTCAGCAAATAAAGCAGATAAAAGATTTGTGCCTGGGAATTGTTCCATGCTGATTTTGGCACTAAAGTAGGGTTGTGGGTCACTCTAATGCTGCTTGTGAAAGTCAATTAAAGAGTGAGGTTTTGAACTGTGAGGTTCAGAGAACAGTGCTGTCAGATTTCCCAGTTTCAACTAACATTGGCCGTTTCAGCCCAGTGTTCCCTATTGACATGTTACAAGTTCTCACAGCTGCCAGCATGTAGACCAGCAGGTGCGATCACTGCAGTCAGCTCTAAGAGGGACACACCACAGTACCAGCTGCACTCTTCCAACTACAGGAGAGTGTTGCAACTGAATGGGTGAATGCTGCAATAACGGGAGGGGAATGGAAGAGTGTTCCCAGGGGATCAGAGGGGCCGGGACAGGCTGGTGAAGAACTGATCCCAAAGTGCACGGAGGTCATAGTGACCCTCCAGGGTTACAGCCCAGTGTTGCTGGGGGGAGGTTGCCAGGGAGATCTCTGTAAGGACGAGTACAGTCTCTGAACATCTGTACTTTGGGGAAGCCGGCAATGGAGACAAATCCCCGTGCCCACTCTCCTGCTACCGGAGGGCTGGAGGAGCAGTAGATGGAGTCTCCTCTCCTTGAGCATGGAGTTTGGGGTGACCTCCATAACGCAGCAGTGAGCAACAAACTGTGAAATGTGGCAGAGGTCAGCAGCAGCAGCAGCAGCCTGGAATGGTCCTGAGGTCAGGAAGCTGAGAGTGACTGTAATCACTTCTTGTAATCATGTCGTGATACAGCCAGTAGAGCTGCTGCCTCACAGCTCCAGAGACCCGATTCAATCCTGACCTCCAGTGCTGTCTGTGTAGAGTTTGCATGTTCTTCCTGTGACCGCGTACGCTTCAGTTTCCTCCCACATCCCAAAGACGTGTGGGTTGGGAGGTTAATTGGTTGCTGTAAATTGCTCCTAGTGTGTAGGAGATGGCTGGAGAATTGGGGGAGTTGATGGGAACATGTGAGAGAATCGGTTGCTGGGAAATAAGCAGTAGAATGGGAATGGTGGGATTGCTCTGTGGGTTGGCGTACACTCCATCAGCCAAATGGCCGTTTCCTATATTGTGAGGAAATATGGAAGACAGACATATGGCCACAATCCACCTATGATATCCATTAAATAGTCATGTAAGATGTCCTGCTGAAGGCGTACTCAATAAGATAGCAAGTCCCTTCCAAGAATGGCAGAGTGCTTGTTTACAGTCAAATTCAGACAGTTTGTAGTCTCTGCCAATTTTTTGTGCAGAGTCTCCAAAATGACCCGATATGTGTGGGTAGAAAATTCCCTTCTGCTCAGTGCAGCTTCAAAGCCCTTTAAATCAGCATTCCTCAAATTCCACACTACGTCAATGGCCTTGTCACCCTTCCACTCTTGCTTTGGAAATGCACACTATTTACTCAGAGGACACTACAGTCTGTTATTGCATCCCTAATGATGGTTTCAATTGGTTCCCCCACCCCCCAGAAATCCAAGCACACGGAGAGCGATAAGCTCCAGGTTCAGATCCAGGCCTACCTTGACAATGTGTTTGATGTGGGTGGTCTACTCGAGGATGCTGAGACCAAGAATGCGGCCTTGGAGAAGGTGGATGAACTGGAAGAGCACATGTCACACGTGAGTGTATGATCTGTTACCTTGCCCTCTGACCTTTCTCCCCTTTGTGTGACTCTCTGGTGGTTTCCATTGTGGTGAAGGCTTCAGCTCAAATGGAACAGGTTTGCCTGGCTGAGAAAGGCAGGTAGAGCTTCGGTTTAAGGTCTCTCCTGATACCTGGCACCTCCAACAGTGGAGCACTATCTCAGTGCAAATGTGTGAAGCAATTATTTGCAGCTATGTCGTGCTCTGGCCTCTTACCATGACTATTGTCATGGGCTTTTTACAAACATACAGATTAGGAGCAGGAGGAAGTCACTCGACTCCTCAACTCTGGTGAGGTGGGACTTGAAATCCCAACCTTGTGACTTTGGCATGAGACTGTGATGATAGGTGAGCCTTGCTGATACTTGGGTTGGGACTGTATAAAAGGGTGTAATAGGAGATCGATTGCCTTTCATCCGAGCTTGTTGGGCTTTTGAGATTTAACCATTTTAACCCAAGTGCAGAGTCAGACAAACACTAGGATTTGGCAAACAAAAGGGAAGATGTGAAGTAGCTGCTTGCAGCTGAGTTGTGTTCTTGTCTCTTACCGTCTCCCATATAAAGACATAACAGGCTGATTATTGTCACTGACTTTTTAGGATGGGAGCCTCTGCCCACAATTTTTCATCTAGAACAGAGTGATGCATTCACTGTTCTAAGAAGCTTGCCTTCTATGCCTATAAGCTTGCAGTTAATAAATCTTTAAACCAGAGGAATTCAGTGGGACTCTGTTAGTATCTAGGTGCAATAAAAAACAGGTGGGTGCTGGAAAACATTCAGGAGGATAAAAGGGATTTTCTCCTGCTTCTCTTGTTCATGGCTCTGTAGAGGAGAACTGTTATCATTCAGTGAGAAGTAGAATTGCAGGTACATTACCCCTGTGTTGTTACTATACTAAGTGTCCATTATCTGCTGACTTGCTATTTGCAGATCCACGTACTCATAAGGTCAGCAATGTTTTGGTGTGTAGATAGTGTGATTCTCCAGGGCCCCGTCCTCTGTTACCCAGTGAGTCCTGTTTGCTATGAGATGGATTGCGTTTGATTTCTTCTGCTGGCAAGCAGTGAAATATCAATAGTCGGTGTGTGGCTGGAGCTGGGGTTGGGAAACTCATGGATCAGGTATCATGAGTAGGTTTGCAGTTGGAGCTGGGGTCTGGAGCAATTGGTTCGACAGGCTGAAACATACGAGACGAAAGATACAAGATGAAACTTACATATAAGTTGTATCTGTGGAGGGGTTGACCACTGCATGTCACTGCAGCCTTAGTGTCATTGCTACCAGATTTAGTGGTACCTATGTTTTTTTTTGTTATGGGTGAAAAGTTCATGTCCATATCCCTCGCTAGCATTGAGGACTTAGCACATTGGGTACACCATACACCACACCTACGTTCCACCTCAGGATTTTTTTGGGGTATAATTTGAATGTGTATCTGGAGACAGACCAGCCACCAGTGAGAAAGTCCTGTTGTGGTTGCACTTTCAACCATCCAGAATGTAGGAATGTCAGGATCTGTGCTTTTGGCTGAACTGTACCTCAAATAGTTGCGCAATCCTAAACGTACTGAATCAACATCCCAAATGTATGTGTGCATTCTGAGAAGAGAACGGGGCTTTGTTTCATATGGATTGAAGCTGAAACTCTTATCTTTCCTCCCAGTTAGTAGAGAAGCTTCAGGAACTGGAGAATGAAAATATGATGAGGGTGGCAGAACTGGAAAAGCAGTTACTCCATCGAGATAACGAACTGGAAACAATTAAGGTAGGGTCTGCTGGCTGGGATTGGGCAGGGTCAGCGGGCTGCTGAAGTCTCAGTTTAACAGAAGAACCAAGAAGCTTGTGGACAGCAGTGGCTGCCATTGTATCCCAGGAGGTACTGAGTTATACTTGCCCTCTGTTTCCAGTGAGGGTAACAGAATTGCACACAACTTCAAGGGGTCTAATTAATGGCTTGACACTTAAATTCACAATTACCTACCTTGTGATGTTTAGGACTCCCTGTACTGAAGATGGTGTAAGTCCCAATGAAAATCTGGGCTCCAAAAGCAGGCTTCTTTGTATGTAGGCTACCAGAGACCTAGATTGCTGACCCAGAGGCAGGAGTTCAATTCCCACCATGGCAGCTGGGGAACTAATTCAAATAATTAAATAAATCTGGAATTTTAGACAAAAATTAAGTTAGACTCAGTAATGGTGAGCATGAAACCGCTGGATTATTGTGAAAACCAGTCAGGTTCATTCGTGTCCTTCAGGGAAGGAAATCTGGCCTCCTTAGCCAGATCCACCAATGTGGTTGACTCTTCACCGTCTCCTCAGTTCAGAGGCAATTAGGGATGGAAATAAATCATTGCCAATGCCAGTGATGTCCACGCCCCATGGATGAATAAATTCTGCTTAACAATCTTTGACATAGTTCTCCGTACCATTGCCTGCATCCAAAAAAAGCCTTTTAATGAATGAACACTGGCTGGCCAGAAATAAGGTTAAGGACACTGCACTTTTTTCAGCTCCTGGCTGGCATTTCTTTGAAGCCCATTGTGGAGTGACTCTGGTTGTCGTCGACCAGGTGGCTTGCATGGACCACCCGGCACCTGGTTGGGGGGGAGCTCTGCTCTTGGGGTGATACAGGAGTTTAGTCGCCAGGCATGGTTTGACTGCAGTCTGCCACCCATGACAACTCTTTGTGCCCTGACAGGAAACCTACAAAGATGCCAGCAGCCAGGTGCACACCTTGCGAAAGATGATCAAAGAGAAGGAGGAGGCTTTCCAGCGGCAGTTTCACCTGGGGAGGCAGATGGCCGACCTGCAGCACGGATCCATTGGGGATTGTCTGGACGGAGATCCGATCACACTGTCTCGGTCTTCCATGGATTCAGAACTGATCCAGAGCATCCCTGCAGCACCCACGCCCCCAACCCCTCCTCCACCACCAATAGCCCCTCCACTACCAGGTAAAATTGCAGCGCTCACCACTCACAGAGGCCAGGTGGGTGGGAAGGATGTGTGTCCTGAAACTAGGTGTGGGTGCTGGTTGTTGGAGCTGAAGGGGTCCATTCAGTCCCCATGAGATTTTAAGCTTCCAGGTCTCCTCTGCATCTGCCGATCGTGCATGAAGCTGGTGGGAAAGGTCCCCGGGCAGGAGTGGGTGTAGTGAGAGTCTGCACAACACCCTGGGGCCCACAGAAACCTGCCGCCGGCAAAGTGATGGAACTTGGTAGGAGAGGGAGAAGCCCAAGGCAGGCGAGGCCCAGAGTGTCCTCCAGCTCCTCCTCCTGGCCCACAACAAAACTGCACGCACCCATGTCCCCTCACCTCTTCTGTCTGCAATGCTGCCTGCTTGTGCTGGCTGGAGCAGGATGGCATCGCTTAGTTGATCCACCAATAAAATGTTAGGCCCGTCTGAATGGTGGCTTTGGGACACAAGACTAAATTAGGCCATTGGCTACCTATGGATGGACACCTTTCACAGGAGTCAAGATGCTGCTGTATAGATTGGCAATAGAGTTCAAGTTTATTGTCACAGGCACATATTCTCAGGGTATAAATGCCATGAAAATCAGCTTTTTGCAGCAGCAGCACAGGGCATTACAAACATGACAAACATAAGTTAACGTAAACTTAAATTAACATAAATTATACATAACTTAATGACAAAATAAACAAAAAAAAAGCATAATGACATCAGTGCTAGTTGCGGGCAATATAGTTCAAGGTAGTGTTGAGGCTTTTCAGGTGGGTTCAAGAACCTGATGGCAGTGGGGAAGAAGCTGTTGTTAAACCTTGAGGTGTGGGGTCTTCAGGCTCCTGTACTTCCTGTCTGATGGCAGCATTGAGAAGCGGGCACGGCCTGGATGGTGGGGGTCCCTGATGATGGATGTCGCCTTCCTAAGACATCGCCTCCTGTAGATGTTCCTCGATGGTGGGGAGAGCTGTACCTGTGATGGAGCTGGCTGAGTCTGCCACTCTCTGTAGCCTCCTGCATTGGAGTTCTCTTACCAGGCAACCAGTCAGAATGCTTTCTACTATACTTCTGCAGAAGTTTGTCAGAGCTTTCAATGTCATGCCAAATCTTCTTAAACTACGAAGAAAGTAGAAGTTATGTAGTATTTAAAAGAAAATAGAAAGTATGGAAGTATATTAGGAATAGCAGAGCAAGCTCTCAAATTTCCTTTAAGACTCACACCTCCCTATATTGTTCATGCCCAGCCCCCAAGCATACAGCCCACCTGATTTGGCCTCAGTGCTCTTGACCTGTTCTTGGAGCCAATATTCACCCTCTTTCAGTTTTCAAAGAAAACCAAACTCTCGCACATGCACTACACAGGTAGTTAGATGATGGCCCAGCTGTTTTGAGTGCTTTGACAACCGGGGAGGGGACTTTAATAAGCAAGACTACTCTGGGTAGATGAGAATGCAGAGTTGAGGTTACACGCAGACCATATTAAATGATGTGATCTTATTAAATGGCGGAACAGCGTCGAGGAGCTGAGTGACCTACTTCTGCTCCTAATTCATGTGTTTGTAGTCCATTCTATATTTTTCCACCATCTACATCAAGTCTATCTCTCCACAACTGCACCTAATTGCCCTGCTTCAGTCTCTGTTAGCACATTCCCTAATTCTAGTTGTGCCTTAGTGTAAAACAATGCCAGTAGACTACTCTAGTTTACTCCTTTCCTTCAATCCCCTGGGATTTGAAGCCTCATCATGGTAAACATTTCCTAAGATCCTCTTCATAGTCCCAGCGACTTCAACCCCCTTACCTTGAAGTCTTCCCCTTATTAGCCCCCCTCTTTAATTTTTACTCTTGACTTAAATTCTTCCCAAAAACCACACAATCCTTCTTGCCCTTTCCAAAACATGCATCAGGTTGTGAGGCTGGCCTGTAATCTGCCTGAAATTAGTTTTGAAACTCAGTAAGTCCGGGCCTCGTGTGTCAACAGTGGCCCTGTCCGCAGTGAGAAAATGAAGGTCTCCTGTCTCTGCCTTACTCCACACATGGCTGCGATGAGATCAGAAGTCAGCAATGTTCAAAGCCGTTACCCAGCACTTTCTTAAAATAAACACCTACCTTGCCTAAGTTGCCTTCTTAATTAATTAAACAGCTTTACTGAATTTAGTCAGAGGAAATGAAATGTAAATATGACTTGATACACCTTTTTACTTCAGCGGAGGAGTTGGAACTAGGTTGCAAGGAATCAGATGTAACATGAACGCTGCAATTGGAAATCCCAAATGATTAGAGAGGAGAAAAACACGTGCAGACAGGGACTGAGCTGGACATCCCCTCTGTCCTGGTTAATGAGTGGGAGGAACCTTCGCCATTTTCCAAATCGGAGACTAATTACATTGGTATTACACTGTGTCTTTGTTATCTGCTGATTTACTATCTGTGGATCTGTGTACTTGTGAGATCCAACCAAAGTATGAGAGCGTGTACCTATATTTGCGAGGTCGGTCCACATTGTGGGCCAGGGATGCATCTAGAGTCAGGGTGTGGAAAACTCTTCATAATATTACTCCCTAACTGGCACAGTGGCACAGCAGGTAAAGCCGCTGCCTCACAGCTTCAGCGACCCGGGTTCAATCCTGACCTCTGGTGCTGTCTGTGTGGAGTTTGCACGTTCTCCCTGTGACCGCATGGGTCTCCCCCGGGTGCACCAGTTTCCTCCCACGACCCATAGATGTGCGGGTTGGTAGGTTAGTTGACCACTAAGTTGTCCCTAGTATAGGTGGGTGAATGGTAGAGTCTGGGGGGTGTTGATGGAATCATAGGGAATATAGGTTATAGGGAAAAGGATTGCTTTGTGGGCTGGCATAGACTGGATGGGCCAGACGGCCTCCTTTTATGACATAAAGAAATCTGGAAACATAGAAAAGAGCACCAGCTTTCCCTGTTATTTGCACCCTTTTTCCAAGTCGCGTTTTGCAGCTTCACTACTCCCTCACTAGCCCTGCTGTTATGCAGAGACCAGATTACTCTAAGCTGCTTGGGTGAGTACTGTGGGGAGTAGGCCTCCTACTCCTACAAGGTGCCAGTGGCAAATCGCCCCATGGCACTGCCTCAGACTGGGCATTGCGGCAGTACAGGTGGCTTGGGGAGGGAGTTGTCAGTCATTTGGGAATTGGCCGGCATTGTAGCTGATCCCACCTGGATAGAACTTGCATGCCTCCCAACCTCACTGCTTGTATGACTGCATAGCAGTTAAGTTACTGGACCAGTAATCCAGGCTTCTGGACTAACAATCGAATTCCACCACGGCAACTGGGAAATTAAATTTACTTGATACCTGGAATAAACTGTGAATCTCAATAATGGTGACGGGATTGTTGGAAAAATCCCACCCAGTTCACTAGGGGAGGAAATCTGCTGTCCTTACCTAGTCTGGCCCATGGGTGACCGCAGAGACATCCTCTGTGCTTGACTCTTAACGGCCCTGCAAATCACTCAGCCTGAGTATTAGTTTGAGATGGGTCTTAAGTGGCCAGTAACAGTCACATCCTGTGAATGAATTGAGAAAAAAATAATCACTAACCCTCCTCCAAATCCTTCCTCAGAACTGGCATTGTGTTTGCATGAGGTCTAATCTTCTGGATTGATTAAAGGTGCCAGATTCAGTACTAATGTGACACAGTGATAAATCTACTCAGATGAATTAACATGTGAATGGAGCTTAAAGGCTTCCTTTAGCTGGTGTAAGTACTTCAACCAGAATTGCACTTGCTTGGCCTGTTACCATCCTTCACCGCTATGTGGTTGGGGTGGCTGGAAGAGGCTGGGGGGTGCTTTCACTTCCCCTTCCTGTAGTCCATCCTGGGTTCAAAGACCTGCTGACCAGAATGGGCCACTGATTCAGCCAACATTATGGAGATGACTGCCAAGGGGACAACATGGATACATTTTGATTGAGACAGCTTTGCTGTTTACAATGCCTCCAGCCTGTTACAATCCAGACGTGGCACTGCTGGGGTTCAGGCCCTACCCTTAGTTCTGATGAGGGGATATAGTTAAAAGCAAGGTATGTACACTTTCCCAGGGCAGGCACAGACTGGAGGGGTTTAATAACATTCATCTCTTCCTACAGGTCAAGTCCCACCTGCGCCACCCCCACCACCTGCAGCTCCTCCATTACCTGGTAGCTCTCTATCCGTTATTCTCAGCCACGGATTGTCAGGTAACGGTCTATGTGTTTTATAAAGTAATGTTATTGATTGCTAAACGACCTTTACCAAAGACAAAATAAAAGATATGGCTATAGCGGGCATTTCCGTGCCATGCTCTGCTGTGTTTGACATGGCACATGCTCTTTCTGCTTCACTTAACCAATAGATTGTGTTTGCTGCAGCAAGATAATATTTCTTGCTGTAATTGTCTAATCTCCTTGCCTCCTGAAAATGCTGTCTCTGCTTATCTGTAACCTTCTCCAGCCCAACCAGCCTTACCAAACTTTACCCACTTACCACCCACCCCTCCCACCCAAAGCTCTGACCTCTTAATTTTTGTCCATTACGGTTGTGCCTTTGGCTACCAAAGTCTTAAACTCTGCAATTTACTCCCTAAATCCCTCTGCCTCTCTATCTCTCTCTCTCTCTCTCTCCCCTCGGACCTCCTTAAAACCTCCCTCATTGACTCATCTTTTGGTCACCTGCCCCAATAGCTCTATCTGTGGCTTTTCAGTGTCTTGGGGTTGTTTAGTGAAGGCACGATATGAAGGTTTCTTAAGGCACTGTGCTACTGCAGCCAGGAGTTGTATGTCAAAGAATCTCTTCTCAAACGGTTGCTGCTGCTGCTTGTGGAATCTTCCTTTCCAGTGGCTGGGCATGGAACACCATCTGGGAACAACAATGAGAGGAGAATCCCATAACAGTTAAACAGCCTGACCAATTTTCTGTCCAATCAGACGCACTGCTTTAAAGACTCAAAGTGAAGTATTCTCTGAAATTTAGAGTGTGATTTGATCAAAGTTTTAAGGTATAGAGGGGGCCTGATTGGGTAAGTGGAGAGAAACTATTTCCACTGGTCAGGGGGCAAAGTCTGAAAGTCAGAGCCAGGGTTTAGGATGAAGTTTGGAAGGACTCCTACACGCAGAGGGTGGTGGAAATTTGAAACTCTCTTCCACAGATGGCAATTGATGTCAGATCAGTTGTTAAATTTAAATGCTGGCCCAAAAGCCTTTCGTACTGTGATCTGAGTCAAATGTTTCCATTTCTCCTTTCAGCCATTCGGATCAAGAAGCCAATTAAAACAAAGTTCCGTTTGCCGGTATTTAACTGGATGGCGCTAAAACCCAACCAGATCAATGGGACGGTCTTCACTGAAATCGATGACGAAAAGATATTAGAGGTAAGCTGGCTGATTGACTTGAGTATTTTCCCCCTCCCCATCTCTGTGGTGCAGATGAGACGACAGGAAACAAGTTAAGTCATGCCACAAGAACAGAGAAAAAGGGCCTGGGACAAATGCTTGTTCACCTGTTGCCCCTGCCTGGCCCCAATGAGTAATGCAACAGCCGTGTTGAGTTTGTAATAAAAACAGCAAATACCGGTAACCCTCAGCAGGTTCGGCAGCATCTGTGGAGGGAGAAACAGAGTTAATGTTTTGAGTCAATGACCTTTCATCGAGGCCGTTATAGTTGACTTTGCTCAATTTTCATTACTATTTTGGGCAGTGGTCTTTTTTCCCATTTATTCTGCTCCCCAGTCTTGACCATCAACCTCAACAGCCCAAGAATTGTTCCATATGGGTTTGATGTTGTGGCTAGATGTTGATTTTAAGCCATACAAAAGTACACAGAATATCCACTGACCATGGGATAGGTGCAAAGGGAAGGTAGACAACAATGAGGTTAGAGTACAGTGAGGAAGATGCTGCAACTTTATCTATCTTTGGCAAGATTGACCCAGAACGGATGAAGAGCTAGAACTGGCAGTTGTTCAAGATATTTAGCAGCATTCGTCAAGAGTTGGGGGGTGGTAGAAGGGACATTCCTTCCGGGTTGCTGTGAGGCATTAGTCAATACCTGGCATCTACTCAGTGCTAAATCTGGCTCACACACACTGGAGGAGAGAACAGTCTTTGATTGCCAACAGTTCATGTGTGCAAGGATATCAGCTACTGGTTCTCTCCTTCTGCACATTTGGTTCATTTGAAATGAGCGGAACTGAATGTCGGGGAGGTGAGTTCCACTGGGGACCCATACAATGGAAGAAAATATAACTTCAACCAAAGCGAAATGCGAATGCCTTGATCAGGTTGAGCTTAGTATAGAATATCCAACCACAATCTGCGTCTTGACTTTAACCGCACCCACAAGTATGGTAGAAGCTAGTAAAACTGCAGATACTGGAATCTGAAACAAAAACAAATGTTGGAAGAACACAGTCATAGCAGCATCTGTGGTAAGAGAAACAAGTTAATGATTCAGGACAAAGACCGTACCTCTTTTTCTCAATTGCGAGGAAAGGTCTTTGACCTGAAATGTTAACTGTTTCTCTTTCCACAGAGGCTGCTTAACTGGCTGAGTTCTTCCAGCACTCTTTGTTTGTGTCTGGTGGAAACTGAGATAAGCTGTTAAGACAGCTTCTTATTGACTCTGTTCCTATCCTATGGCCAACTGTAATTTTAAGTTTTGGGAGGCTGGGACACCCCTGCTCCGCTCAGGCCAGCAGGGTCCCCTTTAGCTATGCAGGTTGGTCTCTGATCAGACAGATGGAGTTTCACTCCCAGGCCTGAGAGGGGAGGCAGTAGGTGAATTTCCCACAAGACCTCGTCTGCTGGGAGGTGGATCGAGACTCAGTGGGCTGCATTCAAAATAATTACCCAGCCCCTCAACCCAGACTGCAAACCCCACCCCTCAGACCCCTCACCAGTCAGCTTGCGGGGGAATGAGTTCCAACAATGGCCTCCTGCAGCCTAAATTCTCTCCAGCAGTGGTTCGCGGCAGGTTTGGGTGGGAGTCTCAAGGGGTGGAATGTAAAATGAGGCCAAGAAATGAAACGCTCTCTGAGCCAGCGTGTGAACATTGCCTGCTTTAAACCCTCAACTGCACGTGAATCCCATTCCTTTCCGAGCGCTTGGATCTATCATTGCGGAGTGAGCCTCTAACGTTGTCAATTAGACCATAAGACCATCACCTATAGGAACATAATTAGGCCATTCGGCCCATCAAGTCTGCTCTGCCATTCAATGATGGCTGATATTCTTTTTCAACCCCATTCTCCCTGTAACCCTTAACCCCCTTACCAGTCAAGAACCTATCAATCTCTGCCTTAAGTACACCCAATGACTTGGCCTCCACAGCCGTCTGTGGCAATGAATTCCACAGATTCACCACCCTCTGGCTGAAGAAATTCCTCGTCATCTTAGTTCTAAAGGGGCGTCCCTTCATTCTGAATCTGTACCCTGTTCAAACACAACACCACACCTTGGGTCAATTAGATCTTTGAGGCCCTGCCACTTGTTTATGGCTGCCATGCTCCCCCTTCCATTGTCCTTTGCCCACTTTCTTTCAGCTTTGCTTTTGGAACAGCCTCTTGCTGAAGTCTCCAGCTTGCACCCAAACCTGCCCCACTCTGCTCCATCGTTGCTGTAGTGAGGTTTGAGCTGCGCCTCCAGGCCCAGCTCTGCCTTCTAGCCCCATGTTGCGCTCTCTGTGTCAGAGCTCCTCTCCAGAACACCTCGTTGTCTTGCTCCTGATGGTTTTGATCGGGCAGCCTCCATGCTTGTTAAAGTCCATGTTTCTCTCCACCTGGATCTCGGTAACATTTCCACCCACAGCCCCCTCCCTTCCCCAAACTCGAGCCCTGTCCTGAGTGACCTGTCCCTGCTACTGCCTTGCTCCTCCCAGCCCAAACCCTAAGATTCTGCTTCCCAACCAACTCCAGGGGGTTTGTCCGAGAAGCCCAACCTCAGGATCAAGGTGTTATTGGACTCACAACCTCTGGCCTACTCAGAACCAAATTCTAAGCAACACACCCCCTCCATTCCCTTCAAGCCTGGTCTTGGAACTCTGGACCTATGTCTCTTCCATCCCCATGCCATCATCTTCTGTCCTCACCACCATCCCCCATCGTTCCCCTCCAGGCATCTCCATGTCCCTCTCCCAAGCTCCCATACTGTTACTTGCTCATTCTCCTTCCCTTCCCCAGGCCCTGTCCCCCGCCAGGTTCCAACCTCCACATGGCCTGGTCCAACCCTCTCCAGTCATCTCCTCACCCTGCCCCCTACCCAATCCTACTTCCTTCCAGCTTGTGAGGGAGATGGAGGCAGTGGGAATGGAAAGCGGCAGAGATGCCACAATGGAACAGAGTGTTTTGCACAAAGGAGGAGTTATCAGAGTCATCCAGTCAGTTGGAGCAGTGAAGGTGCCTCAGAGGTGTAGCAATAGAGAGAGTGGAGAGAGCTGGCCACGTGCCCTGAGGAGGATTCAGTGACAGTTTGCAAAAAAGAGATTGCCTGTGAGTATGGGAGACCGCCAAGTGTGAAATAATAATGAAGGTATTTATCCAATCACTTTGTGCTGTAGGAGCTTGACCTGGATGAATTTGAAGACCTCTTCAAGACGAAAGCCCAGGGACCCTCCATTGAAATCTCCTGTCAGAAAAGCAAAAGTGCGCAGAAAGCACTGAGTAAAGTGACGCTGCTCGAAGCCAACCGAGCAAAGAATCTCGCCATTACACTGCGCAAGGCTGGCAAGACAACTGAAGAGATTTGCAGGGCCATTCAAATGTACGTTGTAAAGCCTTCAGACCTCTTTGATTGTGTGAAGTGTGGGCTGGCAACTGCGTGCATTTGTGTAATCGTTTTGCTGAACCTTCCCAAGCCCTACCCCATCCCTCCATTCCATCCAATCCAGGATTGGCTTCCAATTTTCTGCCTGTATCCCCTTTGCTTGGAAGGATTCAATACTTGGGCTTGATCATCTGGGTGTACCTCAGGGGGGCTAGGGATGGGGGATTGTGACCAGCCCCATCAAATACTTTCAACGTGAATTATTCTCTCCCTCGCCCCCATTTCTAATCCTGCACTTGGCTTCTCCCGTTCTCCCGCCCCACATCCGGCCTCTGCTGTCCCATCCCCACTCCCCCCCCCCCACATTCCTTCCACCCCCAATCCCCGCTGCCTCCACAATCCCTGCTGTCACCCCTCCCATTGCATTGCCCCCCACCTCCCCGCCACACAGAAGGGCACCATTCAGTCCACAGTGACTGTCCGAGGCCTGGAATCATTGGGCTTGTAAAGTTTCAGCCACAGTCCCACTGGCTACGCAAAACCTTCACCCTATCCCTTCTGAGTAACCGTTTCCATGTCACCCAACACCAGATGGCTTGAGTGGCTCAGCCCACTGACTCCCAACCAGCTCTGTTGACAGTAAATGTATTTGCATGCTCCATAAGTCTGTCCATCTCATTGGACGTTGGGAGCCACTATTTTTATTTCGCTTCTTGGTCTTCTCCTGGCTCTCTGATACATTTACCAGCCTGATGTGTCACTGCCAAATGCTTTTACTGCAGTGAGGTTTGGTGCGATGTTAGTACGAAAGGCATTCAAATTTCCATTAACATTTTAAAAAAATAACAGGTTTGTGCACTTCTAACACCAGTTTTTTTCTTCACCTGTGTTATGACAACATCCCTTCCTCCATTTTCTCCATAAGGCTGAGTGGACGCTTGGTCTCTGCAGGCCCTTTCTAATCACTCTTCAGCTTGCTGGAAGGACATGAGGCAAGCTAGTTGGCTCCCCTTTGACCCCCACACCTGCACCCCCGCAACTGGGCTTGCTGGATGCCCTGCTTAATTATTAGCCCTGATGTACAACTTCGATGAGCCTCATTACCAATGGAGATTGCCATCTGGGTAGGATTACTTGTACCATCCAGTTGCAAGCGCGCCAAAGCTTCCAGCCATACTTGTGGAGGTGTTTTGTCACCCTGATCTGTACAGTTCTGGTTGAAAAGTTACCTGCTTTGGCACATGAGTGGCACCCACAGTGGAGACCTCATGGGCATAGCTTATGGGCACAGTGCAGGCAACCTCTGTGAATGCATGGATTCTCTGGTGACTGTATGCCTCTCCACTCCTAAATGGAGTCTTTGCCACCTCTAACTCACTTGGAAAATGCTTACACCCAGGGAATTCACTGACTGCATGGATGCCCAATGGTAACAGCAAGGAGTGACTCTTCTGTAGGACCACGCGTGGTCCAAATCAAGACTCGTGCAGCCCCGAGGACAGCTGTGCCAGAAGGCAGGCAGGACTGTGTACATCCTGTGTAATAGCAGGCCAGCAGGGAAACCAGGTGGCCCACTTCCAGGATAATATGATGGCTCACACAATACACATGAGGCACGAGCAGAGGGTTACATACAAGATCATGCTGGTGACATTCACTGAATGCAGAATGAAAGAACTAAAAGCTCGGAAATTACCTTTGGTGATCTTACCAGATGGACAGTTCACCTTTTCAGAAGGCATTCCTTTTCCTGGTATGTTATTGGAGGGAGTCATTCTCATCTTACAGCAAGCAAATTACTATTGGCATGTAATAACCAAAGTAGGAGTGGTTTGTGGATACATCAATTCTCCATCAAGTAATATGGCCATCAGCGATTTCCAGTCAAAAAGTACCAGAGCCAAACTCGTATTGTTTGGATTTTTTTCCTTTAACGGTACTTGGGGACAGGCAGTTTGAATACTGTGGTAACAACTAATGAGAGCAAACCATGAGGCTAAAGGTTGGATGGAAAGCCGTATAGACACGGTTCCAGTGTTCAACATTTGAAGCGGCTAACAATTAGGTTCTTTGGTGGGAAGGGTTATCACATGCCAGGAGCTGCTGCTGCAATCTTCGATCTTCCTGCATTGGTACAACCCATGAGCCATCTTCATTGGTGTGACGTGTGGATTCTGCCTCTCCCTCTACGACAAGACCTCTTTGAAGCTGGGATCATACTTGGAAGCAGTTGTTTCAAAGATGTTGTGGGAGTTATGCAGTGAAAATGGCACTCCCTCCCTCACCCCAGCCATTATTGATCCAATCTTCTGAACCAGGACAGTCCTGACAATGGGCTGGAAAATTGTCCTATTCTGCTTGAAGGTGGAAAGTGGCATTGGTGTTGCTCAGTGCCAACAGCAACTGCCACTTGGTGCCAAGTGCATCCTTCCCTAGGATGACTGATTCAAAGCAGAGTGCTCATGCAATAACTGGGCCTGTGATTGTTATCACAGTGTTGGTGAGTTTTGCATCTGTTCTCAACTGCAATGTACAAGGGGCGCAAAAATAGCACTAGTGGCTACCTTTAACCCTCTTTCTGTTCAGACAGTATTGGATTGGCTTTGGAAATGTGTGCATCATCTGTGTCCCAGGGAAACAGGCACTTATCTGTGCGATTCTAACCCAATAGATGCAAGCCCATTGATCAAGTCTAAGCCACCGCAATTTGGGTCCGAACTATAACTTGGGTACTGCTGGGTGACTCCCTGCGCTCTCGGAAAACCAAATAATTGCTATGTGCGCCAAGTGAGGGTGCTGCATAAAAAACCCCAAAAGCTCACACAAGCTGGACTTCAAAAGCCAATTAGTCCTGCATTTGCAAGCTTAACAATGGCAAGGCATGAATTCAGCGCTATATCAGCAAGCAGCCATTTTGTAACGCCAGGCAAAAAATGCGGGCTCTGCAGCTCTCTTGAAATGACAGGTTTACAACATGCATGAAAATTAATCCCCCGCCCCCCTCATTTGCCCCCCTGTGTTACTTACAGGTGTAAAGACTTGTGATCTGAATTTAGTTTGCTGGACTAAAGCGTCGACTCCCCTCTTCCAGGTACGATTTGAAGACCCTGCCCCTCGACTTTGTGGAGTGTTTGAATCGCTTCCTACCCCAGGAGAATGAGGTGAAGCTCCTGAAGCAGTACGAGAAGGAGAGAAAGCCACTGGATGACCTGTCCAACGAGGACCGCTTCATGATGCACTTCAGCAAAATCGAACGCCTCTCCCAGCGCATGACCATCATGACGTTTGTTGGCAACTTCGCCGAAAACATCCAGATGTTGAATCCGGTAGGGCCTCTTTATCTTGAGATGAGGAGTGGTGGTGCGGGTGGTGGGGTACTGTATACCCAGTCTTTAAGATCAAGAAAGAGTGCAGAGGAGATTTATGAGGATGTTGCAGGGACTCGAGGGACTGAGTTATGGAGAGAGGTTGGGCGGATTGGGACTTTATTCCTTGGAGCATAGGAGAATGAGGGGTGATCTTATAGAGGTGTATAAAATCATGAGGGGCATAGATAGGGTGAATGCACACAGTCTTTTTACCAGGGTTGGGGAATCAAGAACTAGAGGGCACAGGTTTAAGGTGAGAGGGGAGAGATTTAATAGGAACCTGAAGGGTAACTTTTTTACCCCGAGGGTGGTCCGTATATGGAACGAGCTGCTGGAGGAAGTGGTTGAGGCAGGTACATTAACACCATTTAAAAGGTACTTGGTTAAGTACATGGGTAGGAAAGGTTCAGAGGGAAATGGGCCAAACACGGGTAAGTGGGACTTGCTAAGATAGGAATCTTGGTCGGCATGGACGATTTGGGCCAAAGGGCCTGTTTCCATGCTGTATGACCCTATGACTCTAAAAAGTAGTGGAGTGACGTTAGCAACATGAATGAAGCTCCAGCGGTGGGCAGTATGTCATCTATTGTTGCCTGGTGTATGAACCTGGAAGATCCCAGGGTCATGACCTCATGTAATGCCTTACGTACTTTTGGCCAATGATGGCAGTAGGCTGTGACCTTTGCCCTCTGTAGCCGAACCTTAAAGATTTTGAGACCATGAGGCCCAGCTACTTGGTGTTTTAACTTGGAGGTAAATGACTTGAGTTCCTTTATTTGTTCAAGTTTGTCTCCCGAATCTCTCCATCATTCTCCAACTTATCAGCTTTTGTTGCTATCTGTCATTTGTCTCCTTTCCCTTCCCCTACCCTTCTCTAACCCCGCCATTCCTCCCTTCCTGGTACCCACACCTCCATCTTCCTCTTTAGCTGCCATTTGCAGTTTTCAGGATACCTTTGAGTGTGCATCAAAGTTAACCTTCCACTTCCTGGTGGAATCCCTCAAACAATGGTCTGAATTGTACTCAAGGGCTCTCTTCCACACTCATCCCGTGGTCACATTTACCTTAAGTGGCCAAGTGCTCCTTAACATCCTCGATACCTTGCTGTCTCAGCTGTCCCATCAGCCTCAACGAGGCCTCAGATGACAGAACCAGACGCCCTCGCCTGTGACTAACTTTCAGACACCTTTCTCTGTCACAAGGTATTTCCACTATTTTCAAAATTCTCTGATGATCAGAGACATTTGGATAATTCAAACACTTACACTTACGTTAAATTTTTGGAAATAACTTATTTCAAAACACATTTTCCTTACGTAAATTAATTAAAACAAAAGAGAAGAAAATCACATTTAAGTTCACTTACCTTTTCAATGAGAGTCGATGATCGTATTCAAATGAACAGGGCTGCTTTAGATGTACCAGTTACGGCTGGCATAAAGTTGGGGTGGCTAGATACCGAGTGGATTTGGCCCCTCAGCTCAGGATGGTTAGAATCTGCCCCCTGGGTTTGGTGAAGTGACCATCATCTGACATTCAGTGCATTCTGTACTTCTGCGCTGCAGTACACAGATGCGCAAGTCTGACTCAGCTACAGAACTGCTGACTAGCAATCAGTGTGATCGGGTCTAATAGGTTTTATAATAATATTAGGAGATGGGTTACATGTGTGGAGATGTCGGTAAGATTTATTTGTTCTAACTTTTCTTTTAGCAATTGAATGCAATAATAGCAGCCTCAGCATCTATTAAGACCTCACAGAAGTTGAAGGGAATGTTGGAGGTGAGTGTTTTCTTTATAGACCCACACACGGTATGATCTTCATGAGAAATCTATTCACCCATGCTAAATTACCAGGCACTGCTCTGCAGAAGCCATGTATAGGGTACATTTGATGGCCATTTGCTGTTTGCCAGAATCACCCATCTGTCAATGGCAGAGAAAGAAAGGCACTTGCATTTCTATAGCACCTTACATGACCTTGTGATGTCCCAAAGTGCTTTGCGGCCCACAAACTCTCATTGACGTGTAAGGGAGTAGCCACGGCAGCCATATTGTACAAAGCAAGCTCCCTCAGGCAATAACTGATAGAATGATAATGAAGTATTATCAGCACAGAAGATGGCCACTCATACCAAGTTCATGCCAGTTCTGGCCATTCCCCTGCTGTCTTGGAAACAGTGACCGTGGTTCTTCTGCCTCCACCCTGGGAGGTTAGACAGGGCCGAGGTTTAAGTCTCGCCTCCAACAAGTACAGCCACACGTTGGCATAGTGCCGGGAGCAGCTCTGACACTGTCCAGCGACAAACTGAGCAGCAATGCCTGAGGGCAGGGGAAGGTAACCCACAGGTGCCTTTGGCCTACATCTGCCCCAGAAAGGGATGTGCCTAGAGTGGCTGTGAACTCAGACAGTGCAGACTGAAATCACAGCTGCCTTCAATGCTGCAGTAGTTTATATGGAGCTCTTGTCTTTTGTGAAGTTTGCACTCTGTAATGTTTCCAATAATGTTCCTATCTTTTCCCACCCCCACTCCTGACAGATTATTTTGGCACTCGGTAACTACATGAACAGCAGTAAACGAGGAGCTGTGTATGGCTTCAAACTACAAAGCTTGGACCTGGTATGTACACTATTCCATTCACCCTCTCTGCAGCATTTTGTACTGGTGATGCCCCTTGTTCAAAAGGCTGGTGCAATCTGTTTCATGTGGGTACTCTTTATTAACATTGTCATATTTTCAGTGTACAGTTTTGGAGAGTGCTCCAGCCCCCTATGAGGTAAAGCGCGTAGTTACTAATCTCATGGGCCGCTGTGAAGGGGGCTCAAGCCAGCATTTGTTGTGACTTCCCTCATTTGCTGTTACATTCTTTCTCCAGCTTGGCTGACGTCCTGTCCTGTGTGTTATTGGTACTTGACAGGAGAGCCCTGTGGCAAAAGGCAGAGGTGGGGGGCAATGGGAAATCTTTCTACTTTGGGCCCACAATGCAGGTCATCTGAGTCAGCAGACATGTGACTTTAGTGAAGACTCCAGCTGAGCCTTCAGCCTTGTGTCAGAAGCTTCAGCTGGCACAGCATCTTGTTTCTGGCACAAGCTACCCGGGTCCAGGTTCCCAGCTACCTCAGGTTTGTAGAGAAGCCTTGCAGAGAGAGAGTGTGTGTGTGTGTGTGTGTGTGTGTGTGTGTGAGGGAGTGTGTGAGAGAGTGTGAGAGAGGGAGAGAGAGAGTGAGTGAGAGAGAGAATATGACCAGCCTCAACCCAGCTTCTGGAGACATAAAGGCAGACTTGTCATTGCCTGGTCTCCCCCTCCCCCTTCAGGACAAACACATAACTGGGTCTAAATATAGCAACTCAGTTAATCAAAATCACATTCCATTCATTTGTGTTCTGAGCATTACCGACTGAAACAGGATGTGCTCCCCAACTGTTTATTTCATGCACTAGAGTGTTAAAAAAGCATCCAAGTGTTTGCCAATATTTCAGTCTGTGATCAGCACATTTTAGAAGGGATTGTACAAAACAGGCATTGCTGGAAGTGGTTCAGACAGCGTCTGACAGTGAACGAGTGGGCAGAGTGCAGGCAGATTATTTTTTCAGAGATGGTACTTGTGTCCCTTTTACGGGAGTTAGCTGTTTCCTGGTCCTTTTCTACCTTAAGTGACCTCCTGTAACTTCTTTCCAATCACCCAGCCAGGTCAAGGGGCTGATTCGGTCAATACCTTCAAAATGTGACTGGGCCTTTGGAGTAATCATGCAAGTAGAGTTCAGGGAGATGGGGAAACAGAGGGGAGTGAAAATCAGAAACTTGCCCCACCCCACCATCACCCCCACCATGCCCCTCACCTGCCAAAGGCTGAAAGACAGTTGATGAAAATCAAAAACTAACCGCAGGTGCTGGAGATCTGAAATAAAAACTGAAAATGCTGGAAACACTCAGCAGGTCAGGGAGCATCTGTGGAAAGAGGAACAAAATTACCTTTCCAGGTCTGAGACTCGTTGTTGAAAGCTCCAATTGAAAGGTAATTGGAGCTTTCAAGACCTCAGTTCAGTCGACTGATCCCAGACCAGATGAAGAGTCTCGACCCAAAATGTCGACTGTTCATTCCCCCCCCACAGACGCTGCCTGACTGGCTGAGTTCCTCCAGCAGTTTATTTGTTGCTCCAGATTCCAGCATCTGCAGTCTCTCGTGTGTCCAATAGATTTTCCTTGTTGGTTAGTGGGAATCAAGGATCTGCAACAAAGCCTGGAAAATGAAGTTATGGCACAGATCAGCTGTACATGAACTGAAGGATAGAATAGGCTCTGGGGGTTGAATGGCCTCTTCCTTCCCTTGCACAGTGACCAAGCTCGCCAGTGGAGTACCCAAGTTATATGGGAAGTAGTTTGTCTTCTATTCATTTCATACTTTTAGCAGACACAACTTTATTTTATTTCCACTTAGACATTTTTTGGAAATCTGTTTCTGTGTAAAATATTTTGAAAAGTGCCCTTTTTCCACTAAATTACAACAACAAACTAATTTAAATAAATATGAGTTTGCCAGTTGGCGGCGCG
This sequence comes from Pristis pectinata, assembly GCF_009764475.1. Lineage (NCBI taxonomy): Eukaryota > Metazoa > Chordata > Chondrichthyes > Rhinopristiformes > Pristidae > Pristis > Pristis pectinata. The sequence continues at coordinate 9,117,166 of NC_067450.1, forward strand.
TCATCTTCTGTTGGCAGTCATGAGAATCCAAGAACATGTCTATGAGAAGAGTTTAACTGGATGGCTAATCTTTGCCGAGTTCAGCTTGGAGCCAAAAGACTACTGTATAGCCCTCACCCCACACTCTCAAAATATTTGAAGGGCAAGTTTGTACTGCTATTTAACTTGGGAATGATTCCATACAGTCAGGGTCATGCAGCTCAGACACAGACCCTTTAACCCACCATGTCCTTGCCAACCACCAAGTACCTATCTATTCTAATCCCATTTACCAGCCCTTGGTCCGTAGCCTTCTCTGCCTTGGTGATTCAAGTGCTTGTCCAGATGATTTTTAAATGTTGTGAGAGTCTCTGCCTCCACCACGTCCTCAGGCAGTGCGTTCCAGATTCCAACCCCCCTCTGGGGGGAAAAAATCTTCTTCAGATCCCCTCTAAACCTCATACCCCTGAGCATAATCCTATGCTCTCTTATTTTAGATATGTTTGCTATGGGGAAAAGTTTCTTGCGATCTACATAATTTTGTATCCGGTTGTCAGGTCTGTCCTCAGCCTCCTTCACTCTAAGGAAAACAAACTCAATCTATCCAGTCTTTCCTCTTGACTGAAGTGTGCCTATCCCATACCAGGGATAGGGTAGAGCAGTGGTTATATTGTGGGCTGTTAATCTACCACTGCAGCTGTTCATTTTAAGAAATATGGATTAGAGGGCATGTACTATAAGGAGAAGTTGGACAAACTTGGGTTGTTTTCTCTGGAATGGTGGAGGCTGAGGGGAGACCTGATAGAGGTTTATAAGATTTGAGAGGCATAGATAGAGTAGACAGCCGGTATCTTTTCCCCAGGGTTGAAATGTCTAATACCAGAGGGTGTGCATTTAAGGTGAGAGGGGAAAATTTCAAGGAGGATGTGCGGGGCAAGTTTTTTACACACAGAAAGTGGTGGGTGCCTGGAATGCACTGCCAGGGGTGGTGGTGGAGGTAGATACGATAGGGGCATTCAAGAAGCTCTTAGATAGGCACATGAATGTGAGGGAGATGGTAGGATATGGACGTTGTGTAGGCAGAAGGGATTCGTTTAGTTGGGCATTTTATTACTCATGTAATTGGTTCGGCACAACATTGTGGGCCATAGGGCCTGTTCCTGTGCTGTACTGTTCTATGTTCTATATTCTAAATCCATTCTGTACTGAATATTCAGTAATGGTGACTGAATCGTTGCAAAAGCCCATCTGAGCTGCTTGCGAGCTCCAGAGAAGGTTATCTGCCGAGCTCATCCACCTTGGCCTATGTGTGACTCCAGTCCCTCAGCAATGTGGTTGACTCCAAACCGCCCTCTGAAATGTACCCGCATACCGCTCAGCTCCTGGAACAATAAATGGCAATGAATTCTGGCTCATCCTGATATTGTTAATAAAGTTATTGAGGTACTCTGCCAAGTCTTTGAAGCTGTTTTTGCATTCAAGGGTGTGGAACGCATAGATGGATGGCAAGGAGGATTAGCTGTCTACAATTAAGCAAAGATTTAAATGTGGCCAGTGAATTATAGTGCACGGCCTCCTATTTGCAGGGTTAAGTTGGAACCAAAAAGAGCTCCTTTTTTTGCAAAGCAACATGCAACAATTGAAATAGTCAACACGCAAATTCACCTGTTGGAAGATTAAGCAGATGTATCTGAATTCTGAGCAATTCGTATAACAACATCAAAGCTCTTCCTTGATGTCCAAGCAGGACTGAGCATTAGTGTGCATTCTCACACTGGGGGAGCAGAATCAACATACAATCCAATGAGCACGGATGCCATTCAAGGGTTAGCTGTTTGCAAATTATTCGCATCATATTATTCTGACCTGTGAGATGTCACCAAGGAGGAGGTGATTCTTAAAAACAAAAATAGAGGCTGGTGTTGGAGGTTTAAGGGCAATCAGGCATACTGGCATTACCAGTGACGTCCACACTCTGTGAATGAACAGATATCAAAAAACGGTGAGAGAGTGGGGTCTGTATGCATCACTCTTGGTTTGAGAGGGGCACAAGCAAGTATTCAAAGATCTGCCTTCAGCATATTTAGGTTCATGCGGCAGTTTTGTGGAAGACCCGTTTCCAACTTTAAGATAAGCTGCAAATCCAGGATGGGGATGAGGAAAGGAGGGAAGGTGAGGACTGGTGCGGGGGAGGGCGCCCAAGGCACTCCTCTCTCAGAGGCCCAAAGCAGTTTACTTCCTCCAGTGGTGATGCCATGTCCTGGCCATTTAAATTAGGCCAACCACTCTTCTGGAGCTGGCGGCCTTCCTGTGCCTGAATTCAAATGTGTAAAACATACCTGAGATGTGGGGCAAAAATCTCCTCTGCACCCCCACCCAGGCGGCACCAGACCCTGGGGGAGTACTGATTACCGGAGTTACTCTCACACCATGGCTACTTGTGGGGCAGGACCTCTTAAGGTGAAGAGTCACCCCCTAAAGTGGAGAGTCAATTTGGCTCAAGGAGGGAAATGATTGCAAGGTACAGTGCTGCTTCTTCTCAATGTGATACTCCACAAGGAATCTGATGTTTGCAAAAGATGACTGGTGAAGAGGAATAAAAGGCAAAACGATTCTCTATTGACTCTGAAACGCCTTTGTCTGTCCAGCTCTCAGATACCAAATCCACTGATCGAAAGCTGACCCTGTTACACTACATTGCAATCATCGTAAAGAGGAAGTACTCCAACATTGCTACCTTCTGGAATGAGCTGCACTACGTTGAGAAAGCTGCAGCAGGTTTGTGCCAATTTTCTCCTCCAGCTGTCTCCTGTCAACAAGACATGGTCGGAGTTTGACTTCTGTGGGTTCCTTCACTATAGTGCTGTTCAGTGAGGCAGGTAAACAGGATAGAGCTTTCAACCAGGACATCCTTTACCAATGATGAACAACACCCAACTAATAGCAGCGGCTGATACAGCAATATATCAAAAGTCATGCCACATTGTGCACAGCAACACTGCTCAGCTTTCCCTGAAAAAAGGAACAAATGCATAACAATCCACATATTATTCTGTCAATTAACTATTTACATACAGTACACAATTATGCAAATAATTATTTATATTGCACATATCTTCACACTCAGCAACTAGAACATTACTAAACAGTCTACTCATTTTCTAAAATTTGCAACTTCAACCTACAGCATATTTACTAACTTAACACTATATACCTTGGATACAGATAAACCCAAAGAATAACTTCTCCAAAAGGCTTCGTATATGACGTCTTACATCTTGTACTAAAGAGTTAGTTCACTGTACAAACCCATGAATACAGTACAGCGCACACACTTCTCAACATCAATTGTAATTCCCAAAAGTTAATAAAGGCCAATTAACTGCAATAATAATTGCAATTGCAAATTGTTCACAAGATACGCATGGTGGTGCAGCTGCTGCCTCACAGTCCCGGTGACCCACATTCAATCCTGACCTCTGGTACAATCCATGTGGACTTTGCACGTTCTCCCTGTGACTGCATTAGATTTCCTCCAGGTGCTCCGGTTTCCTCCCACATCACAAAGGCATGCAGGTTGGTAGGTTAGTTGGCCGCTGTAGATTGTCCCCAGTGTGTGGGTGGATGGTAGAGTGTGGGGGGAGTTGATGGGAATGTGGGGAGAATAAAATGGGATTAGAGTAAATGGGTGGTTGGTGGTCAGCACGGATTCAATGGGCTGAAGGGCCTGTTTCCGTTCTGTATCTCTCTGACTCTATATTCCCAAAGAGCACAAACCCAATGGTAGCAATTCCTAACTTGTCTTACTGGTTCCCATCTTCCTGCCTTCAGGCACACTCTGTTTCACAATGCAACTCTCACTGCAGCTCTTCGTGAGCACTAGACCTTTCCTTTCCTCTGCGGACCCTTTCGGTGGTGGGAAGCCTTCGTGCTGACATTCCCGCTCAGGATGATTTCCAGTGAGCGCAACTCAGCCATCAGGGTCCTGAGCGTCCTGAGCCGTACCTTGGCCATGGTGTACTGAGCTGATGTCAGCATGTCCATGCCTGAGGTCTTCAGACTTTACATAGTGATATCTCCTGCTTCAAGTCACCCAGCTCAACCCAAGCCTGGTTCAGGCCACGCAGCAGCTCCAAGGACAGCAGAAGTCTTGTAGCCAACGCAACCATGCTCCAGGAACCCATGTAGTATCTCCCCCCTCCACCCCCCCCCCACCGCATGCTGCTCCAGGAGCCCAGGCAGTAACTCCCCCCCCACAGCAGAACTGTCCAAGCTAATGGAAACCGCGTCAGTGCGTCATCCCATATCGAGCTCCTCACCTGCAGCTGCCCCGTGGATTCTGCCAAAGATGCAGCCTTTGTGCAAGCATCCCAATGAAGCAGCTTTCTATTGTCATCGAAATAATTTACCTTCGCTGCTTGCTGCTGAGGACTATGACAACTCCCCTCACCCAGAAAATAGGCAAGATTACTGTCTCCACTGTACCCTAGACTCAAATGACTCAGCAGGGACTGTGCATCACTCCAGGGCACCTCACCTTGGTCTCGATTTCTGGCCGTCTTGCCGCTGTGCTCCATTACATCTCTTCATCTCGTGGTAGCCTCCACCGATGCTGCTACTGCGGTCACCCTCTTCCTGAATTCTACAGCAGCATTTGACTTAATTACCCTCCAGCACAGTAAGGTTGAATGGTCAACGCTGCAAATCCTGGTGTTTTAAAAAAACTCTTCCGATATTGTGGCAGGTTTATGCTTCACTAATGTTCCCAATTCATTCCAGGAGGGGGAATATCTCCGTTCCATGTGGTGTGGTGTAATTCCAGCACAGCCCTTGTCTCCACACCATTAGATCTTCTGTCCCTCTCTTGTGTTGGCAACTGTTGCTTTGACCCAACTTCTGACTTCCCCCTTTTAAAACAAAATCTTGCATTCATTTGTCTCTCTGGCCTGACAACCCATGCTACCTCGCCCTCTTTGGTCTCCTCATACTCCAACTGTATGGGTGCCAGGCCATTGCTGCCTGTACCACGATCATCTCACTTACTTCCTCGGAGAGAATTGCCAGTTTTCACCAGGCTCTCCTCTCCAGGCACACCTTGGCTCCCCTTCCCAGATAATGGAATAGTTGCTACTGATTTCTCATTCCCCATGGTGCCCTGTTAGTGCTGGTGGTCCTGGTGTGGCCACTCCACAAGCTCGAGATTTCTTGGTCCCTCTGGAGCCCACTGACCAGTGACGGGCTTAGAGTCATAGAGTCACAGAGCAATACAGCACGGATACAGGCCCTTCAGCCGAACCAGTCCATGCCGACCATGGTGCCCACCCAGCTAGTCCCAATTTCCTGCATTCAGCCCATATCCCTCTAAGCCCCGCCCCTCCATGTACCTATCCGAGTACTTCTTAAATTATACTATTGTACCTGCCTCAACCACTTCCTCTGGCAGCTCAATCCATATACTCACCACCCTCTGTGTGGAAAAGTCCCCCTCAGGTCCCTTTTAAATCTTTCCCCTCTCACCCTGAACCCATGCCCCCTAGTTTTGGACTCCCCTACCCTGGGGAAAAGACTGTTACTGTCCACCTTATCTGTGCCTCTCATAATTTTAAACACTTCTATAAGGTTGCCTACATTCTCCTATGTCCCAAGGAGTAAAGAGCTAGCCTGGCCAACCTCTCCCTATAACTCAGGCCCTCTAGTCCTGGCAACATCCTCGTAAATCTTTTCTGCACCCTTTCAAGTTTAACCATGTCTTTCCTATAACAAGGTGACCAAAACTGTACACAGTGCTCCAAGTGCAGCCTCACCAACGACTTATACAACTGCAACATAATGTCCCAACTCCTGTACTCAATTAGGCTTGGGCAGGACCAATGTCTGAGTGTCTCCAGGATGCTGTGATTCTTTCAAACACACACTCTCTCAACTCGAGCGATTCGATCCAACCAACGCCCATGAATGTAGGTGCACAGTTCTGGCCCATCCCCATAATAGGTGACGGAATTCGTTTGTCTCTATTGGCAAGCCAACAGCCTATCTCCCAAGAACTCGCAGAGTTCCTCCTCATTTGACATGAAGGGAAAGTGCTTCAGGTATCCTCAGAACACAACATGCCCCAAACCCGAGCGGCTGCAAAAATGTGAATGTCCAGCTGCACCCCTGGTTGCGTCCTGAGCAAAACTGCTTCACGTTTGGCAATTCCACACTCATGATCAACCTGCCTCAATTCTCAGATCCATCCAGTCCAACAGTTCTTCTTTCCCAGTCCAACCACCAAACACTCCCACAGGGCCCAGTCTAAAAAGAAGGCTGCACTTTATAGCGAGTTTCTTTATCCTGATGGTATATTTGCCACAGTCTCCTCATGTCCCGAGTTGGATGCATCAAATCTTGTGGGCCGAAGGGCCTGTACTGTGCTGTAGTGTCCTATGTTCCATGTTCTATGTTCTCTGGTGATGGATTAAAATCGGAATTCTTGCAGTATCTCTGTGAGAGACCTCATCCATGGTTCATGATGCTATTAAACCCACTAGCATTTTGTACACCTCTGGCCCTACTACTAGTAAAAGCTTCACTCTATTCTTTGTCCACCGCCCTGGGACTCTCAGGAGCTTCTCCACCCATTCCATGTACAAAGCCAATGGCTACCACCTCTCCTGCTTTTGTCACCAACACATACACTGCCTGCCATCAGTACTGCACCGTCTAGAGACCCTGTTCTCCTTTCCCCCACATTTGGTTTCTGCCCAGCTGTTTCCTCAGCAGCAGCCTTGCAAACCCATTGTCAGTCTAGTGTGCCTGGGTTCCTCTCCAAGTTGCTGTTTAGTGAGGCTAGTAAACAGGATATAGCATCTGGCCAAATATCCTTTATTGATGGGGAACAAGCATTTAACAAAAATATATCAAAAGTCATACCCCATTGCACATGTAGCTCTTAAAGATGTATACACATTCAATATACACTACAACTTTGTACAAATCCCAGAAGATGGTGCTTGACATCTCCTTCTTGGAGTTGAAGAGGGCATTTGCTGTCAGCAGCAAGCACAGTGCACCCGACATTGTACATTGTTGATGGAGCCAGCCATTTTGTTCTCGGCACTGGGCACCACCAGGAACCTTGTGGTTTCTTTGTTAATCTTTTTTCACCTCAGTCAGCTTTCCTGCTCCCATGCCTTTCCTTGCAAGCTATCTCTCAGTGTTCAACATTTTGAATCCAGCGGACGATTGTTTGCTTTCCATATTGTGTCAGAGGCCTCGATTCAGACCTGTTATGGATGTGCACCTGGCTTTTCAACCCTTGGCTGATGCTTTCCTATTTATCTTGGTGTGGCATACCTTGAGCATCCATTTCTCTGGCAGTCCTGCAATGGACAGCAAACAGAATCAAACTTGTTTTTGCAGAAAACACCTCCCGGCTCTGGGTGGCTGAATGATATGTTTGAGTCTAGAGAAAGGAACTTGAGATTGAAGAAACCCAGTTAGAGGCAATGGAATGAGAAGGGAACACACCATGACTATGTTAAAACCCTGACATAACAAATGTGCGCGCGTGTATCACTGTCTCTTAACTCTCACATAACATAACCTTCATTTGAACAACATACTGGTGGAGTGGCTGGCACCCATTGAACTGTGCCCCAGTGGCTTTGGAGGGGATGAGAGACCATTGGTGCAGATGAGGACTTGCACTGGAGGAGTGCTGCTGTACTGAGTGCTACAACCATCTGTGCCTTGTTAGAGTAAGATAGGACATCATAACCCAACGCGTTACATGATGACTACCCGAGATGGCCTCACATTGAATCCAGCTGGTTTTCTGAAAGGAAGAAGTAGCCTTTGGGTGGGAAGTGCATCGATCATCTCTTTGAATTTCTTGACACAGATGTGCAATAGTGAGGGAGGGATTATGTTACTCAAAGCTTTCTCCAGTCTCGTGGGGGTTTTCTTTGCCAACAGGACGGACATTGATAAAGATGGCTTCTGGGTCTTTTCCTGACCATTTCATTTCCTCCTGCAGTTTCGCTGGAAAATGTCCTATTGGATGTAAAGGAGATGGGCCACAACATGGAACTGGTGAAGCGGGAGAGCAGTATGCACGAGCACAATGTGGTGCTGAAGGATTTCCTGTCACAAAATGAAGGGAAGTTGGAAAAACTGCAGCGAGATTCCAAAACTGCGCAGGCAAGTGGAATGTGCCACTGAGCGTCCTTTTCTTCATTAAGTTATATTCCCTGCACTCATGCCTAGGGCCTTGAGCTCAGATTCAGTCTAAGGCCTAAATATATAAATGGTTAGGATTTACTTTGTTTTATTCCTTCAGCAGAATGATTGCCACTTATATACTGAAGGGGGTTATGGCTTATGGAAACACATGGGATGAGAAGTTAAACCAAGGCCCCATCTACATGGATTCAAAGGATCCCTTCCCACTATTTCACATGTCTCTAGCCAATGCTTATCCCTCCTTGCATTATGAATTGTGGGACCTTGTTGTGCACAAGATGGCTTTCTGAGTCAGTTGAATGACTACAGCTCCAAGGTCTTGTGGTGTGACTATTTATGAAAGTCCTTCCTTCCCTCCCTACCTCCCTCCACTTCTACCCACAGCATAAACTGTTCATGGGCTGTTGACTTAGCCCAAGGCCTTGGGTGCTGCTGAATTGGCCTTGTACGAGGAAAGGCCTTCCCTTTGTGCTGTCCAGCAGAAACCTGGTGGCTCAGGTTGGCTGGCAAGGATCAGTGGGGAGTTGGAAGTTGAACTAAGGGGGGGGGTCGGTGGTTGGGATGGGGAGGGGTTGTCAGGTGCCGAGAGGTTGTCAGTCTAGGATGGTGGAGGTGGGTCAAGGATGCAAGCTTGGAGATTGTTACCGTTAGTGTGGCAGCTGGGGACCACAAGGGATGATCGGCAAAGTGAATTACTTAAAAGGGTTGAGCTGAGTCCAGCTCCAACTCCTAGTCTGTTGGCCTGCTCAGACGGGACCCCTTTAAGCAGTAGGGCTGTCTTTGCTGTGAAGGCCTGTTTCTGCATGTGTGGCCCACAAACGATATACACAGTTCAACATCCCAAAGTGGTGGCTGGAACTGCACTGAATGCCATTGGATGCATCTGTGACCATCCATGCATTAGTACGTCAGGCACATGGAGCATATGGAGCAAAAATATCGGTATTGAGAAAAATAGGGGAAAAAGTGGGTAAAGAGTTAAAAAGCAGATCGACCATGATCTCATTGAATATGGAACAGTCTTGAAGGGCTGAATGTCCTCCTCCTTTTCCTATATTTCCAATGCTGCATTCTAAATAGTTGATGACCAATTGGATCATCCTTAATTGTTAGTCAAACAGCACTTTATCCAATTTCCAATATTTCAAAGAAAATGAAACTCCTTTTTTAATGACGCGCTGATGTTTCCCCTGAGATTTAGCTCACAGTCATGTCTTGGAAATGAATGTGTAATTTCTGGGGACTCCAAAACATTCCAGGAGAGTTGACAAGAAATAGGAGGTGCTGCAGATTTCTAAAAGAATTTGCTGTTATTTTTTTCAAAAGTCACAGCACAAACTGAACAATAGTTTGCTGATTCACACCCTGATACAGGATACGTAAAATAAATTGTGAAGTGGGTGTTCCTCACTGTCCTGTGCACTGGGTTTAGCAGAGAATCCTTTGCATAATTCTTCCCTGAAGGGTGGGAAGGGACTGGGATAAAATGGAATGTGTGGGAAAATGTTACAGACTTCAGAGAACTCTCAGCCAAGTTTTTGAATAAACATTATTGGTGAGAAAGTGAGGGAGAGACTGCAAGGAAACCTTAAAAACAGCAATGAAGAGAGGAGGTCATTAATTCTTGACGTTTTGCAATAACGCCTAGCTGTTGACCCCCAACCTTTAACCTTTACTGGCAAGGGAGTGGAAGATGGCTGCTACTTTTTTTTTGAAAAAAGGCTGACCACTGTTGCAACCGTAACTTGGTGGAGATGAAAGGTTAATGAGACGGTACCCAATTTCCTTTCTGCCCTGTACAGGAAGCATATAATAAAGTGGTTGAGTATTTTGGAGAAAATCCCAAGACTACACCCCCATCTGTGTTCTTCCCAGTCTTTGTCCGTTTTGTGAAGTCCTACAAGGTAAGATTTTGGAACTGATCTGCTCTCTCTTTGCATCTGTTTACCATTGTTGTGCCTTCAATCAGTAGTTACGGGGCATAGAGACATGTTTTCAGATGCCATCCAAAAGGTAGGCAGCCATTCATGTGTGGCAGAGAGGTTAATGAGTCTTTGGCCTCAACATTATTTATCCACCTGCCTTTTTTAAGTTTTGCATGGTATTTCTCTACATTAAATACTGAAACGACTTTTATCTGGCAGCATCAGTAGCTGTAAATGGAATAAAAAAGGAAAAGTGAGAGAGAAGCAGCTCAACCCAGTTGGTAGGCCCTGTTGTTCAGGCTTTGCTTAGTGAATGGCAGCACTTGTTGCATGATGTTGTGGGGAACCATTATTGTGAGATTAGGCCAACAACCCCCAAAAAATTCAGCAGGCATACTTTTGAGATGGTGAAACCACAATATGGTCTGCCTTCACCTCAGACTGTCGGCCTGGAGTTACCTCAGAAATAAAAAAAATTGTTTTCTTTCTCTCCTTTCCCTCCCCACCTAGACCCTTTCTTCTTCTGAGCAGAGAAGGTTAAGGGAAGATTTCATTGAGGCATTTAAGATTCCGAAGTATGTTGATGGAGTAAATGGGGAAAGATTTTCCACTGGCAGAGGACAGTGGTAATCAGAGAACATATAATTCCAGAGGGAAGCATCCTAACACGGCAAGTTGTGTGATTTGGTCGAGACAGTGGCGCAGCGGGTAGAGCCGCTGCCTCACAGCTCTAGAGACCCGGGTTCAATCCCAACCTCCGGCGATGTCTGTCTGTGTGGAGTTTGCACGTTCTCCCTGTGACCGCATGGGTTTCCCCCGGATGCTCCGGTTTCCTCCCGCATCCCAAAGATGTGCTGGTTGGTAGGTTAATTGGCAGCTGTAAGTTGTCCCTGGTGTGTGAGTGAGGGGTAGAACCTGGGGGGAGTTGATTGGAATTTGGGGAGAATAAAAGAATGGGATTAATGTGGGATCAGTGTTAATGTGTGGTTGATGGTGGGCATGGACTCGAAGGGCACATTTCTGTGCTGTACTTCTCTATGACTCCATGACACTGCCTAAAAGAATGGTGGAGACAGATGCAGCATTAACCTTCAAAGGAGTATTGACTAAGTGAAGAGGACAAAAATTGCAGGGTTATGTGAAAAGCAAAGATATTGGGACTCAATTGATCACTTTTGGTAGATGGGCTGAATGGCCTCCTCCTTTGCTGCAGGATTCTGTGGGTGATTCGTGAGCTTTGGTTATTGAGGAGAAGTCCATCATTCTGCCCACAGGAGGGACAGAGTGAACACCTTTATGCACATCATTCACAGCCACTGATGGATGATCTGTGGAAATACAGAACAAAGGAATGCTAAGATTACTTCTTTCAATCCGTTTGCAGGAAGCAGAACAGGAAAACGAGCTGAGGAAAAAGCAGGAACAAGCTTTGAGAGAGAAGATGCTTGCACAGGAAGCCAAGCTTCAACAGGACCAAAAGGTAAACAATACACGCACTTTGATCTCACTGCTGCACTTTGAGCCACGCAAACCACTTTGACCTCCACTCTTCATTAGCCAGGTGACCGAAGATGTTGGCAGGCTGGGGGAGCGAGGGGTAGAGGCAGTGGGAGAACAGAAGCAATTGGCTTCAGGCACAGGAGGTTATTTGGGCTGATTGCTCCTCGGGACTCCTGCTGGAATGGGCATCTGTATGTGTGTTGTGTTTTGGAAGGATTGGGATCAGTCATAATGGGTCAGGTAACAAATTTGTTGTCAGAAGTGAGAACAAACTTGGGATTCTGTCATGCCTTTCCCTGCCTCCGGGACGTCCCAAGGCACTTTTCAAACATTGGTACCTTTTCTTTCGCTGTTGTAATATGTGAAACCTGGCAACCAATTTGTGCACAGCAAGCTCCCCACAGACAGCAATGTGATGATGATCAGGTGATCAGATTTAGTTATGTTGATTGGGGAGTAAACCCTGGGCAAGACACTGGAGAGAACTCACCTGCTTCTCTTCAAAACACCACTGGAGCCACCTGAGAGAACATCTCATCTGAAGGAGGGTGCATTATTCCACTAGACTGTCAGTTTAGATTGTGCCCTCAAATCTCTGAGGTGGGTCTTGAACCCAGAACTTTCTGAGTCTAAGGGGAGAGTCCTATGCACTGAACCACTGATTTCAAGCTCGTGGATAAGGAATAGTCACCTGGGAGATGTATCAGCAGACCTGTCCCAACACATGAGCCTGCTCCTTTTGGAGAACGGGATCAACCTGAGTTTGTTGGCATTTTCAAAGGGAAAATCGTTGATTGCCCCACACTGGATTCACATCACCCATCGGATAATTGTGGGGTCAAAGCTTCCTCACCCTCAAAAATTATCCATGACAAGTGGGGGCCATGTTCATTGTGTATGTGATGGGATTCTTTGTGCTAGCCAAATCTTGAACTGTCAAATGTGGCATTCCAGTTGGATGTTGAATGCTGTAGAATGTGCCCAGTACCTGGTGCATGTTTTACTGGTTTAATAATGAAAAGGGATGTTACAACATTATCATCCAGCCACTGACCATCACTGGGACAATGGAGCAGTGATACTTCCATAAAGTATGCAGTCGACCTCTAAAGAAAGAATGAAGGAAGAAAGACCTGCATTTCCAGAACAACTTTCTTGACCCAGAGTACAGCCAATGAAATACTTTTGAAGTGCAGTTATTGTTATTCAGCTGCCAATTTGCAGAGAAAGCTCCCACAAGCAACAACGTGATAACAGCTTGACAATCTGTTTATCAGAGCAAATTAAATCACAAATCCACCAACTCATAATTCACATTGAATCCTTACATTCCAAGTTGGACCCAGGGTCTTAGTTTCAAAATGAAAGGTCATGTGATGCCTGAGCCGAGGCAATCCAATGGCCAATAACCTTGCTTTATTTGTAAACAGATCGAAACAGTTTGTGTACTTTGTTTCATTTTTGCACCATCTATCATTTAGTGATCAGCACTGAAAGTTTTACAGTATTCTTGTGCCAAGGTCTTTAAAAGATGTGGTGAAGCCTGGGTAATTCTTTATTTGACTTGGACACAAATTTGTAATCTCTTAAAAGCTTTGAGATGATTGCATGTTTTATGCTTCCAGCCTCTCAGATCTCGACATCATGCTTTTCACTCCTTCCAATTAGCTTCCATCTCAGCTTTTAGTTATGCTTTGGTGTTGGCTTCTGGGCATTTACCAGCAAGCACACTCATTCCCTGCTCTGCAGTAAAAGTGATTTTCCACGCTTCTTGCAGTCTCCGTGCCCGAGGAACAAACGGCAACAACAGGAGCTCATTGCTGAGTTGCGAAGACGTCAGGTCAAAGATCACCCGTCGGTGTATGAAGGGAAAGATGGAACCATTGAAGACATCATCACAGGTAAAGCCTGAAGATATGTCCAGGGTCAGCTTAGGTAGGTTGCGGGAGCCCCTGAGTGTTTCAAGGCTGATAATTTGCCAAAGTGTGATGGGCAGCACATTTGTGTACATTTGATTCAGTTCCAGTGAGTTTTTTTGGAATGTTTCCCTGAGCTGTTTGTCAAAACCACTGACCTTAATTTTCTAGCTGCAAACTTGACTTGAGTGCCAAGATTAACAGCCTCGATCGAGTGGAATTTCCTTCATTCTGCTCAAACCAATTGCCTTGCTTAACTGCTTGCCTGCATGGCCAAGCATTTCTTGATATTGTGTTTAAATATTAATGGCACCATCCAGAGGTGGAAGGGACCCCAGTAGAGGCCTCTCGCAGGCACCTGTAGTTTGAAATCAATTTGTTCTTGGGAATCTAATCAATTGGTTGTCATTGAATTAAAGGATTGGGAAAGGCATCTCCAGTCCATTAATCCAGCCTCTGAATCGCTGCCAACTGCTGCTCGTTAGTTGCAAGCTTGACCTGCTCACTGTGTGTCTGCTCTCCTGTCCAAGAGTGAGGGACGTGGGCCAATTCTGCCCCATACAGAGTTAGGAGGGGACAGGTCACCCGCAGTTCAGCTTGGCTTTGAAGTCTTCCATCCAAAATTCCCTGTGTCTCAGACTCTGAAACCCCAGTCAGCTATGATCAGACCCTAGAGCTGGTAGATTAACTCCTCTTTTTGCTGTCACTACATGAATAATCCATGTGTGTATGAAGTGACTGCATTTCTGTCTGATTTCTTTCTCATACTCTGCTAGCTACCTGGTGTTGGTGCTTAAATCTCTGATGTCATTTCAAAGTGGGTCATCTATTGGTGACGGGCAGGGGTAGGAGGGAAGAGGGATATGTTTTACTGTTTTATTTGGATAGGTGGAACCTCTGTCATCTTGTCTGGATGCTGTTCCCAATTGAATGAATACCTGAAGGCATTGAAAATGTCTGGGCTCTTTAATACTTCCATGCATGAGCTTTCAATTATGACTGGCAGTTCATTCCTGCAAAATAAGCACAGGTTTTCTGGATTCACAGCAAAGCACAAAATCACGATACAAAGGCTGGTTCAGCAGCAGCCTGTTGTATCATATCACTGCAATTAAAAAGCGCAACAGAATATTTTTAAAAGAAATTATTAGATTCTGAATCTTTAGTAATAGCTTGCGTTTAACACTGATCACTTTTCTCACTCAGGGACTCTGAATGCAACATTGTTGAGCTTGGTTATGGGTTAGTGGCTAGGAGGGGAAAGAGAGGTTTAGAGAGGGACTTCCAAAGCTTCAGACTTAAGCAAGTAAAGCCACAGCTGCCGTTGGTGGGTTATTTAAAATCCAGAGTCCGGGATCAAAGGAGGATAGGTGTGAAAGGTGCAGGAGCTTCCAGAGGTTTAGGAGGGGCAGGAACCATCAGAATCAGGTTTATTATCCCTGACATAGGTTGTGAAATTTGTCGTGGAGGGATTTGGAGGAATGAGGAAAGTATTTTGTTCCCTCAGAGGCTGGTAAGGGTCTCAAACCCACTGCCTGAAAGGGTGGGAGAGGAGGAAATCCTTGCTGCAGGGCTGGAGGTGGGATTAGGCCGGAGTCCCCTTTGTTGACTGGTACAGATGCAGTGGGCTGAATGGCCTCTTTCTGTGCCATTAATGTTTAATGACTATGTTTCTGTGACCAAGGAAAAAGTTTTGGAAGTTGGAGTGTAACTCATCCTGGGATCAGTGCAAGCTCAGGGTGAGTGAGGAAATGGGCAGCAGAATTCCCACAGGGTTGAAGACGGGAGGCCAGCCAGGAGTGGGTAATTTACAGGTAACATTTACAAGGCATTGCTTGCAACCCAGTTCTTCCTTAATCCAAGGCTCTGGGTAGACCTTCCTCAAGGCTTCAACACAGACCCTACCTCATGTGAAAGTGGTTTTGAATCCCCTCCTCTCTTGTTCTGTGATTTTTAGCTTCAACAAAAGACAAGAGAATGATATTGGGAGTGCGATCAACCCTGGTGTGCATAAAGTTAATGAAATGGCTGAGAGTTTTTTTTCGTATGGATAATTATCTGTCCTCCAATCAGCAACCAGCCAGCCAACACAGCACGATATAAGTTCATGGATGGTAGGATTCGTGGAGATAGAGCTCCATTCCATTTTCAGTGGTGCAGTGTGTTGGCCCTGGATAAGGTAGTTCTTTGGGATTATTCCAATCCAGCATCCCAGGCCTTTCATTTTCAGTGAGACTGTTCCAGCCTTGCGTATTTGCTTATAATTCAGCACTGATCCAACAAGTGATGGTCTTTCTGACAAAGGTTTCACCTTCCATTGCATGTGTTGCTTTTTTGCATTGTCAGCATAACGAGGCAGTTCCCAATGCTATAATTTGATGTGGTTTCTTTTTCTTTCCCTTCCCCCAATCCTTTTGCTTCTCTCTCTCTCTCTCTCCCTCTCTCTCTCTCTCCCTTCTTACATAATCTTCTTCCTGCAGTGCTGAAGAGTGTCCCCTTCACAGCCCGAACTGCTAAACGTGGCTCCCGGTTCTTCTGTGAAACAACATTGTGTGAAGAGTCCAATTGTTAATGTTTCTGCCCTCTACAGTCTGCAGCTGTGACAGGTTTATATATTTTTTTCTTGCTCATTGCATTGCTGTTGTTCTGAAAGCTCATTTCCTGATCCGTCTGACAGTCTTCCTTTTAGAATTCCCAAAAAAGAGCCCTTGTTGTTTCAGAAGGTGGCAAGACTGAAGCATAAATTTAACCAGATCTGGATTCACCCAGCCATTAAAGTAGCTCATCCAGCTACCAATGCAAGCTCTCCTGGATTGATGCTTGGGTTGAGGGGAGAATGAGTGGGGTGGCTCGAGATGGGGAATGAGTATTGCATCTTGGTAGCCATTGCAAAGGAGCTTTGGGGATGGCTAACTAGAAGCTCGTCCTGTAGGCCATTGTGATGGCATAACTTATGAGGCAAGTATTTCAGGTAGGCCAAGGAATGACGTTCTCTCTTTGTGTGTCTGATTTCATATTTTTCCATTGCTCTTGTGTTTATTCTCCTCACATAAATCATTTTCATCAACCTCTGCTTCTCCTTGTACCAAGAATTGAATGTGTTGTCTTAAGTGACATCTTACCATCACCTTTTCAAATGGAAAGGCTTTTCCCATTCTGGGACTATAAAAGGAATTCCAACTTCTCACAGGCTTGTCTCCTCCCTTCAGCACTCTCACTTCATGCTGTCATTCCGGCTAAAACTGGCACGCACACAATTCCTTCCCTTTCTTCCCCAGAAATTTACCTCCTCTTTCCTCACCATCATTCGTTCATTTTCATTTTCTTCATTTCTGTAGTGAAAGGGAAGAGTATGATCCATAATCTTCCAAATTCTCTGATGCAAGTAAGGAGTCATTATGCACCCTGCAGCAGTTGTGAGAGCAGCTTTTACGTCCCGAGCTCAAAGTTAAATGCTAATGTGGCTCAAGCATCAAGAAAGCTTCCTCGGAGGAGGGCAAGACTAGGGGGCAGCTTTGAAATGCTTTTGCTTGACATTCTAGCCCAACTTATCTGCCTTGGGTAACCATTCCAACACGTGACTGCTTGATACTTCCTCAAACAATTTAAGAAATTCCTGGCAACCGGTTGAAATTATTGAACAAATGCCACTGAGGCTCAAACATGGGTGTTTTGATTGACCCAGTGTTCTGAGGCAACTCTGAGACTCCTTTCTTTCACAGGCCAGTGTAGTGCTCTAATAACAGAATAAAGTAGGTCCTTGACATCCAAAGGCAACTCCAGGCACCTTTTCCCGAATTATTATAGACTGCTAAGAGTAGGATGAAATCAATTACGTGACTGCTGATTGCCTTGTCCTGATCAGCTGGTTATGATGCATCACTAACTTTTCCCCACAAAATAGTCTATTGAACTGTGGCAGGCATCAGAGCAGTGGTTATTCATTGGTAGATACCCTGGCTGATTTTTTTGTTGTTCTGCCCATTCTCAGCCGCAGCTGAGGGCATCACACTGTTGAGTCAGAGGGTTGTGGTTTCCAAGGCTCACTCCCAGAAGCCTGAGCATGTAAACTAGGCTGACATTTTAATACATTACTGAGGGAGTGTTGCACTGTTGAAGGTTCTGTCTTTCACATGAGCTGTTAAAGTAAGGACCCACTCTCAGGTGGACTTAAAAGATTCCAATGCACTATTTGAAGAGAATGTTTCTCTGGTATCATGGCCAATATTTATCCTACATCCAACATCACTGAGAAGGGGTGCCATATATTTGTGCAAGGCTGAAGAGCACAACTTGGCATTTCCTATACTCCACCATGATTTCACTCCAGAAGTACATTCTTCAAAGGACCTTGTGACATCTTGACATTGTGAAAGCCCTTTGCTTTTCCCCATGTTGAGAACCCACTGCTCCCTGAGTCGACAGGGGTTGTGAACCTTGGATTCTCTGTCCCTTGTGGCTCAGTACTAGACCAATTTCCCCATTCAGAGGAAAGCTGGGATATCATCTGTTTGTAGTAATATCTTCCCTGTTACATTTCTGGAGTGTTGGAATGCCAGCTCAAGAATACGATATTGTGGGATCTGTACTTGATCGTTACTTGACCTTCTTTCAAGAAGGGAGTTTTGGAAGGTTGCCTCTTTTTGATCGGATAATGGGACAAATTGAGACTGTTGGTTACCAGTCAAGTCATTTTATTTCTGCAGCAAGACATGAATGTAGGTCTCTGAGCAGATTGTACCCAAGTTGTTTCAAAGCAGAGGACTGAAACTGCAGAAAAGCAGGGCAGGGAATGTCGGATACTTTCTGTAAATCTTCAGATAAATGAGTATTAAGGCAGTAATACCTGTTCAGGTGGAGTTAGGGTACAAATCAGTTTGTTAAACAACAGAAGGTGCTCAAGGGGCTGAATGCCTTCAGTTCCTGGGTGCTGAGTACATCCTATCTCTCCCTTTCCATTAAGAAAATAAATCAGCCTAATACCTCTTGCCCTTGAGAAGATACCTGCAGTGTACTCTAGGTAACTTCCCAATCCAACGCCTCCGCCATTCACCTTTGTTGCTCTGCTGATATAGAGCACGCCTTGCTGGCTTCTAGCCAATTAGATGGAGCATATTGTTAGCGTGTCACAATCGGACAAGACGCAAGCAGTCACGTGAGGGCAGCAGCTTGTTGAGTGGTGATGTCTGCCCGCCCCTCCTCACCCTCCGGTATGAAGTAGGCAGAGGGATTGCCCGCTTGACGTGAATTACGGAGTTGCTTTGCTTTCCTCCCGAGTAAGTTTCCTTTTCTCTCATAGGAGGCAGATCACCCAGCAATGCTGCCTGTTCACAAGAGTGGTAGTCCTTTTGTAGTTCAGGACCAGCAGTGTAGGGTGTTCTTGAACTATTGAAACTCTAAAGCTAAAAGAAAAGAGTTTGGGGCTGTTTAAGTGTAATGTCAGGGGAGCTTTGCATTGTGCCCAGCTGATACCAAACACCTGTTGCAGCAGTCCACTTCAATTCAATCACCACTTCCCACACCCGTTAGCTGGATAAATGTGTGCACAAAGGTGTCAGTCGCTATTGCTTGCTGAACTTCTGCTTGTGTGGAGCTTGACGTGTTGCCGCCGTGTCTGCCTCGCGTCCCTGCAGAGTTGCTTTGCTTTGACATTGATTGCTTCTTGCTGTCCAATCAACACAATGAAGCTACTGGTGCCAAAGGCCTTTACCCTTCTCTTTGCTTTGTCTCCTGTAGATCTTAGAAATCAACCATACCGACGTGCAGATGCAATGATGCGACATGGATGGAAACACCTCTGAAGAAAAGACTTGGGTGGGGTTGGGTCAGATTGGAGGGATAGGGGAGGTGATGAAATTGTGACCAAAACCAGTGTTATTAAAAACTGTTCCATTGAGGAGCATCTTGGGATAAACTCTTCATCGGCTCCTACAACACTCCGAAATGAGGAATTTCCTGAACATGTATCTTCTAATCCACTACACACGGGCGCACAAGATATGGCATTGTGTGGAGAAAAACCTTGAGAGAGCAAAGCAAGAACTGAAGCGGGAGGGTGGGGGAGTAAACTTTTACTTTGAACCAATCCACAGAACTTGCTCACTGCCTAACGAGAGAAAGTTATCCTACAATGCTTTTGACATCCCAACCCTCAAAATGTTGCTGGAGGTTGGGTGGGAAGGGAGCATCTGTTAATAGGACAGAAAAAACTTGAAGAGAAGTGTCCATCCAGTCAAACTTGGAGCACCGTGAAAATTGAATGCCTTTCCACGTCAGTATTGTGAAGTATTTTTTTACTGTGCTTGTATTCTTGATTAATTTAAGGTATTTTTCTGTTATTACTGTAGAATTGGCCTTCTGTGGCAACTCCAAAGGAACTTTACCATCTGTTATTGCCAAAGTAAAATGGCAGCTGCCTTCTTTGGCAGAGCCATTGGCGTAGAAATTTGCCTGTGTCGTTTACGCTATGTACAATGTATCGTCAATATGCGCCTTAATACTCTGAAATTTCAGAAGGGGAGTTCAATGCGCAAACATGACTGTATCTTAGCACAAACAACACCAGACAAGTTTGTACTCCTTGTCTTTTTCTTGCATTGATTTTAAACCCACATGGAATTTCTGAGCATTTCTAGCTAATAAGCCCTCTCAGTGTTTGGGTCTACTTGGGAACCATATTCAAAGCAGGAACAAAGGCTCCAGCTACTCTTGCAGCTTATCCTGTATGGGAAGATATTTAACAAAGGAGCAAGATTTTTCTTTCCATTCTGTTAGGGAACACTTGATGAAAAGAAAATTTAGACCTATGTAGTCTATTCTGGCATGAATGTAAAGACATATTTTCCTTGGTAAATGAAACTCCTTTTGTATTAACTATGGGTTTTCAGTCCTTTGGAGATGCTCAAGAAATCTGTAGGATGCGAATCTTTAACTACATAGATTTATCTAGAGCTTTACATCCAGTCTATTCTGGGTTATCCATTTGCTTACCACTGCTGCAATGTTCAAAGGTTAATCTTTTGCCAAGGGGTGATTACATTGAATGCAAGTTTTTATACCCCGTTACTAGTGTTCCACAGGGTAGCTTCAAGTTAATGAGCTGCTGCACATTCCTGACCCAACGTGTCCTGATTTAAAGTAATCACAGAGCAGGTTCAAAGTAACTGCAGTGAACTGAGAAGGACATGTCCAATCAGAATTGGCTCCATTGAGATCTGGGAATTGTTTTGATGCTTATTCCATGTTTTTTTTCTCTCTTCCTTTGTGAACTAGTGCAGCCTCTCCTGTTGGAATTGGATAGGATCCTGGGAATTGGCTGGCCCATTGTGAGCATTGTGAGTGTTATGGTTTTCAGTTAAGAAAGATTTCTGATCCTGCATTATAGGAACATTTGCACTTCAAAGCCAAAACCCCTTAATGCCATGATACACCCCTTGGATTGTGCCTGGCATTCTCCACCTCGCACTACTCCCTTGCCCGCACTGACAGCGTCAGACCCGTCAATGAGTCGTGCCAAGGCCAATGATCTCTGCTGAACTCACTTAAATGAAGCATCTCTCCTGATTGGAGCCACATAGGGTTCTTGGTGGTTAAATAGCCAGTAGTTTCTTGCTGCTCAGGGTGGGGGAAAGGGGGAGTCCGCTTGGGTGAAGTCCCAGAAACTGATTGGCATGAGATGATGAGTGGGCACAGTGGGTGAGCAAAGATCTGGCAGAATCTGTGCAATTATCCAAATCAACCTGTCCAGTTCATGGTTCCCAGAGTACTCGTTATTACCTAAATGCAAGCATAAAGCAATTTAAAGATTGACAGATCCTCATTTTTTTTCAGGCAATACTAAATTTATGCTTTATTGTGTAAAGTTTTTCATTGCTTTTAAGCATGGAATAAATTCCTGGAAGCTGTCCATAGTCTGTTTAGGGAATCGAACACATTCCACTCAGAGGAAGGTTATAGTCTTAAACTGAAGGCCAAGAATCAAAGGTTTACATGTAAATAGAAGGTATTCAGATGCCATTTTATTGTTACAGTTTTCTCCTGTATCATTTTGCAGAAGAGGTGAAAATGATTTTGTATGGGACCATGTTTAAAATCAGCCATGCATTCTAACCCAGGTTTTTAATGTTTAAATACATTGTCACCATTTGCAGCACAAAGGAGACCATTCTTCCCATCAGGCCTGTCTCAGTGTTTGCTTCATAACTAGATCCGTGTATCCTGTTTCTCTGCTCCTCCCATAAGTTTTTATCTCTTCCGTTTCGAATCCTATCCAGTTCCCTTTTCAATGATACGTTCTGTGTTCCACTTTCCTATAAGTGGACCAATTTCCTCCTCATTCTTGCCATGACAGTCCATAGTCAGTGACCCCATTTTCACAAATATACAAAGCAATATTGAGCAGCATGTCCTGAGATTGCTGGACTCGCAACCCCCAGCAAAGCAGCTGGGGACTTTATTATCTGGAATAAAAGGATCAGCCATGACAACCGCAAGACTACCAAACCTCTATTTAAAACAAAATCTAATTCATCAGTGTCCTTCATGAAAGGAAATTTGCCATCCTTATGGTGCCCGACCTAGATGTGACTCCATTTGGTCAACTTTCAACAGCCCTACCACGGCACTCAAAGGGCACTGAGAGATGGGCAATAAATGCTAGCTTTGCCATCAATGCCCATGTTCTGTGTATGAATGAATAAAAGGAAAATTACTCCCCTTCCACAATTTTGGAAACTGTGATAGCCCGTCCCTTGCTGTTCCAACGACAAAAGCTTTAATTTATGAAATGGCCCACAACTATTTCAAATGAATCTTCCCATTCCCTTTCCAAAACTCTAATATCTATCCTTTAATGGGAGGCTCAGAACTCCACACAACAGGCCAGCTGCCGTCTAGCTAGCATCTTGTACAAATTTGACATTGTTTACTTTTCATTGTTTTTAAAAGACTTCAAAAAAAACCCATGACTACTATGACCAAGTATCGGGCAGCTCTGCAGAAACCCAGACTGGTTAACCTCGCCCTTGCTGCACGTGGTTCTACTGAAGATGTTAGCATGACACTGAACCTTATTGCGATGTTCTCTTGTGATGCTCTTTCCCCCGAACACCGTTTGGGTGCAACATTTATTCTATTGAGTGAGCATCAGTACTCACTGGACAGTTGTTGGTTTGTTCCATTTTACGAAAAATGGAAATCTAATTTAGTGGTAGCGCAGTGTTGAAGCTTCACCTTGACTCTGCATGTCATCCTGACCACAGTAAGGCCTGATGCTTGTGTAGACTCCTGAAAGTGGGAATGTGGCCTCCCTCTCTCTTTGTTTTCCTTGTGTGTGTATATGGGTCTCTCTCTAAATCTTTTTCTCTCACTTTCTAGCCTGTTCTCAAGCCCATTATGCTGCTATATTACAGAGATTGCCTTAGGCCTGAGTAGGCCAAAACCTTGTCTCTAAATTGAGCTAACCTTATAGCGGGTGCAGCCAGCTTTCTCCAGTGTGGCAACAAGTCCTATCAAAATGCAAATTAACCTTTGCAATCATTTGGAACATGAATCAGTGACCATTAAATCTCCCAATTTTTCCAGAGAGGTTCCCAAGGCAGGGGCTGGGTCTGCTGATGGAGAATCGATATATTATCAGCTGGTTTACTGATTACAGTGTCCTAAACCTGTCGTGAGAGCAGTTTTATTTATTGGAAAGCATTTACCTTAAATTATGTTTGTAAACATTGCTGTCCAAAGACGACAAAATTATTTAAAGCAAGATGTTTGTTATGGTTTCAAAGTAATTCATTGGCCTTTCATTTCCTAATGCACTAACCCATATAGCAAAAATTTTTAAATGACGGTTGGAAAAAATTAAAAACTTCAATATATATTACTTCTCCTGCACCCCAAGTATTAATCGAATCTTTCAGTGATGTCATGGATTGCATCATGAACTAGGTTCATGTCATCATCCAATAGAACAGCTGAAAGAACAGTGAGGAGGGATGCTGGTAAGTCTACCCATCAGTGGTCATTACAAAAGAAATAAGCTGTGGACTTGGGGAAAATAGCCTTCAAGTAATCCCTACCTTCCTTGTACAAATCCATAAAGCTACCACTTTATTTTCTTGTCTTTTTTTCCATGTATCCCGTATCAAGTATTTAGTTTGTATTTTAACCATTCCATTTCATTCCAAACTCTACAATCTTGTAGCTTACTGTATCTTTTCATAATTGTGTACAAAAATAGTTGAATTATTTCCAATGTTCAATGTTTTTTTAATAAGCTGTTTTTAAAAAAAACTATGCCAAAGTTGAGGCTTTCAGTCTCTTCAACAATTCTGTACATATTATTATATAATTATTATAAATCCAGCTGTCTGGTCTAAGTGTTGTGATTTATCTGTTAAATCTTCAGTAGGAAGTTGAACACCAGTATATCCAGTAGCCATTTTGGGGGGAGGGCAGTGTGGTGGGGTGAGGATTGGCGGCAGGGCAAGAGGGGTTGGCCTGGTGGTGTTCACAGCACATATTGCCAAGGGCCAGTAAATATTTATCTCCAAGTGTGTAGCACGAGGGCTAGGATACAACAGTTTGTGCTCAGAGTTTGTCCAATGACAGTTCAATAGCTCCTTCGGGACATATTTTTAATTGCTCTGATATCTTCCATGCAATAACAGGTTGGAATACAGCAGTTTTAATAATACATGAGACGTGGGCATCACCAGCACTTACTGCCCATCCCTAACTGCCCCTTGAGAAGGTGGGGGTGAGCCGTCCTCTTGAACTGCTGCAGTCCCTCTGGTGAAGGTGCTCCCACAGTGCTGAAGGGGAGGGAGCCCCAGGGTTTAGACCCAGTGGCGGTGAAGGAACAGAGATGTACTTCCAAGTCAGGATGTTGTGTTACTTGGAGGGGAACCTGCAGGTGGCGGTGCTTCCTTATCTACTGCCCCTGTCCTTACTGGAGGTAGAAGTCACAGGTTTGGGAGGTGCTGTCGGAGTAGCCCGGGTGAGTAACTGCAGAGCATTGTGTAGACAGTGCACACTGCAGCCACTGTGCGCATCAGTGGTGGAGGGACGGAGTGTTCAGGGTGGTGGACTGGGTGCCGATCAAGTGGGCTGCTTTGTTATGGATGGTGTCGAGTTTTCTTGAGAACTGTTGGCGCTGCTCTCATCAGGAAAAGGTTGGGCCTTGGACACTGCCCTGAGAAACTTCTGGAGTGATGTCGTGGGGCTGGGATGCCTGAGCTCCGACAACCACAGCCCTCTTCCTTTGTCACTTTGCCAGCCTCCTTGATGTTCCACGGCTGGTGCTGGCGATCAGGCTTCTTCGTACAGCTTGAACTTTTGCAGATTTTACTTTGGCAAACTAAGCATGGGGTTTTCAGTTATTATCACTGCTGGGAAAATCAGGTATTTTTGATAATTAAACAAATACATCAACTTTTGGTTTCTTTTGTAAATTGCAGCCGGATGGGAAATGACAATATCACATTCAAATTCATCTATCACTAACCACACTATTGAGGGGTTTTCCTCCAAATTACCCAATCATAGCATATTCTATTACATATCCACAAACAAGTGGGATTGATCAGTCGTCCAGACACAATACCCACCTTCCTTTTTCATTGCCATGAACCTAGCTTCCTGGGAGATGAGTCCCAGGGCAGATCAGCCGTGATCATATTGAATGTCGGGGCAGGCTTGATGGGCCGAGTGGCCTCCTCCTGCTCCCATTGTCTTGTGTTCCTTGTGTGGGAATTTGGGAAAGGGCCGTGGTTCCAATGTAAGACCAACTCCCGAAAACTGAAGGATGACCTGTATTCGGAGTTTGGCATCATCAGAAAGAAATATGAAGACCTCTCTAAGTGATTGTCAAAGCTGGGCAGACTGACCGGTATAAACGGGAGGTAGGGATGGAGGTTTTGGTTGATGAGTGAATCAGTTTAACTGACAACATGAACAAATGCTCGAGAAATAGCCTTTACTGTTTCAAAAGTCAAGTCAGTTTATTGTCAGATGCACAAGTCCATGTGTGCACAGGTGCAATGAAAAACTTACTTGCAGCAGCATCACAGGCACTTAGGATCAGATACACAACGTTCAGAAGAGAAATAAACATAAATTATACACAATTTTTACAAGAAGCATCACTGATTTATATCCTTTCAAGGCTAAACATCTGGACAGATGCAGGGTCTTGACCCGAACCATCGACTGTCCACTTCCCTCCACAGATGCTGCCTGGCCCGCTGAGTTCCTCCAGCATCTTGTGTGTTGCTGGTGACGAGATTCACCACCACCCCCAGTGCACCCTTTGGTTGACTGAGGAAAACGGTATTTGAAGATTAAGAACTCAGTCCTGGCACAAAACTCCTGGTCTATCCCGGCGGCAGGTGATCCCTGCCCTCCTCCATTCTACGGACACCTGGACCACCTACAGCAGCTACGTCCAGGCACTAGAAAGATATCAGCAACACCGTCTCTGCAAGACCCTCCAGATTCACTGGCAGGATGAGTGAACTAATGTCAGTGTTGTCTCCCAGACCAACATCTCCAGCACTGAGACCCCAATTACAGTTGGCAACGTTAGGCAGGCTATGTCGTTTGCACACCAGACTCCCGACTCCCGCGACAGACACTCTGTTCTGTCTTATGCAGATAGGTTGAGCGAGCTGGGGCTTTTCTCTTTGGAGAAAAGGAGGATGAGAAGTGACTTGATAGAGGTGTACAAGGTGATAAGAGGCATAGATCGAGTGGACAGTCAGAGACTTTTTCCCAGGGCGACAATGGCTAATGCGAGGGGACATAATTTTAAGGTGATTGGAGGAAGGTATAAGGGGGGTGTCAGGGGTAAGTTTTTTTACACAGAGCGTGGTGGGTGTGTGGAACGCACTGCCGGCAGAGGTTATGGGAGCAGATACATTAGGGACATTTAAGACAGTCTTAGATAGACACATGAATGATCGAAAAATAGGGGGCTACGTGGGAGGGAAGGGTTAGATAGATCTTAGAGCAGGATAAAATGTTGGCATAACATTGTGGGCCCGAAGGGCCTGTACTGTGCTGTAATGTTCTATGTTCACTATCATGGGAAGAGATTAACAGGCAGAGAAAGAAAGATTCAAGGATGTACTGAAAACCTCCTTGAAGAAATGCAACATCCCTACTGCCTCCTGGGAATCTCTTACCCATACCCGCTCAAAGTGGGCAAGGAGTATTGGGGATGGTGTCCAGAACCTTGAGCCCATGCATCAGGAGCACACAGAGACCACGAGTAAGCAGCAGAAGGAGTGCACCACCTCACAAACTACCCACCACCCACTGTGGAAGACTTCAAGGCTAAATTGACTGGAAGATGTAGTATTTTCATTTAACTTGGTCACCCCCTGAAGTGGAAAGTTGGATTGTGTTGGGTGAATCATTTGGACAACTTCAGATTTTTTCAGTCTGGATACTGAATTTAGGCAAGTTACTTTTCAGAAATAAAACCAGGATATGCCGGAAACACTCAGCAGGTCAGGCAGCGTCTGCTGAAAGAGAAACAGAGTTAACTTTTCAGGTCCAAGGCGCTTTGTCAGAACTCTCCCTCCACAGAGTCTTGCTGTGTCTTGCTGAGTGTTTCCAGCATTTTCTGTTTTTATTTCAGATTTCCAGCATCTGCAGTTTTTTTGATCTTCATTTATTTTTTCAGATGTTTGAACTGAAAGACTGGATTCTGATTTCTTTGAGATAGTCTAGTGGTGAGCAGAGCCTGGAACAAGCCAAAGTGCAACACTCCCCTCTGCTGGTCAAAGTTGGTCAAGGAGCATCTGGTTGGAAAAGGTATCTGAGGAATAGTGTGCTGAAAAATTCATTCTGTCAACAGCTCAAGATGTGCTTTATCTTCTCAACGACTCCTCCCCTGGAATTCACTCAACTGAAGTCAATGGAATGCATTTTTATAGTGCATTTTAGAACATTAGAAATAACGTTCTCCAGTATCTGCGTGGGTTTCCTCTGGGTGCTCTGGTTTCCCCCCTACATTCCAAAGACATACGGGTAGGTTAATATGGGTTTAAAATGGGCGGCGTGGACTCGTTGGGCCGGAAGGGCCTGTTACCATGCTGTAAATTAAAAAAAACAGCAGAAACAGCCAATCCAGCTCCTTGTGCCTGCTACACCATTTATGTCGATCATGGCTAATCTTTCACCTCAGTGCCATGTTCGTGCACTAACTCCCTATCCCTTCAGGATCTCAGGAGACCCAGCCACTTGTTTGTGCATAGCAAGCTCCCACAAACAGCACTGCAACAATGGCGAGATTTTATTGATGCTGATTGAAGCAAGACACCCAAGATAATATCCACTGTACTTCAGATAATATTATGGGATCTTTCACACCCTCTGGAGCAGACAGGGCTTTGATTTAATGTCCGATTCATAAGGCAGCACCTCTGGTGCATTAATGAATATGTTTTTGAGGCCTTAACGAGACCAGTCTTTGTCTAATGTACTCCTCAGCACGATAGAGTCACAGAGCAATACAGCACAGATATAGGTCCTTCGGCCCAACCAGTCCATGCCAACCATGGTGCCCATCCAGCTGGTCCCAATTTCTTGCCTTCAGCCCATATCTCTCCAAGCCCCGCCCCTCCATGTACTATCCAAGTGCTTCCTCAATGGCCCTGTTGTACCTGCCTCACCCACGTCCTCTGGCAGCTCGTTCCATACACTCACCACCCTCTGTGTGAAAATGTTGTCCCTCAGGTCCCTTTTAAATCTTTCCCCTCTCACCCTAAACCTATGCCCCCTAGTTTTGGACTCCCCTACCCTGGGGAAAAGACTGTTACCGTCCACCTTATCTATGCCTCTCATAATTTTAAACATTTCTATAAGGTTGCCCCTCATTCTCCTATGTTCCAAGGAATAAAGACCTAGCCTGGCCAACCTCTCCCTATAACTCAGGCCCTCTAGTCCTGGCAACATCCTCGTAAATCTTTCTGCACCCTTTCCAGTTTAACCACATCTTTCCTATAACAGGGTGACCAAAACTGTACACAGTGCTCCAAGTGCGGCCTCACCAACAACTTATACAACTGCAACATAATGTCCCAACTCCTGTACTTGATGCCCTGATTGATGAAGGCCAGTGTGCTAAACACCTTTTTCACCAGCCTGTCTACCTGTGAGGCCGCTTTCAATGAACTGTGCACTTGTACTCCGAGGTCCCTCTGTTCCATTACACTCCCTAGTGCCCCACCATTCATAGTATAATTCCTATGCTGGTTTGGCTTCGCATGAGGCCCATAGCAAGCATAAGGCTTCATGTAGTTGCTGCTTGAGCACAAACTGTCTCCCTCATCTGAAATTCGCCACACACAAGCAAGCTTGTGCACCACTCGACTTGGCTGAGCTGCTTCAGACAGTGCCATCTCTCACTCTCTGTGGCAAAATCCTCCTGTTATCCCACTGATATAATGAAAATATTTGTCACCTGTGACTCCCCACTCCCCTCACGCTCTAACTCGAGTTCTCGAGCTCCTTGAACCCCAGAACCGCTTTACTCTAACTGTGTCTTTCATTCCTTCTTTCACCATGGCAGCACTGCGCCATTGAATTCTGAGAGGACCCCAAAGGGTTAAACACTGGAATTCTGGGAAGTGCATGTCCCAGAAAACCTGGAGGCAGAGTCATCAACATAGCTGGGAAACGGAGAATTGTCCACTCGAGTGATAAGGCTTCACTGATCAGTCTGAAGGTAGGTGAATGTGATCATTTGGCAGTTAATGAAAATCAAAAAAACTGCAGATGCTGGAATTATCTGACATAAAAACTGAAAGTGCTGGAAACACTCAGCAGGTCAGGCAGCATCTGTGGAGGGAGAAACAGAGTTAATATTTCAGATCTGAGACCCTTGGGATCTTTCTCTGTCCTCCTGCAGAAACTGACAGGGTCTTGGATCGATGCCCCAACTGAACAAGGGCTTCTCCAGTGATACTTATTCGACAGCTAGCCTAGATTTATGTGTCCAAGTTTCCTGAGTGGGATTTGAACAGACAACTTTCGGACCTGGGGGTAAGAGTGTTACTCACTTGAGTTAGGGCCGAATTGTGGTTGCATCACAGTTCAACAAAACATCCCAAAAGCCAGGAACTAGTTCAGGTATCACTGTTTATTTCAGCGCTTAGTGAAACGCGCCTACAACCATTCCTGGGTCGTTTCGGGTCACCTGGAAATCCATCGTGCCAGACCCTTCACCCCAACATGTCTATGCCAGCCATAAGCACCCACCTACATTAATCCCATTTACCAGTACTTGATCCATGGCCTTCTATGCCTTGGTGATTCTGATTGCTTCTTCAATGCTGTGAGAGTCTCTGCCTCCACCACCCCTCAGGCAGTGCATTCCAAATTCCAACCCCCCCCCCAACCCCCTCCCCCCCCCACAGGGGAAAGAATTCCTCCTCAGATCCCCCGAAATCTCCTGCCCTTTACCTTAAACCCATGCCCTCTAGTTTTGGACACCTCTGCCATGAGGGAAAGTTTCTCACTATCTCCCTATCCATGCCCCTCCTAATTCTGTACACCCCCATTAAGTACCCACTTGGCCTCCTCCACTCCAAGGAAAACAGACCCAGCCTGTCCAGTCTCTCCTCATAACTGAAACACTCCATCCCAGGCAACATCCTGGTGAATCCCCTCTGCACCCTCTCCAGTGCAGTCACATCCTTCCTGTCGTGCGGTGACCAGAACTGCACACAGTGCTCCAGCTGCAGCCTCACCATTGTTTTACAATGTTTAACACAGACTTCCCTGAAGGATAAAAGGCCTTGGGACCTTTGACTCTCTTAAATGTGCTTTATAAATGGAAGTTGTTTTATTGCAATTATTTTATCCTTTTAATGCAAGAAGTTTCTTTGTGACCCAACCTTCCCCTTCAACCAAAGTCATATTTCATTTAGATTCACAGAGTCACACAGCACGGAAGCAGGCCCTTCAGCCCAACTCGTCCATGCCGACCAAGTTGCTGACCTGAGCCAGTCCCATTTGCCTGCATTTGGCCCATATCCCTCTAAACCTTTCCTATCCATGTCCCTGTTCCAAATCCCTTTTAAATGTAATTGTACCCGCCTCTGCCACTTCCCCTGGCAGCTCATTCCATGTACTCACCACCCTCTGGGTGAAAATGTTGCCCCTGTCCATATTCCTTTGATGGCAAAGCTCCTGTTGTTAATCATGAGTCTGAGGTGTAGTCAAGATTGTGTGATATCAGTACGAGGTGTGGAGGTATGATGGACCATTTTCAGAGTCCTGGAGATATCCAAATCCCACCATGAGAGCTAAGGAATAAATTCAATTTGCTAAAGTAACGGTGAGCATAAACCTATTGGAGAAACAAACCTGTTCTTGCCTATGTTCTTGTATAATTTATGTACAATTTATATTCTGTGTGTTGTCTGCACCTCCGTGCCTGTGATGCTGCTGCAAGCAAGTTTTTCATTGTATCTGTCCCTCACCACACTTGTGCACATGACAGTAAACTCGACTTGACTTGAACTTGAAACACTGCATATTCAGTGAGGAAGAAAGGGGTGGAGCAAAGCTCCATTAGCCCAGGGTGTCTCTGGAATAATCAATTGGGGCCCAAAGTCACAGCAAAATGGCTTAAACCTTGCAAAGCCCTCAGTATCATAGTCACAATGTGTTTGTCAGCCAGAGTACTGTTCATAAAACCCTGCCACACTCCTGCCAATTGTTTCTGCTACTGTTTGGAATTGGAATTGGTTTATTATTGTCACATGTACCCAGATACAGTGAAAAGCTTTTGTTCTGCACGCCATCCAGACAGATCATTCCATACATAAGTACATCGAGGTAGTAAAAAGAAAAACAGAATGCAGAATATAGTGTTATGGTTACAGAGAAAGTGCAGTGCAGGCAGACAGTAAGGTGCAAGGGCCACGAGGAGGTAGATTGGGAGATCAAGAGTTCATCTTTTAGCGTAGGAGAGGTCCATTCAAGAGTCTGATAACGGTGGGATAGAAGCTGTCCTTGAGCCTGGTGGTACGTGCTTTCAGGCTTTTATATCTTCTGCCCGATGGGAGAGGAGAGAAGGGAGAATGACCGGGGTGGGAGGGGTCTTTGATTATGTTGGCTGCTTTACCAAGGCAGCGGGAAGTGTAGACAGAGTCCATGGAGGGGAGGCTTCCACTTATATATGTCCTGTAGAAGTTTCATAAGAGTGTTGTCAAACAAAAGATAGATGTCAAACCACAGAGGAAGGTATTAGGGTAAGTGACCGAGAGCTCAATGCGAGAGGTAGTCTGGAAGCAGAGAAAGGGGTGGAGATGTTTAGAAGGGCTTAGAAAGTGGCTGATGATAGTGGAGGTGCTACCCTGAACTGTTCACACTGTGATTCACAAGAAGAATTATCGGGAGGATTTCCCCGTGGCTGTACTCCTGAAGAGCTAGAAGAAGCCAGGACAATCAAGGATGTGTAAACTTGTAAAGGGTTTTATGCACAGTTTGTGGGAATAAAAGAGGGTTTGAGTGGGGAATAAAAGGCGAGTGATTGATCCTGAGCAGGACCCAAACCCAAGTAACCCATTTGAATGTGGGAAAGGAATTTATTTTAAAATAACAATAAAGTTCTCAATCACCAGCACTTCCTTTTATGGGTCCCCCCTTAGTGTTGGTTTATTGGTTTATTATTATTGTCACATGTACCGAGATACAGAGAAATGCTTTTATTTTACGTGCCATGAGGTAGATTGAGAGATCAAGAGTTCATCTTTATTGTACAAGAGGTCCATTCAGTCATCTTATAACAGCGGGATAGAAGCTGTCCTTGAGCCTGGTGGTCCGTGCTCTCAAGCTTTTGTATCTTCTGCCCGATGGGAGGGGGGAGAAGAGAGGATGTCCAGGGTGGGAGGGGTCTTTGATTATGTTGGCTGCTTTCCCGAGGCAGCGGGAAGTGTAGACAGAGTCCATGGAGGGGAGGCTGGATTTCTTGATAGACTGGGCTGTGTCCACAACTCTCTGCAATTTCTTGCGGTCTTGGGCAGAGCAATTGTTCCTTACATCCATTCTAATCCATCCAAAAAGGGTGAGTCGGGAGCAGAGTGTAGTTAGCCAAGGTCAGACTACAGGGTACTCCCGACATTCCTCCCTCCACGTCTCGCTCATGTGTTTCATCTTGGATGCCACATACTAACTTTCTCCCGTCAATCCAGCTTGTAATTCCCCCGAGTTTAGAAGATTCAGGGCTGATCTGCAAGAGGCACTTAAAATATTAAAAGGATTTGACAGGGAGATCCATAATCCGGTGGAGGAGTCAGCTCCATGGGAATGGTCACCAATGGGGCCATATCCTGGCCTATAATACTGAGCTCTGGAATGCAGAATAGTCTTGAATGTGTGCCTGAAACAACCCTTGCTGCTCTTACTATAGTTCATCTTTCTGAATGACTATTCAGCCCACTGAGACCATGCCAGCTCTCAGAGCAATCCCATCAATCCCGTTCCCCATGAACTTCTCCATAAGCTACTCTCTCACACATGCCTTTGAATCTCTCACCATCCATCCACACTAGGGGTAAATTATTGGAACCAATTGACCTGCTGGCCCGCACATCTTTGGGATGTGGGAGGAAGTCGGAATACCCGTCCGTGGGGGGAACAGGGAGAACGTGCAGACTCCTGGCAGACAGCACCCCGAGGTTCTCTGAAGACTTCCCAGTACATCAATGTTCTTCTGGCCAATGTACAATCATGATCAGTGTAATGCATGCAGTATTATCAGAGCCACCGTCTGCTCCTTGACTCCACTCCCACTGAAGTGCCAATCACCCCACCTTCCTTCCCGACTCCCATTGTCACTGCTTCCCTCCACCCTTCCACTGTACATTTCAAATCTGCCATCATCAACCTATTTCAGGGAAGACCCTCCATGTAAATCACTGCCCCTTCTCCAACCTCCCTTTCTCCTCCTGCTCCCTGGCGATATACGTATAGTGCAGTTGTTTACCAGTCAGTAATTATCTCATGGAACAGAGGAGCAGTCTCGAGGCACCAATGGCTTTCTTCTGCTTGGAGATAATTGCAGCAACTTCATGCTGTCAAACACCCCAGGACAGGAACGCTATATGTGAGCTTTGAGAGTACAAGTGCCAGCTCCATGGGACAACTGAACAGGACAGTGGTGCAGCCAGCAAAGCACTTAAGAAGTATCTAGATGAGCACTTGACAAGGCGGAGAAGGCTACAGACCCACTGTTCACAAATGGACTGAGCACCTTATTGCACTGCACTTTCCCTGTAGCTGTGACACTTTACTCTGTACTGTTATTGTTTTTACCTGTTCTACCTCAATGCACTCTGTACTAACTCAATGTAACTGCACTGTGTAATGAATTGACCCGTACGAATAGCATGCGAGACAAGTTTTTCACTGTACCTCGGTACAAGTGACAATAATAAACCAATACCAATAGAAGGATACGTGATGTTCACAGGGTCAGAGAGCCTGTTTCTGCACTGTGTGAGAACCATGTGACTTCCAAAGGACAGGACAGCGCAAGAGAGGAAACAACATCTCTCAGACAAAGCCCTTGATCAATTCTTTGTCCAAGTTGTACTCTTTGAGAAAAAAAGTTGCATGAAGACCATTCTATTTTTGGTACAAAGTGTTATGTTTTGTATCAAATTAAAGTTAGAAAATAACCACAGTGTCATTTAACAATTGAATTTTGGTATTTTGAAGGAGAGAGAAAAGAAATCCCACACCAGCAAGGGTCAGGAGAAAAGGTTGAGAATAATTGCAAAGCTAGACATTTTTAAGTGGGCTCTCTGTACCAGGGCTGCCTTAATGAATTGAAGAGACTGCAGTAACAAGTTCCACTGTCCTTCTCATCAGACGGTTGCTATTCAAGTCATAGAGTTATACAGCACTGAAAACAGGCCCTCCAACCCAACTCGGCCATGCTGACCAAGTTGCCTTACTGAGCTAGTCCCACTTGCCTGTGTTCTGCCATGAGGCTGCAGGACAAAATCATTGAACTGTCTGATTCGGTAGGACGGGCTACCAGGAGAGGTTGCTGGAATGTAAGAGAAAGCGGTGTGAGAGTGACAGTGTGCAGGCCTGATATATTGACTTTTGGCCTTAACCAGCCCTGAACGTTTTGCCCACAAACCATTGAAGCTGTTTCTGTAAAACCAACAGTGTGAGCTGGGACCTCACTTTACTGGGCAAGTGATTACAGACAATTGCTTGAGTATCTGTGCGTGCCTGAGCTCATCCAAAACTCTGCTGCCCCGTGTCCTAACTTCTACCGCCCATTCACCCATGCCCCACCTACACTGCTTCCCAGTTATGACACACCTCAGATCTCAATTTCTTATCCTCATTTTCAAACTGTTCCATGGCCTTTTCCCTCTGCCACCTCCTCCAGTCCTCCGAGATCTCTGTGCTCTCCAATTCCAACCCCTTGCTCATTCCCAGTGATAATGGCTCCATCACCAGCTTATGGAATATTGATGCAATATTAAAGGTGAACAGTGTCAGCTGTGGCTCTCTCGGTAGTGCTCTGAGGTTATGTTAGGAGCAGGAGTGGGTTACTCGGCCACGTTCTGAATAATCTCAGCCCACATTACACAGCTTCCAGTGTAAACCTGCAGCCCACCCCAGGGCAGGGTGAAGGCCTGCTGATCCCAACTGTACCAGGAGGTGGCAGTGTTTTATATTCTTTATGGAAATCAAAACTTTCTAAACCAGAAGCAATCCCAGGAGTTGGAGAATTTCTCTGTAAGTTGCTATCAATGCACAGTCAAATGTTAACAATCATATTTAAAACAATACCATTACATTTGAAAGTCAATCAGTGACACACTTTTCCCCGTCAGTTTTGGGTCAGTAAACTCCGCACCACGTGCAGCAAGATTCGGGCATGGGCTGATTGGTGGTGATCACATTGGTGCCTGACAAGAAGACGGAGCCTAATCACTACATTTCGATATTCGATGACATTGCCGTCACTGAATCCCCCACCATCAACACGCTGGGGTCACCATTGACCAGAAACCCATCTAGACCACCCACTAATGTACAACTCAGTCCCTTGAGTCCCGGCAATATCCTTGTAAATCTTTTCTGCACTCCTTCCAGCTTAATGGCATCTTTCCTAAAACAGGGTGACCAAAAATGTACACAGTACTCCAAGTGCGGCCTCACCAACGTCCTGTACAACTGCAACTTAACATCCCAACTTCTATACTCAGTGCCCTGACTGATGAAGGTCAGCATTCCAAACGCCTTCTTCACCACCCTGTCTACCTGCTTTCAGGTTTTGTTTCACATCTGCTACTGATAAACCTTCAATCTGGTAGCTTTGTGAGAAGCTTTGCCACAGATCCTCGCCACTCTCCAGGTAGGCCTTGTCGTGAATCTGGACATCACCAAGGCCGTGTCAATTGGTTGACACAGTTCATGGAGAACGGAGCCAAACCCCTCAGGCGAAGAAACTCTTTGTTTCAGATTGCCTCCCAGCATGTTTAGACAAAGAAACTAAAAGACAGCATGGAGTTCTACAGTTGGTTCCATTGCTATAAGAAACCCAGAGTTACATTTGCGGTGCTAAATTTAACAGACTGCTCTTTATTTAGGCCATAGGTTTGTGAAGAAAGGACTCAGTCTTCCAAATAAATCAAACAGATATTGTTGTCATAGAAACAAGCAAGAAGGCAGCTGGATCATTGGCCCAGTGATAATCCTTTGATCACCATGGCCATGAAGTCAGTACACAGGAACAGAGCTGGAGACAGCCTATATTTCAAAAGTACCCTGCTGAAACTTGGTACCACAGCTGTAATCATGTACTGAGAGACAAGACTGTGAATTCGGCAGAAAATCGGTCCCTTCAAACCCATGCATACAGATGTGCAACATCTGGGCAAAGTGCTGAACGGAAAGCAGGACGTGGGTGTGGTGGGCACCCTATTACCTCCCACACTGATCGCCCAGCAGGAGTTTCACAAGACAAAGTCTTGGGTCAGCCTGATGGGCGACACAGTGGCACAGCGGGTAGAGCCGCTGCCTCACAGCTCAAGAGACCCGGGTTCGATCCTGATCTCAGGCGCTGTCTGTGTGGAGTTTGCACGTTCTCCCTGTGACCATGTGGGTTTCCTCCGGATGCTCCGGTTTCCTCCCACATCCCAGAGACGTGCAAGTTGGTGGGTTAATTGGCCGCTGTAAATTGTCCCTGGTGTGTAGGTGAGGGGTAGAATCTGGGGATGGGGGGGTTGATGGGAATGTGGAGAGATAGATTACAGGGGAAATTATTGGTGCAATGGGATTGCTTTGTGAGATGGCATAGAGCTGATGGACCGAATGGCCTCCTACCACACCATATGGAAATATGGATACACAGCTTGTTCAGACATTTAATAGTCATTCTCCTTCCTTGGCAACTAAGGCTACCTTGCATTGCTCTTGTTACCTGCACTGTGCTTGGAATTACGTGAAATCAACAAATGCATGAAATTCAGGTCAGTTTCCCCAAGATCTACCACTGCCCCCACCTCCCATGGGTGATGTGAGGTGGGAAGCAAAACGTACACTCACACAGAGAGACACAAGAGACTGCAGATGCTGGAATCTGGAGCAACAAGCAATCTGCTGGAGGAACTCAGCGGGTTGAGCTGCATCTGTGGGGGGAAAGGAATTAATGCAGGATGTCTGATGCAGGGTTTCGACCCGAAACGTCAACAATTCCTTCACTCCCACAGATGCTGTTCGACCCGCTGAGTTCTTCCAGTGGACTGTACACTCACACACTTGTGGAGTGGGTCAAGCCAAATACTGTATGGGTGTGCAGTGAGCAGGTGCACAGTGCTGGAAGTGCTGAACTGCCCTGCAGCCTACGCCTTCCCTTGTAGCCTACACTGGTAAACTGGTTTATTATTGTCACTTGTACCGAGGTAAAGTGAAAAACTTCTTGCATACCGATTGTACAGGTCAATTCATTACACAGTGCATTGAGGTAGTACAGGGTAAAAACAAGAATACAGAGTAAAGTATCACAGCTACAGGGAAGTGCATTGCAGGTAGACAATAAGGTGCAAGGTCAAACAAGGTAGATTGTGAGGTCAAAGTTCCATCTCATCGAATACGGGAACCGTTTAATAGTCTTATCACAGTGGGATAGAAGCTGTCCTGAGCCTAGTGGTACATGTCCTCAGGCTCCTGTATCTTCTACCTGATGGGAAAGGGGAGAAGAGAGAACGACTGGAGTGGGGGGGGGTCTTTGATTATGCTGACTGCTTCACCAAGACAGCGAGAGGTATAGACAGAGTCCATGGAAGGGAGGCTGGTTTCCGTGATGCGCTGGGCTGTGACCCTTGCTGCCCCGTCAGTGTCTTCCTCCATGGCAAGGCCTACATGCAACCTTGCCTTTTGGTACTTGTGAGGGAGCAGCAGGGAGAGCGATGCTTAAAGCATCTGCACTTTGTGAATCAGAAGCTGTTGTGGGATGAGGAGGATGCGTCATCGGGCATGAGGGTTCTGTCACCCACGGTCTCAGCACTGCCCTGGTCCATTGCCTCAGCAATGACTGTAGCAGTAACAACCAGGGGCATCTTCTCCAGGGAGGGTTTGGACAAGCCACCCCTCCTCTGGTTAGCTCCTGCTGTTGGTTATGTGCCTTTTCATCCTGCAAGAGAGAGGGAAGTGTGTGACCACGCACTATGCAATGTGTTTGGGTGATGTGCCTCCCACAGTTGAATGGCTGGCCATGTGTGTGCGCAGTGGCTGTGGTTATGTGTGCCTGCATTGGAGCACATGAGCTGAGTCCTGACAGCGTGTCGGCGGCAGACTGTCGGAGGTGTGGTCCACTGAACAATACCTGAGGTTAGTGGTGCAGTTAACGGAATGTGGGGTTTGACGGTCCATCACTCACGTTCAGGCCTTGAACTTGCAGCCAGACATTCAGGTACATGGGCTGGACTCTTGGCCTTGACCTCATTACTTCATTGGTTATGAAGTGCTTTGTGAAACTCTTAAGGCCTGGAACAGTACTGTACAAACTCTTTTAAATGCATAAAATCAACAGAGAATGCAAATTAAAACAGGTATCTATTCACTTCAACAGTAATTTGCATTTATATGGTGTCAGGTCTGTTGTTAGCCAAAATTTGACATTGATATTGGAAAATTGACATTGACATGATATTGGAAAACAAACCAAAATTTTGGTCAAAGGGAAAGATTCTGAGAAGCATCTTAAAGGAAGGGAGAAGGGCTGCGAGGTCCAGGGAGGGAGCTCAGAGCTTGGGGCCCAGGTAGGTGAAGGTATGGCCACCAGTGCTGGAGTGATCACAATGCAGGGCTGGATTGGATGAGCACAGAGACCTCAGGGGATCAGTGGGACGAAGGAGGCTGTGATTCGCTGTTAAAAGCCATCATCCAGCAACACTGAGAACAGGAACGAATGATCGTAAAATATGCCTGAATTTTACCTCACCATCGTCGTATGGGGCAGAGCCTGATCTCTCGCTCATGTAACATAAAACTGCCTGGTACCAGCTGGCACCTGGTCCTGGTGTGACAGGAGATTGTGCAAACCTCTACAGGAAACCCTCGATCTCCACCACCCTGTTCTCAGTCGGACACCTTCACACCTTCCCTCTCTCAGGCTGGGCATTGAATTCAGCCCCTAGTTCACCCTCTGAGATCCCCCCTCCACTTCCTCAACCTCTCCCTGCACTTGACCTCCCTTCACCTTGCCATCTCTGGTGGCTTTACCTCTCCCATTGGCTCAGCCGTGGGTGGGGTCCTCTCTGCTCCCTTCCTTGCGTTACCCCCTCAACCACATCCTGCTTCCCCCCTCCCAACTCCCCCCTCCCCCCCCAACCATGTCTGCCCCCAGTGAAGCTCTCCGACACCCATCCTCGCAACCGTTCAGCTTGCCACAGCCTGACCCCACCGTCCGTGCCCTGGTGCCCTGTTCTCCCACCACAGCCGCCACGTCTGCTCCAGGGTCCCAGACGGACAGAAATGGCAGACGACTGGTTCAGCCTTTCACTGAGACACGGCTGGACCAAGACCCACTAACTGGTCTGCTCATCAACCAACCCACTAACTGTACCAGGATCGCCCTGGGATACAAGGATTATCCTGGCTTTCCTTCAAACTGTCTCCTCAAATCCCTTCCCCCTCCCCCTCACCTCCTCAAACCCCCCCCCTTCCAACCTCAAACCCCTCTCCACTCCCCCACCTCCTCAAATCCCTTCCCCCTCCCCCTCACCTCCTCAAACCCCCCTTCCAACCTCAAACCCCTCTCCACTCCCCCACCTCCTCAAACCCCTCCCCCTCCCCCTCACCTCCTCAAAGCCCTCCCCCTTCCCCCACCTCCTCAAACCCCTCTCCCCTCCCCCTCACCTCCTCGACCCCACAACCCCCTCTCTCCACCCCTTCACTGTCCCCGACCTCAGACAGCTGCGGGAGCAGACATTTCCCCCCAAGTACTGGGAAGGCAGAAGCCGTCACCGCAGTCCCTGTCACAGACTCTGTTCCCGAGACACCGACTCCATCCCTCTCCCTGACAACGGTGACATTGAACCGGTCTGTCCACAGCCTTGGTGTCATATTGGGCTTCATGTTCAGTTTGGGACCATGTTCTTGCAGCCTCAGTGACACATTCTGTTCCTACCTCCACGCCATTGGCTGATTCCACCCTTCCCTCACCTCTGCTGCTTCTAGAACCTGCATGTAGGTTCCCTGTGGACTTGACTATTCCAGCCCACCCTGCCTGGCCGCCATCTCCCAGACTCCACCCTCTGACACACACACAAAACTCTGCAGCCCAGTCGCCATCTCTTCATCCCTGTCTCCACCTGCACCACACCACAAACTTAAATTTGTGATCAAATCCCTCCACGATCCCACCCCCTCCATACCTCCGTCATCTCTTCTGCTCCCCAACCCTCTGAGATCCCTCCGTCCTCAAAGTCCAGCCATTTGCTCAAACTCAATCTTAATCGCTCACCATTAGCGGATGGGCCTTCTCTCAAACCTCTCCACCTCTCCTTCCTCCTTTAAGTTATTCCTTAAAACCTATCTCTTTGAACGAGCTTTTAATGGTAAAGTCACTTTCTGTGGTTGGATGTTAAATTTGGTTTCACTGCACTCTTTGAGGCAATGTTCTACTAAATTCAAAGCTTCTTCTTCTTCTTCTTCTTCTTCTTCTTCTTGTAATCCACTCCCAATGACTGGGTCAAATTTCCAGCTTGAGTTAAACTTGCTTCAGTCCGAGATTGTTCTTCTGTATCTCGTTAAAGTGGTGGCCCTCCCGGAGACACTTGCAACTGGAATTTTACTGCAAAGACCCAAAGAAAGAATGCAAAAATTTTTTTCCCCAATTCCTTACGTGTGCGTGAATCGCAAAAGGTTGGTTTGCAGGTGTAACAGGTTATCAAGAAGGCAAATGGAATGTTGGCCTTCATTGCTACAGGGATTGAATTTAAGAGCAGGGAGGTTATGCTGCAACTGTACAGGGTACTGGTGAGGCTGCACCTGGAGTACTGCGTGCAATTCTGGTCTCCTTTCTTGAGGAAGGATATACTGGCTTTGGAGGTGGTGCAGAGGAGGTTCACCAGGTTGATTCCAGAGATGAGGGGGTTAGCCTATGAGGAGAGATTGAGTTGTCTGGGACTATACTCACTGGAATTCAGAAGAATGAGAGGGGATGTTATAGAAATGTATAATATTATGAAAGGGCGAGATAAGATAAAGTTGTTTCCACTGGTAGGTGAGACTAGAACTAGGGGACATAGCCTCAAGATTCGGGAGAGTAGATTTAGGACGGAGATGAGGTGAAACTGCTTTTCCCAAAGAGTAGTGAATCTGTGGAATTCTCTGCCCAGGGAAGTAGTGGAGGCTACCTCATTAAATATGTTTAAGACACAGTTCGATAGATTTTTGCATAGTCGGGGAATTAATGGTTATGGGGAAAAGGCAGCTAGGTGGATCTGAGTCCACGGCCAGATCAGCCGTGATCTTATCGAATGGTGGAGCAGGCTCGACGGGCCAGATGGCCTCCTCCTGCTCCTGTTTCTTATGTTCTAACTCCTTACACTTTAGAATTCCT
Organism: Pristis pectinata; assembly: GCF_009764475.1. NCBI lineage: Eukaryota > Metazoa > Chordata > Chondrichthyes > Rhinopristiformes > Pristidae > Pristis > Pristis pectinata. The sequence goes on from NC_067450.1 coordinate 9,158,817, forward strand.
TCAGAGAGCTGGAATGAAGCAGACACAGCTGATCTGTCCTGGTCTTTTCATAGCTGTTTTACAGTGAGAGCTGGGAGTGGGCAGAGGCGCTGGGTGTAATGTATAAAGTGTGACGGGGAAGTGAGACTTTTGTACATTATGCACATCCATCTTGCAGTGATAAATTCTCCCAAGGTTACTAATGCACGTCGGACTGACACACAAAGGGTCACTTCTAAATCACATGCTTCTCTTCTTACAGCTCGTCTGTAATTACCTGATCAGTTAGCAGCTACCTGTGACTTATTTCACCCTGCTGTGCACTGTTGGGTGTAGATTTCTGGCAGTTCTGTTTATTTTAATTGCTCCAATTTATTTCATTTGCCACCCCCATCTACTCTAAAGGCACTGAGTGTGATATGATCGTTCTGAGCCTTAGGCTAGTGACCTCGGTGACAGTGAGTGGCACTCTCCATCTCAGGAGCTCATGGCTTCATGTTCCAACTCCTGAGCATATACCCCAGTCATTCTCTCTTTTCCCCCTCCTGTCAGGCAGAAGATACAAAAGCCTGAGAGCACGTGCCACCAGGCTCAAGGACAGTTTCTATCCCGCTGTTATCAGACTCTTGAACGGACCTCTCCTACGCTAAATGATGAACTCTTGATCTCCCAATCTACCTCGTTGTGGCCCTTGCACTTTATTTGTTACCTGCACTGCACTCCCTCAGTAACTGCAACACTATAATCTGCAGCAACAAACAATCTGCTGGACGAACTCAATGGGTCAAACAGCGTCTGTGGGAGGAAAGGAACTGTCGACATTTCGGGTTGAAACCCTGTATCAGGAAGCTTCTATCACCTGATATAAGATTATGAGAGGCACAGATAGAGTAGACAGCCGGTATCTTTTTCCCAGGGTTGAAATGTCTAATACCAGAGGACATGCCTTTAAGGTGAGAGGGGGAAAGTTCAAAGGAGATGTGCGGGGCAAGTTTTTACACACAGAGTGGCGGATGCCTGGAATGTGCTGCCAGGGGTGGTGGTGGAGGCAGATACAATAGAGGTGTTTAAGAGGCTCTTGGATAGGTGCAGAGAATAGAGGGAAATGGACATTAAATTTTTAAGCTTTAAACTTTATTTATACAGCACGGTAACAGGCCCTTCCAGCCCGATGAGCCCACACCACCCAATTACACCCATGTTAACCTACTAACCCGTACGTCTTTGGAATGTGGGAGGAAACCGGAGCACCCGAAGGAAACCCACGCAGTCACAGGGAGAACGTACAAACTCCTTACAGACAGTGGCCAGAATTGAACCTGAGTCGCTGGCGCTGTAATAACCGCTATGCTACTGTGCCACCCTTTGTGTAGGCAGAAGGGATTAGTTTAGTTAGGCATTTAATTACTAGTTTAATTAGTTCGGCACAGCATTGTGGGCCGAAGGGACTGTTCCTGCGCTGTGCTGTTCTATGTTCTATGTACGGAATGATCTGTCTGGATGGCGTGCAAAACAAAAGCTTTTCACTGCATCTCGGTACAGGTGACAATAATAAACCAATCCCAACGCCAATATAATGTCAGCACAAGGAGTGCTGCACTGTCAGACGACCCATCTTTCAGCTGTGATGTTAAACCAAGGCCCTGTTTAGCTTCTCACATGGATGTAGAAGATCCCACAGGCCGATCAGAAGAAGAGCACAGATGTTCTCTCCCCACTTTCTGATCATAACTGTTCTGATGAAAAGTTACTGACCTGAAACATGAGCTCAGTGTGTTTCTTTCCACAGATGCTACCTGAGTGCTTCCAGTTCTTGTTTCAGATTTCCAGCATCTGCAGTTCTTTGCTGACTCAAACTCTTTTAGGTGCCATTTGAATGAAACCAGTTACCCATTTATTTTAGTGCAAAGCCCACGCAGCAGGTCAGCAGTTGTTTGACATCAGGCCCGGTTTTCTATGCCAATGACTTGTATGGAACAGAAAAAGTTGGTGTGGTGTAAAATGCCTGCTAACTCGCCAGAAACCTCTCTCAGACCAGGGGCAGCATTCCTGGCTCAGAACCAGGAGGTTATTGGTTCAAGTCCCACTCCAGAGACATGAGGACAAGGGTCCATGCTGGCATTCCAGGATGGTGCTGAGGGAGTGCTCCACTGTCAGAAGTACTGTCTTTCACATAAAACAGTAAACCGAGGCCCTGTCTGCACACTCAGAGTGTGTCACAGCACTGTTTTAAAGGAGTTGGGGAGTTCTTGTGGTAAATCATCACTTTGATTATTTCATTCCTATTTATGGGATCTTGCTGTGCACCATCCTCCTATAACATATCACTCACTTCAACAGTAGCCGCACTTCAATGGTATCTTGTAAATTAAAATTGTAAAAGTCTCACTGACGTATAAGTCTCACTGGTGTACAAGTCTCACTGGTGTACAAGTCTCACTGGTGTATAAGTCGCACTGGCGTATAAGTCACCCAATCTGCTTCCAAGCCTCTTGCAAAAATACCCATCAATGCAACTCATACACCAGTTTTTACAGTGTGTTAAGGACAGCTTGAGGACATGAAAGGCACCATTTATACACAGATTCTACTTTCCCTATGCTGGTGGATAGCGTACACACCTTATCATCTGGGGGCAGAAGTGAGTGCAGTCGCTATTACTAAGAAGAAGTTGCTTGGGAAGCTGAAAGGTCTGAAGGTGGATGTCACCCCAGGACGGACTACACCCCAGGGTTCTGAAAGAGGTTGCTGAGGAGATTGTGGAGGCATTAGAAGTGATCTTTCAAGAATCACCAGAGTCAGGAATGTTTCCGGAGGGCTGGAAAATTGCAAATATCACTCCACTTTTTAAGAAGGGAGGGAGGCAAAAGACAGGAAATTAAAGGCCAGTGAGCCTGACTTCAGTGGTTGGGAAGGTGTCAGAGTCCATTATGAAGGATGAGGTTTCGGGGTACTTGGAAACACGTGATAACATAGGCTGAAGTCAGCATGGTTTCCTTAAGGGGAGATCTTGCCTGACAAATCTGTTGGAATTCTTTGAGGAAGTAACAAGCAGGATAGACAAAGGAGAGTCAGTGGATGTTGTTTACTTGGATTTTCCGAAGGCCTTTGACAAGGTGCCGCACATGAGGCTGCTAAACAAGATAGGAGCCCATGGTATTACAGGAAAGGTACCAGCATGGATAGAAGGTCGGCTGACTGGCAGAAGGCAAAGAGTGGGAATAAAGGGGCCTTTTCTGGTTGGCTGCCGGTAACTAGTGGTGTTCCGCAGGGGTCGGTGTTGGGTCCGCTACTTTTCATGTTATATGTTAATGATCTGGATGACGGAATTGAGGGCTTTGTGGCCAAGTTTGCGGATGATGCAAAGATAGGTGGAGGGGCAGGTAGTGTTGAGGGAGCAGGGAGTCTGCAGAAGGACTTGGATAGGTTGGGAGAATGGGCAAAGAAATGACAGATGGAATACAGCGTAGGGAAGTGTACGTGTCATGCACTTTGGTAGAAGGAATAAAGGCATAGACTATTTTCTAAATGGGGAGAGAATTCAGGAATCGGAGGTGCAAGGGGACTTGGGAGTCCGAGTGCAGGATTCCCTGAAGGTTAACTTGCAGGTTGAGTCGGTAGTAAGGAAGGCAAATGCAATGTTAGCATTCATTTCGAGAGGACTAGAATATAAAAGCAAGGATGTAATGCTGAGGCTTTATAAGGCATTGGTCAGACCACATTTGGGGTATTGTGAGCAGTTTTGAGCCCCATATCTAAGGAAGGATGTGTTTGCATTGGAGAGGGTCCAGAGGAGGTTTACAAGAAAGATCCCAGGAATGAAAGGGTTAATGTATGAAGAGAATTTCATGGCTCTGGGCCTGCACTCGCTGGAGTTCAGAAGGATGAGGGGGGATCTCATTGAAACCTACTGAATATTGAAAGGCCTGGATAGAGTGGATGTGGAGAGGATGTTTCCAGTAGTGGGAGAGTCTAGGACCAGAGGGCACAGCCTCAGAATAGAAGGACGTCCCTTTAGAACAGAGATCAGGAGGAATTTCTTCAGCCAGAGGGTGGTGAATCTGTGGAATTCATTGCCACAGACGGCTGTGGAGGCCAAGTCACTGGGTATATTTAAAGCGGAGGTTGATAGGTTCTTGATTAGTGAGGGTGTCAAGGTTTATGGCAGGAGAATGAGGTTGAGAGGGAAAAATAAATCAGCCATGATCGAATGGCAGAGCAGACTCGATGGGCCGAATGGCCTAATTCTGCTCCTATGTCTTATGGTCTTATCACTAAGCCCCCTGTAGGGATTTTCTGGATGTTGGCTCTGTTTGTGCTCTGCCTAACCTCCCACCTGCTCTCACTCCCTGACCCCCCACCACACATCTCTAACCCCGCAGCCGCTCTTACCTCAGGATGAGCCGTACCTCAGCCCTCCATCCCGTGGCCCTCCGTGAGGTAGAACGTTTCACAAGTGCCACCTCGGCCTCCGGTGGTGTAACCTGAGGCCACACTCCAGCATTGCTGCTGTCCAGCACACTTCCGAAATGTCTCTGATAGTCAGAGACATTGATAAATAGTTGGTGGATTGAAGTAATTGTAAAACATTTAAAAATAATAAATATAATTGAAAATATATTGAATTACTGTGAATTAATTTAAAATGTAAATATGAAGTGAAATTTAAAAAAAAATCTTAGCCCAAGCCTTTTATTGAAGGCATCATTCAAATGGTTGGCATGAAGCTGAGGAGCCAGATGCACTTCTCATCTGGCCCCTCTGGTCAGTACCAATCAGAGCTGCCACTGGATTCAGCAGAGACTCAGCTGCTTCGGCTCTTGACCTCCCTTGCGGACAACAGAGGTTTCCCTACAGAACCACTGCCCACATTAATTGGTAATTGGTTTATTATTGTCACATGTACTGAGATACAGTGAAAAGCTTTTGTTTGCGCGCCATCCAGACAGATCATTCCGTACATAAGTACATTGAGGTAGTACAAAAGGAAAAGCAATAACAGAATGCAGAATATAGTGTTACAGTTACAGAGAAAGGGCAGTGCAGGTAGACAGATAAAGTGCAAGAGACATGACGAGGTAGATTGTGAGGTCAGGAGTTCAGCTTTGTCATACAGGAGGTCTGTTCAAGAGTCTGATAACAGCAGGATAGAAGCTGCCCCTGAGCCTGGTGGTACGTGCTCTCAAGCTTTTGTATCTTCTGCCCGATGGGAGGGGGGAGAAGAGAGAATGACTGGGGAGGGAGGGGCCTTTGGTTATGTTGGCTGCTTTACTGAGGCAGCATGAAGTCTAGACAGAGTCAATGGAGGAGAGGCTGTTTTGCATGATGTGCACAACTCTCTGCAGTTAGCCGAGTTTAGAGCTCAATCCGGCCCTTGCTTTTCACCACACCAGCACCAGGAAACAGCCTCAATTCACCACATCCAGGGCTGCTTTGACCCTTATTCTGCCATAACCTGGACTGTATAGAGTACTCCTGTGATGGTGTGACCCTGCACAAATGTAACCCCACAGAGCACCGATTAACTTCAACCTGTCTTGTTCAGAATGGACGAGGCATAACTTGATCTGCATCAACCACTTAAATGTACAAGTAATTTATATCGTTTTCTGCTCTGTGTATGACTTAGAGAGAGAGAGAGAGAGAGAGAGAGAGAGAGAGAGAGAGAGAGACACTGAAATCTGAGTGACACAGGGAATTATAATTGCCAGAGGTAAATTAGGTCTATCCTTAGTATTTTCTTTTCGACGGTGTGGTTACTGTGCTTTGCTGCCAGAGAATCACAGAACGGTACTGTACAGAAGCAGGCCATTCTGCCCATCATACATGTGACAGCACTTTGAGAAAGCGATTCAGTTAGTCTCGCACACGCTACATTCCTCACAGCCTTCCAAATGTTTCCTTTTCAGATGCTCACCCAATGACTTCTTTGAAGGTTCCCGCTGGGTCTGCTGCCTCACTGTGTTCAGGCAGTGTGTTCCAGTTCTCCTTCCCTCCAATCTGGTTCTTTTCCCAGTTTTCCCAACTCCAGTGTCCTCTTGTTACTGACCCTGCTGCCAGCAAGGAAGCAGTTTGCCCTTATTTACTCTATCAAAACCCTTAATGATTTTGGATAGTATTAAATCTTCCTGCCATCCTTATATTTTCTCACAACGTGGGAGACTATTTGGCCCATTAAAGTCTAAGACAGATCGCAGAGTAATCCCATTCCCCCACTTATTTACCTGTCACCCACTCTCTCGCAAAAGCCCATCAATTCTTCCCATATTCCCATTAATGTTACAAGCCACCAACACCGGGGGTAATTTACAGTGGCCAATTAATCCACCGACCTGCACATCCTTGGGATGTGGGAGGAAGCCGGAGCACCCGGGGGAAACCCACACGGTCACAGGGAGAACCTGCAAACTCCACACAGGCAGCACCCGAGCTCAGGATCGAACCTGTGTCCCTGGGGCTGTGACACAGTGGCTCTAAGGAGAACAACTCCATCTTCTCCAGGCTCTCCACATGACAGTGTTCCCTCATTTCTGTGACCGTGAACCTCTCTGCAGCCTCTTCAAGGTTGCATTGTGCTGGACAGAATTGGACACAAAATTCCTCCTGGGGTCACCCACTGACTTATAAAGGTTTGGCATTTCCTCTCATGGTTTAAATGCCAGCAGCGACTAGCGACCAACGCTTCACATCTTTGAATGACTGTTGCCCACTATTTTAAGCAAGTCACTACCTCATTCACTTTAAACTGGCTTTCGGTTTCTATAATGGTGGACAGAGGAATGCTGAACAAATGCATGAGGAGGCTCAGCCGGTATTTCTGGTCTCCTGTGGAATGGCGGCCCACACTTCACATGTCCTGTCGGCGACTTTCATCTTGTTCTATTAATGAGAGACCTAATTGAGGGTAGGCAAGGAAACGGCGACCGGGAGACCATGAATGTAACACAGTTATGGACAAATCCAATGGGGAATTCAGGAGAAATTTCTGTGGCAGGAGAGCAGTGAGAATGCAGCTGTGGTGAGTAATATCGACACGTTCAAGGGGAAGTTGGAGAAACACTTGAGGGAAAAAGGAATTGGAGGATGTGCTGATAGTGTGAGGGGAAGAGTCGGGTGGGAGGAGGACTGTGTGAAGCATAAACACCAGCCTGGCCCAGTGGTCTGACTGAGGGCTGACAGACACAGTCTGACTCTCATAGTTTCTCCTGACGAATCCACACAGCAGCCCTTGGCTCATTTTATCCGATCCAGATGCCAACACCATCCACTACTCTTTAAGCCTCAGTTACAGCCACATTCCTTTTCCTTCCATCACAGAAAGAGGTGCAGAGGGATGGCACAATGGCTCAGCAGGTAGAGCCACTCCCTCACAGCTCCAGAGACCCCAGTTCGATCCCAACCTCCGGTGCTGTCTGTGTGGAGTTTGCACGTTCTCCCCTGTGACCGTGTGGGTTTCCCCCGGGTGCTCCGGTTTCCTCCCACATCCCAAAGAAGTGCGGGTCAGGAGGTTAATTCGTTTGCTGTAAACTGGCCCCCAGTGTGAGGGTGAGTAGTGGAATCTGGGAGGAGCTGATGGGACTGAGGGGAGAATAGGTTACAGGGAACATAGGAGAGGAATGGGACTAATGGAATTGCTCTGAGGTCCATCATGGACTTGATGGGCCAAATGGCTTGCTTCTATGTCATAAGGAGATATGAAAACCAAAAAAAATGCAGTGGCTGGAAATCTGAAATAAGAACAAAAAAATGCTGGAAAACAGATTAGTCTTCAGTAACAGAGTAAGTGGGGGAGGGATGGGTAGAACACAGGGAATATCTTGGATAGGGTGAGACCAAATGGGTTAATATTGCAGTTAGAATTAGATTAAGCCTCTTTGTCTGTGTTGCTAACAGCAGGGCTGTGGGACGTGCCCAGCAAGTCAGACTATACCAATGGAGAGCGGAAAAACTGAGCCAACGTCACAGGCAGATGACTGGCAGAAGTTGTCGGTTCTATTACAGAGAGAAAGAAAGTGTGAGTAACTTGAAGCTGGAGAATTTAGTATTGAGTCCAGAGGGCTGCAACTCCCCAGAGAGAAGATGAGGTGTTGCTCCTCAGCCTTGTGTTGGGCCTCATTGTAACAGTGGAGAGGCCAAAGTGAGAGTGGGATAGTGAATTCAAGTGGCAGACATCAAGCAGCTCAGGGTCAGCCCTGAAGACTGAACACAAGTTCTCCACAAAGCGATCATCCAATATGAAACATGAGGTGGTCTTGAAAGACAGAACTTGAGCCCAGATCAGGAGGAATGAGGAAGAAACCATTTGACTTATTCTAATGTCAACTGACAGCTTTCTAATTTGGCATCAGAGCCAAAAGCCAACCCATGCATGTGATTTGAGATGCTGCCTTCAGTTCCTTTCAGCCAGATGTAGCATTGGTATTGGTACTGGTATTGGTATTGGTATTGGTTTATTATTGTCACTTGTACCGAGGTACAGTGAAAAACTTGTCTTACAAACCGATCGTACGGGTCAATTCATTACATAGTGCAGTTACATTGAGTCAGTACAGAGTTCATTGATGTAGTACAGGTAAAAACAATAACGGTACAGAGTAAAGTGTCACAGCTACAGAGAAAGTGCAGTGCAATAAGGTGTGAGGTCACAACAAGGTAGATCGTGAGGTCAGAGTCCATCTCATCGTATAAGGGAACTGTTCAATAGTCTTATCACAGTGGGGTAGAAGCTGTCCTTAAGTCTGGTGGTACGTGCCCTCAGGCTCCTGTATCTTCTACCCGATGGAAGAGGAGAGAAGAGAGAATGTCCTGGGTGGGTGGGGTCTTTGATTATGCTGGCTGCTTCACCACGACAGCAAGGGGTAAAGACAGAGTCCAAGGAGGGGAGGCTGGTGTCCGTAATGCACTGGGCTGTGTCCACAACTCTCTGCAGTTTCTTGCGGTCCTGGGCAGAGCAGTTGCTGTACCAAGCTGTGATACATCCAGATAAGATGCTTTCTATGGTGCATCGGTAAAAGTTGGTGAGAGTCAAAGGGGACAAACCAAATTTCTTTAGCCTCCTGAGGAAGTAGAGGTGCTGGTGAGCTTTCTTGGCCATGGCATCTACGTGATTTGACCAGGACAGGCTGTTGGTGATGTTCACTCCCAGGAACTTGAAGCTGTCAATCCTCTCGACCTCAGCACCATTGATGTAGACAGGTGCATGTACACCGCCCCCTTTCCTGAAGGCAATGACCAGCTCTTTTGTTGACATTGAGGGCAAGGTTGTTGTTGGTAACCTCTTGTTAACAACATCCATCGATGCCAAGCATACTTCTAATTGTATCATCAAATAAATGAAGAATGAATGAACAAATAAAGAAATAGACTGAAAAAATAACTACCCCGAGGTAGTGAAATATCAAAAGACTGCTTCCATTAAGATCCACAGAACCCATTCAAAATCCCAGGTATGTTTCTGCAGCTTGTGTGCCTAGAAGTGACTGAAAATGTGAAATATTGTCATTCCTAGATCCATTATAACCCAGTTTTATTTTAACATCCACAAGGGAATTATGTTTTACAAGTTATTCCCTGTGTGATAATTTTCAGTTCCACATGGCTGCCTGTACATTCACTCTCTGATATTTGTTGCTCTTCCTATAATCATTCCCAAATGTATATCAACTTACTCCCAGGTATCTGTTCTCTATTTAAACATTCCCAGATAAAAAATACCATCTACACACCCACTCCTTGGTCACCAGAGTTGCAGCCCTCTGGACTCAATACTAAATTCTCCAGCTTCAAGTTACTCACACTTTCTTTCTCTCTGTAATAGAACCGACAACTTCTGCCAGTCATCTGCCTGTGACGTTGGCTCAGTTTTTCCGCTCTCCATTGGTATAGTCTGACTTGCTGGGCACGTCCCACAGCCCTGCTGTTAGCAACACAGACAAAGAGGCTTAATCTAATTCTAACTGCAATATTAACCCATTTGGTCTCACCCTATCCAAGATATTCCCTGTGTTCTACCCATCTCTCCCTCACTTACTCTGTTACTGAAGACTAATCTGTTTTCCAGCGTTTTTTTGTTCTTATTTCAGATTTCCAGCCTCTGCAGTTTTTTTTTGGTTTCCATATTTCCTTATGACATAGAAGCAAGCCATTTGGCCCATCAAGTCCATGATGGACCTCAGAGCAATTCCATCAGTCCCGTTCCTCTCCTATGTTCCCTGTAACCTATTCTCCCCTCAGTCCCATCAGCTCCTCCCAGATTCCACTACTCACCCTCACACTGGGGGCCACTTTACAGCGACCAATTAACCAACTGACCCGCACGTCTTTGGGATGTGGGAGGAAACCAAAGCACCAGGAGAAACCCACGCGGTCACAGGGAGAACGTGCAAACTCCACACAGACAGCGCCAGAGGTTGGGATCGAACCGGGGTCTCTGGAGCTGTGAGGCAGTGGCTCTACCCACTGCACCCAGTTCAACGCACAAATTACCTTCAGCGATGTTTGCCGAAAGTAGATCACTCATCAAATTTACTCTGAGGCAGGTGAATCAGATGTCAAATCAAGGCCCAGAAAAGAGGAACCTGCATTTATATCGTGTCTTCTCAAAGCCTTGGGATGTGCCATGCATCTTCCAACCAGTGAAGTACTTTTAAGGTACAATCACTGTTTATTTGAATGTAGAATACATGGCTGGCAATTTATGCACAGAATGGTCCAACAAAGCAATGTTTTGGGTGTCGGTTGAGAGGTAAGTATTGGCCAGGACACTGGGAGAACGCCACAGTTTTCCTTCAAGGCAGTGCCCTGGGTAATTGGGCATTGTTTAAATGTGCCGGCAGAAAGGAGGCGCCCCCAACAGGGCAGGACTGGGATTGCCGGGAATGTGATGAACTGTGATACGAGGACACAAGAGGCTGCAGATGCTGGAAATCTGGAGCAACACACAAAACGCTGGAGGAGCTCAGCAGGTCAGGCAGCATCTGTGGAGGGAAATAAACAGTCGAGGGCTGTGATATGCCTGCTGATTGTTCTCCAACCAAGCTCCTGTTCACAAGCTTTTTCTGAGAGCTGGTTTTTGAGTTCAGACTGTACAGAGGAACTATTTGTTTTTACTATCACAAGACCCAAATTATCAGCAAATAAAGTAGGGGAAATGAGCTCAGCGCTGTATTGATCTGCATTAAATATTGATCCCTGCATTTACGCAGCAAATCATAATGAAACTGTGGAGTTTGTTTCCATACAGATGTTGCATTAAGGATCAATAACGCCATAAGAGATTGGAAACTCTTAATAGATGTGGAAATCAACCAGACCTGTTCTTGGAGTGAACCCCACTCAAACATTCGGGAGCTCATATATCCTTTCAAAATAAGTGCTTGCACTGGGGTGGAACAATCTATTTAATTATAAAAAACTATTTAAATAACGTTGGAGGTAGGAGATGTACGTGTGGTGTGGACTAAGGTCCAATTGCATATGTGCATGCCTGAGATTGCTGTGCATGTACACCACATCAAGGAGTACTTAGGAATACCATTTGATGAGACATGGAAGCTTTATTGGGTCATTTTACAGGTTGAAATGTGTCTTTCTTTTGTTCTTCTTTTTCTAGGGCACAGCCCAGTCCTCCAGAACCAGCAACAAGTGGTCACATTTCATGTGTTAACTTCAATAGAGTAGAAGGGCTGGACATTTCTCCGTGGAACGAACAGAAAGAATCTCCGGTAATTAGCAAGATCTTCTTCCACACAGCGAGCTATTGTTATCTGGACTGTGCAGGTGGTGGGGACTTGATGGAGAACCTGTGCAGAGGGAGTTGTTTGTGTACTTGAATGGGACAGATTTCCATGACGATGGACAAAGAGTAGACCAGGGAGTCCAACATCTGCAATCTCTTGTGTCTCCGTAAGATGGAGGCAAACCTCTCTGGGCAGCCGAATTTGAGGAGGGCATTCTACCGTCCCCCCGGAAGCTCTTCATCACCACGTTGTAAGATTTTATGCTACAATGTAAATGCAAATTGTTGTTGAACATACATGCCAAGATTCACCTGTCTTACAAAAGAAAATGTGCACATTTAGTACTGAACTTCATTCATGGAGCAGAGTTTTGTGTTTGAGACATTCCTCCCCACTGTGTAACCCAAACAGTGACCTTCATGCACAATGTCGTTTGTGAAAAAACATGGAATAATTGAAAAACGCTGATACATCTCATCTGGCATTGAGCACAGAGTTGCAGGATTTACTGTTTAATAAATACAGGGGTGTTTGCATTGTGCGAATGGTTACAGTGACCAAATAAATCACCTACTGTTTATATTAAATGATATTCCGGGATTTTTCCGCTGGTGCGTTGAGGATTGGGTTCCACACTGTGCTCTTATTTTGTGGAATCACAGCAACTTTTCATAACAAAGGTATCTGTCTGTGTTCCAGAGATGTTCCAGAGAGGCTGCAGAAATGTTGCTGTCTTGCAAGATCGTTAATCTTTTCTTTCAAACGTATTAACTCGCCTTCCCTGCAGTGTGGTATTGCTTCAGCTTTCCTAACACTGACCCTAGTGCTCAGTCTGATGGTCATGGAGTCACACAGCACAGCAAGAGACCATTTGGCCCACTAAGTCTGTGCTGACCATCAACCACCCATTCACATTGGCCGCCACAGGGATAATGCCTTTTCTTCAATGTCTCAGGCTCTCCAATCTATCCTTGTAACTGCCGTCCTTTATCCCAGGAACCATTCTTGTAAATCTCCTCTGGACCCTCCCTAATGCCTTCACATCCTGTCTATAACGAGGTGACCAGAGATGAACAGACCAATGTTTTATAAGTGTTTGACATGACTTCACTGCTTTTATACTCTATTGATACAGCCCAGAATTGTGTCTACCTTGTTGACCACTTTCTCAACCTGCCCTGCTACATGTGCACACATGCCCCCAGCTCCCTGCTGCACCCTTTCAGAACAGTATCCTTTATTCTCTATCACCTCTGCTCACTCTCCCTACCAAAATACACCACCTCACATTTCCCCACATTGAACTTCATCTGCCACATGCTTGCCCATTCCACCAGCCAGTCTAAGTCCGGCTGCAACTCATTGCTATCCTCGTCACGGTTCACAATACTGACAGGTTTTGTGTCTTCTGCAAATTTAGAAATTGTGGCTCACATTCCCAACTCTAGGTCATTAATACACAAAAAAAACACAATGGCCCTACCACCTTCCTTCAGTCTGAGAAACAACCATTCACCATGGCCCTCTGTTGTCTGTTACTTAGCCAGCTTCGTATCTCTGGTACCCATGTCCCCTTTACACCATCGCTGATAAGCCTGTTATGTGGCACTTTATCAAAAGCCTTCTGCAAGTCCATGTACCCCATATCGACTACATTACCCTCATCAACTCTGTGCTACCTCATCAAAAAATTCTACTAACCTGGTTAAACACAACTTGCCTTTGACAAATCAGTACTGGCTTGCCTTAATTAATCCACTTTCTTCCTGGTGACTACTAATCCTGTTCCGGATCAATATTCCCAGAATCTCACTGGGGATAAACTGACCTCACTTTAGTTGCTGGGATTATCCTTACTCCCTTTTGAAACAAGGGAGTAACATTCACCACTCTCCAGTTCCTTTGGCACCACTCCAAAGGTGCCAAGGTATGAAGGGCAGTAAGAAATATTACTTTCTATGTGACCACAAATCACTTGCCCTCCCAGTGCTTGTTAGTGCAATTTTCAATGTAGCCTTGAAAATCCTGCTCTATAGAGAGATAGAGCTTTGTTATCCTGCAGAGGGAGCCACTTCGTGTAACCATTAATGCAGGAACAGTCCTCCTGTCTCCATAAACTGAGATAACAGATAGACCAATAACAAATAAGCACTCACATTTACAGAGGTTATAGGTTAAAAGAGCTTAAGGCCTTCTACCATCGAGTCATGGAGTAATACAGCACAGAAACAGGCCCTTCAAACCAACTGGTCCATGCCAACCAAGATGCCCATCCAAACTAGCCCCATTTGCCTTCATTTGCCCCATAACCTCCTAAACCTTTCCTATCCATGTACCTGTCCAAGTGTCTTTTAAATGTTGTTACTGTACCTGTCTTAACCACTTCTTCTGGCAGCTTGTTCCATATACATACCACCCTTTGTGGAAAAAAGTTGCCCCTTAAGTTTCTGTTAAATCTTACCCCTGTCACCATAAACCTAGTTTTTGATTCCTCAGCCCTGGGAAAAAGACTGTGTGCCTTCACCCTATCTATGCTCCTCATGGTTTTATACACCTCTAAAAGATCACCTCTCAGTCGCTACACTCCAAGGAATAAAGTCCGAGCCTGTCCAACCTCTCCCTATACTTCAGTCCCTCAAGTGCTGGCAACATCCTTGTAAATCTTTTCTGCACACTTTCCAGTTTAAGAACATCATTCCTGTAGCAGGGCGACCAAAACTGAACACAATACTCCAAGTGCAGCCTCACCAGCGTCCTGTACAACCACACCATGACCTCCCAACTTTTATACTCAATGCCCTGACTAATGAAAGCCAGCGTGCCAAAAGCTTTCTTCACCACCCTCCAGCCTCCCACAGTGTTCTTGGATATACCTGGTCAGGCGCTGGAGACTTGTCTACTTTCACACATTTTAAGATGTCCAGCACCTCCTCTACTGTAATGCGGACTATCCCCAGAACCTCCCCATTCTCCCCATTAAGTTTCCCTGGTTCTGAAGTCTTCATTTCTTTCTCCATGGTAGAAACAGAGGAGAAATCTTTCAGAGGCCCTATCTTTCAGAGATTTATAACTGCCTGCTTCTCTTATGGTTAGAACACACAGCAAGTGGAAAGCATTAGCAGACAGATTAGGCTGGTCTGTAATAGTTAAGTCCAGTTGGTTACTGGGATTGGTTTTATTTCAGGCTAAGAACATGGTATTCAGAAATTCTATAACCCTGTGGTCAGATAACATTTGCCCCAACATCATTTCTTAAAGGAAGAATGATAGTTCAAACATTACTTGACCTTCTATTGGGATGGGTCATCTGAATTATAGCTTACCTCCTTAGCCCTCCTTGAAAGCATATGTTTGGCACAGGCTTACAATGTTCCATGACATCATTGCCTCAAGAAGCAACAAAACTCATTTTTTTTAAATTGAAAGACAGAGGTTCGGCTTCAGGAGACCTCGTGGTTTGGAGTGTGGGAAGGAGAGAAATTGACGTTGGGAAGTGACGGTGAAACTTGATTTGAAAGCTCGTGGCTGGTGGAGGAAGGGAGGATGGTGAATGCTGTGGGATTTCAACGTGTTACAGGATGGGAGGTTTTGGGCAGAGGGGTGGAGAAATCTCTTCACCTAGTAGGAGGGGGATCCTGTGCAATTCTGCATCACTAAGGGCTGTCGAGGCTGCTGAATATATTTAAAGAGATAGATTTCTCGGCACAAAAGGTTTCACGGACATGGGAGATAGCAGGGATATGGCATAGAGATAGGGGATCAGCCATGATCATGTTGAGTGGCATTTTACTCAGACTTTTACATTTTACAACAGACTCGAAGGGCTGAATGGCCTACTCCTGCTCCTATTTTTGAGGTTTTTATACTTTGGGACCCTTGCAGAGGAATGAGAGCGATAGGCGAGTGCTGACTCAATCTCAGGGTGCAGGGCGAGGGAGGTACAGGCAGGACAGCCTATCTAAAGTTTCTCATATCACCTTACAACATAGAAAGAGGCCATTTGTCCCATTGGTTCTATGTTGGCTCTCAGAGCAATCCCATCCACCCACTTATTTCCCAGTAACCTATTCTCTCACAGAAGCCCGTCAACTCCCACCAATTCCCCTGCCAGTCTACACACTGGGGGACAATTTACAGCGGCCAATTAACCCACCAGCCCGCATGTCATTGGGATGTGGGAGGGAACCGGAGCACCCGGGGTGAAACCCACGCGGTCACAGGGAGAACGTGCAAACTCCACACAGGTCGGGGGCGAACCCAGGTCACTGGAGCCGTGAGTCAGTGGCTCTGCCAGTTGTACCACCATGCCAGAGCATGAAAGAGGAAGAGGTAAAGCGATAGGTCTCATAGTGAGAGACCAACCCCCTTCTCCCCTCCATCACCAAGGCTTCCACCCGCTAACATCAGCCTCATTCACGCACTTGTTACCTCTCTCCTTGCCAACTCCAATGATCTGCTGACTAGTTATGCACCTTGCACCCTCTATGAACCTCTTCCAAAACTCTACTGTCCTACATTGCACCAAAGCCTGTCCACCGACACTTCTCAATACTTCCTGATCTGCCCTGCTCCTGGTCTAACAATGCCTCGATGTTAATCTTCTCATCATTGCTTTAAAATTCCTCCAATTCCTCCTGGCTCCAGTTCTCTGCAACTCTCTCCAGCCCTGCGATCCATGTTCTCCAGCTCTGGCCTCTTACACACCCCTGACTGCAATGGCTCTGCCACTGGGAGCCGTGCCTTCAGCTGCCTGGTCCCAAGCTCTGGAATTCCCTCCCCGAACTCACCAGCCCTCTTTCTGCCTTTGAGATGCTCATTAAAACCTTCAATTAAAACCTTCATTAAAACCTGCACAAATAACTGCAGTGCATTTTGTAGACGGTACACACTGCAGCCACTGTGCGCCGGTGGTGGAGAGAGGGAGTGTTTGGGGTGGTGGGTGGGGTCCCAATCAAGCAGGCTGCTTTGTCCTGGATGGTGTCGAGGTTGTTGAGAGCTGTTGGAGCCACGCTCACCCAGGCACGTGGAGGGTGTCCCATCACACTGTCTCGTGCCTTGTAGATGGGGGAAAGCCCTTGGCGTGTCAGAAGGTGAGTCACTCAGTGCAGGGACCCAGCCTCTGACCTGCTACTGTAGCCAGTTGAGTTCCAGGATGTTGACGGTGGGGGAGTCAGCGATGGCAATGCCATTAGATGTCACGGCTGGGTGGGGATAGACCCTCCCTCTTTGGAGATGGACCTTTGGGGGTGCAAATGTCACTTTACACTCATCAGCCCATGCCTGAATGTTGTCTGGGTCTTGCCGCAGGCAGGAATGGGCTGCTTCATTTGCTGAGGAGTTTTGAACGGGACTGAACATTGAGCATTGATCAACGTGGTTTACAAAGCAATTGGCACATTACAGTTATATAAATAAAAGCTCCCAGCAATCTGTAGACAGGTGGATCCACTGTGTGCCTCCCAGCAGAATACAGCAGGCACGGGTGTGGGATTTTACCTCTTTCAAAATGCCACAGGTTACCCAAATGGAGTATTTTTATTGGTTCATAAAGAAATGACAGTTATTGTAAACGTCACAACAAAAGAACACAAAGCGGACATAAGACCCCTAACACATGTGGTGATTCACTCACGATGGGTTGGTCAGTCAGGCAGTGAACAGCGCGGTTTCTCACCATCGGCCCTGGGCAACGGTGGGTTCTACCTCCCTGTCTTCCTTTTCTTAATCAAATCAAGGTGTGAAGCCACCCAGCGTGATGGAGCTGCCTGATGTTCACCCTTTAGGAACTATAATACGCTCATTGAAGGGGTTGGCAAATGTCCCCTGTCCATCACTACCTTAACTACCACAGCCTGTCACTAACACGCACCCTGACCAAATCCTCCTTTGTGTAGTCCTGACCTCCTTATCTCTGGCAGCACTCCAGACATTTTGGGACAACCTTCTTCTGCTAAGCCCTCTCTGATTCCACCAACCTTACTAAGGTTGTGGACACCAGCATTTTCCTTTCCTTTATCTACATTCCAGCTCGTATAGTGTGTTTATTTTATTTCTCCAGAGGAAAAGTACGCTGGCCTTACCTGGATCTCAGGGGCTCCCTGTTGCATTTACAGCTCTATTGAAAACCATCTGTTGAGTCTTTTAACTTAAAGAATGATGTTTCAACACCCTTCTTTCCTTGTATACCCTCCTCCATGGCCACAATATCTTAACCTCAACCTTTCTAACAATACTCTCACCAACTAATCCACAAGCTAACATTCAACGCATTGTTGCCGTTGTACGTAGAACTTTACATGGGTAATTCCAATGGTTGGCCCAAACTGTGGTGCATCTTCAAATCAGCAATCAGGGCATCTCATGTCATTTATATTGTGGAAGGCTTTTGGCCAAAGCAGTGTTTGCGCGCTTCTCCTGAACATATTTTTTCTTCCTGGGTAATAGGACACAGCATACAGCTGCAAGGTCCTTTTCTAGCACAACTCGCTGCTCTGCTTTGCCTCATTATATAGGATGTTGTCCAAATCAGGTTGGTGAATCTAATTAAATGCCAGCTAGAAAGGCTGTTGCTTTTCAGTTTCCTCATCTCCTAAAAGGCACGGTAGTGTAGCGGTTAGCGTAACGCTATTACAGCGCCAGCGACCCGGGTTCAATCCCGGCCGCTGCGTGTAAGGAGTTTGTACGTTCTCCCCGTGTCTGCGTGGGTTTCCTCCGGGTGCTCCGGTTTCCTCCCACATTCCAAAGACGTACAGGTTAGGAAGTTGCGGGCGCGCTATGTTGGCGCCTGAAGCGTGGCGACACTTGCGGGCTGCCCCCAGAGCGCTCTACGCAAAAAGGTCCGTTTCAGTGTGTGTTTCGATGTATATGTGACTAATAAAGAAATCTTATCTTCTGTGCATGAGCTCTATGATCAAGGCAAGGGGTGTGACTGCTGGGATCCAGAAAGGAGAGAGGGAGACAAAAAGGAAAAAAAAGATAGTGGGGGGGGGGGGGTAGATAGAAAGAGAGAGAAGGTACAAGAGAAGGAAAGAGGGAGATGAGAGAAAGAGATAAAGGAAAAAGCAGGGCTTGGCCAAGTCCCTCACCAAGGCTCCAGGTAATCACGATGCATCCTTACTCTTGCACTCAAATTCTCTGGCAATATAGGCCGACGTACCATTTGTCTTCCTAACTGGCTGCTGAATGTGCAAGTTACCTTTCACTGACATGGATAGATAGACACACAGTCAGATAGATGAACTGAGACAGATAATTAGATAGATAGGTCGGCAGACAGGTAGGTACATAGATAAATGATAGCGAGACAGACAGAACCGTGGGCAGATTGACGTGCAGACAGCAAGATAAGTTGACAGGTACACAGAGGGATAGACAGATGGGCAGACAGGTAAACAGGGAGAGCTGATGGCTGGTGGGGCACGGTGTTTTGTGACAGGGACAGTTTAGTGAGGGACCTTAGACTACTGGATGTTTATAGCAAGGCCTCTTCTCCAATATAATTCATGGATGAACCTACAATTGTTTGTTCAGCCTCTCATTGTGAACATCCACAAGGCATCCAAAATGTCAACTGTCCATTTCCCTCCATAGATGCTGCCTGACTCACTGAGTTCCTCCAGCATTGTGTGTTGATACAAGATACATCGCCTGTGACTGAGGTTGAAGTGACCTTGGTTCTGGGGTGGAGTTTCCTGCTTATCCTGTGGAGTAACTCCACTCCGACAGGCAGGTTGTTGGAAGGAGATGGAGCATAGAAGCGAGGAACATGAATAAGAGGGCTGGTGTGACGACACTGTTTTACTTGACCCTCGTCACTGGGAGATCCGTTGGTGGGAGTCACCGCTTGTGTGCCATCGTGGAGCAAGTGGAGGATCCTGAAGAACTTTTGGGGACAGCCAAACTTGAGAAGGATCCTCCAGAATCCCTCTCTGTTGACGGAGTCTGAGGTGAAGAGGCAGCGTTCAGCGGTTTTCTGGGAGAGAGACCGAGACATCAGAACAGATCAGGCCCTGAGGGCACCCTGGGGCCTGTTGTCTGAGAGGAATTTTCACTGCAAGCTCCTCAAGTCCCTTGGTAGTGAATTTCCTGTGGCAGCCTTTCTGTTACCACTTCCAGTTTTAGCTGCTGGAAGTGCAGCACAGCAAGATCCCATAGTTTGACACTGAACAATAACGTGCTTCATGTTGAACAAATAATAAATGCTGGTTAGGAGATGGAGGATAACCCCCTACACTCCCTTGAGGTAGCGACTTGGGACCTTTTAAACCCACTCACGGGTATCTCTTCCTCTACACTTTTCTGCTATTGTATCTTGGGACAAGGGAAGACCGGCCATGTGCAGTACCAGGAGTGATCATCCCACTTAACCATGTACGATTTAGTGCTCTCTAAATATGAGAGGGAAAAGCTACAGAGACGAGCCCCACATTACAGAGAGATTGTGTTCCTTAAAAACTGTCCATGTCGCAATTTTCTGTAACGCAAACCCCCTTTTCCCATTGAATCCCATGATATAAGCTAGATGCGTTCCTATGGGATGCTTTTCTCATTTTAAGTCTTTTTATCAATGATGTCAAAGTGACCTACTGCCGTTATTTATCAGCTTGAGCCCAACCAAAGACTCGGGGGGATGGACAATGCTCATGGATTAGGAAAGGGTTTAGGAAGTGGGGATACCAGGGAAAGGGATGGGATTCGAGGATCGGAGTTCATGGGAGAAAGGTGGCGCAAAAGGCGTTCAGAGGGGCAGCAGGTCAAAGCGTGGTGACTTAATGGAAGTGGAGTAAAGGACGAGGGGTCGCTTTAAGAAGCTGGCCATGGCTACTGCGGCTCCCCATAAAGCAGCACCTCAGACAAAATACCCCGCAGATGAAGGGCGTGGCGGCACTGCACTCTGAGACGTCTGTTCACGTGACCTCGCACTGGAGAGGGCATGGCAGAGGAAGGACTGGGCTGTGACTGCCGACCCAATCGACGCAGTGACGTCATATCCAGGTGTTATTGTCCCACAGTATTGAGTGACTAGAAATAAAAATGGACAACTGCTGTTTCTTTCCATTTTGTGTTAACTTATGTTTTTCCACATAAATTCCAAAAGAGTGAATTTTATTCCATATCTCAAATTTTTTGGCAGTGATTTGTAAATTCCGTAAGGGCAAATTTCCATTACCCAAACTGATGTAACGCTGGGGTTGCCTGTACCTGAATAACAAAAGTGTCACTGGTTTGGATTATTGGCTCGTCTCCAACATTGAAGAAAAAAGACTTCCACTGATTCACGTTGGTATTTCTTTAACTTCCTCCAGTGTTACTTACCTGTCAGACAGTGAAAATGCTTTAATTCCTTAAAATCTCAGTAAATGCTCAATGTCAGGACATGTAGCCAAATGCTGCAAACAGACAGACGCTGTAATTCATTCCATAAAGGTGCCTCGATGGATCAATGGTAATGACATTCTCAATGGAATCTTGGTTCTGTAGCAAGATTCAGAATCAATACCCCTGGTGGTGGAAGGGCTGCTGTTAATTGGCAGAAGATGTGGTATATGTGGGACTTGAGACTCTTTTCAAAATGAGCATAACCTTATCTAGTTAGGGTATGAATAGATGGAGTGGAGTCAACTGGGAATGCGGAGATCGGAAGCTTGCTCTACAGTTAACGAGGAACTTCTATTTTCAAATCCCAAATGATTTCTCTTGCAGCCAGTTTGATGCTCCTTTAATGACAACTGAGTTCTTCTTTGTTACAGTACATGGATTAACAATAAAAGAAAGTTGCCCAGGGTTTAGCTGTGGTGAGAACTATTATCGATCAGGAGGCGCTTTAAAAAAAACAGTTAATCTGCCGAGCTTAATTAAAGTGCATTACGTTTCCTGTATGTTTGTTGTCAAGAAAATGGTTCCTGGTATCCGTGGTGCAGCACCTTTCCGAATCCATCAGCTGTGATTGGATGGCTCATTCCAGAAAGGCACAGTGACGGACTGTTCATCAGCCAAGTTGCACTGTGATGGGGAACTGCAGGTACAGGTGGCATCGTGCCACATGGAGGATCATGGATCCAGAGCATGTCCTACCACAAGTGGGAGCCCCCAGCCAGTACTTTTAGTTTTCGCTGAGATGTACCATCGTGGAATAGTGTGAGCTTCCCAGGTGCGTTGTATCGACTGTGAGGAACCTCTGATGGTGCGCATGTGCTCGGGGACTGATGGACATTTGCTTCGAGTACTGATCAGGGTTTCTCCATGGAACCGATGCTGCCACAAGGGTGCCCTCTATCACTCCCTGAACCACCAGGCAGCTATCCATGACTCTGGAGTCAAAGGAAAGATCTGAGAAGAGATAATTGTCCCTTCTATACATGTTTTTAAAAATATGTGTGTCAGTGGCAATGCCAGCATTTATTGCCCATCCTTAATCACCCCGTGAGAAGGTGGGGGTGAGCTGCCTTCTTGAACCGCTGCAGTCCCTCTGGTGAAGGTGCTCCCACAGTGCTGTTGGGGAGGGAGTTCCAGGATTTAGACCCAGTGACCATGAAGGAACGGGGATATATTTCCAAGTTGGGACGGTGTGTGAGTGGGAGGGGAACCTGCAGGTGGTGGTGTTCCAATGTTTTTGCTGCCCTTCTCCTTGGAGGTAGAGGTCACGGGTTTGGGAGAGGCTGCGGAGTAGCCTGGGCAGGTATCTGCAGTGCATTCTGTAAATGGTACACTCTGCAGCCACTGTGCGCCAGTGGTCAAGGGAGGGAGTGTTTTGGGAGACAGATGGGGTGCCAATCAAGCGGGCTACTTTTTTCCTGGATGGTGTTGAGCTTCTTGACAGTTATTGGAACTATGTTTATCCAGGCCAGTGGAGAGTGTTCCATCACACTCCCGACTTGTGCCTTGCAGACGGTGGAAAGGCCTTGGGGTGTCAGGAGGTGAGTCACTTGCCACAGGTCACTCAGTCTCTGACCTGCTCGTGTATTTACGTTGCTGGTCCAGTTAAGATTCTGATCAGTGGTGACCCCTGATGTCTTGGCAATAATAGTGCTATTGAATGTTCAAGGTGAGTGGCTACACTCTGTCTTGTTGGAGACTTTGTGAAGATGGGAAGGTGCAAACAGGCAATGAATGTCAGATATCAGCTGCTAGTGGTTGAACTCTGACCCAGTAAGGAGATCTGCCACAAACCAACAACAATCCAATTTCGGGAACTCGGCTTTTGATACCCTCCCCTGCAGTATCACAGCCTACAATATTACATGATGCAACATGACTGCCTATACCCTGCGATATTACAAACTGCATCCTGTGGTGTCACAGCTATATTGCTCCATGAAGAGTAAAAGTTCAGTATTACGTCTATGCTGTTCTCCTGCAGTGTGGACGTCTATAGTGGTACATCTCAGTCTGAAGCTCAACCAGCCCACAATTAATGCTTCATGGCATATCATAAAGTCATAGAGCTATACAGCACAGAAACAGGCCCTTCGGCCCAACTCATCCATGCTGCCCAAGTTGCCTTCCTGAGCCAGTCCCATTTGAATATTGAATTCTCCTACTTTAGGTAAACCCCACCCACCTTCCCACAACATTCCTGCCCCCCCCCCCCCACCATCCTTCTCTCCTTCCCTTTCCTAGCCTTTTTTTCCCCTCTCTCTCCTTACCTTTGACCCATCCCCCAGTGGATCTGCTCTGCCCTCCTCCCCCACACCTGCCGATCACTATCTCTTACCTGCATCTACCTATCACCACCTTGTGCCCACCCCGCCTCCCCTCTTTTTGTGTACCTATCACTGCTCTGCTTTTCCCTCCTATATATTGGGCTTCCCCTTTTCCTATCTTCAGTCCTGAAGAAGGGTCCTGACCCAAAACATTGACCACCTGCTTTTCTCCACGGATGCTGCCTGGCCTGCTGAGTTCCTCCAGCATCATGGTGTTTTTCATCTAGATTCCAGCATCTGCGGTCCTTTGTTTCTCCCATTTGCCTGCGTTTGGCCCATATCCCTCTAAACCTTTCCTATCCACATACCTGTCTAAGTGCCTTTTAAATGTTGTTATTGTACCCATCTCGACCACTTCCTCTGGCAGCTGGTTCCATGTACCCACCACCCTCTGTGTGAGAAACGTGCCCCTCAGGTCCTCTCTAAATCTTTCCCCTCTCACCTTAGACCCGTGCACTCTAGTTTTAGACTTCGCTGCCCTGGGGAAAAGGTCACAGGAATACAGCACCATTTGGGAGCGTTCTGTCACTGAGTCATGGCAAGCACTGTTGTCTCCTCAGGGAATAACACAGAGACCTTCCCAAAGTTTGGTTTGACACTGGCCAGTGCATAGAACATAGAACACTACAGCACAGTACAGGCCCTTCGGCCCACGATGTTGTGCTGACATTTTATCCTGCTCTAAGATCTATCTAACCCTTCCCTCCCACATAGCCCCCTATTTTTCTATCATTCATGTGTCTATCTAAGAGTCTCTTAAATGCATCTATTATCATCGACTGGTGGAAGATCCCTGTCAGTCCTGTGGAGGTGAGGGTATACAGTGAAGCATGGACTGACCCGGCACCATCGGAGAACGTTCGGCTCACTGTGCTTGCACCAGCTTCTTGAAAGAGCGATCCAATTTAGTCCCACACCCCAGCCCTTCTCCCACCACCCTGCAAGGTGTCCCTTTCAAGTGTTTATCCAATTTTGAAAGTTGTTTGGGGCCTGCTCCTGCTGCCAGCTCACCCCACAACACAGGAGCTCACTCAGTTGGAGGAAGTTTTCCTCACTCCCCCTCTGGTCTGCCACTTGAACTGTGTGCCTAGTTACTGCCCCCCCCAGCCAGTGGAAGCAGTTTGTCCCTAGTTATTCCACGAAAACCCTTTGAAACCGAACCGAACCCCTCTCTTCCAACTCCCTTTAACCTTCTCTGCTCCAGGCAACCACCCTCAGATCTTGCAATGTCCCAGAACCTGGGCAAGTAACACACTCCCAGATCTGTAGGTGATACAGATGATGATGCCTCAGTAGTCGCTTAATGTAACCCACGTGTTAAGTGCATCGACATCGGCATAAGTCAGCGTATAGGACATGAGATGAATAATCAGATATTACCATGTGTGGATGAGGTCAGGTTAATTAAATGGATTTGAAGGGATTTAGTGATTCTTTCTGTATTTACGAAGAGGGACTTTTCATTCAGATCAAGGCAATTTTATTTTAATCTCATTTGCTCCTCACATGTACTGGCATTAGTCATGAAGATTATATTTTGCAAGACTTTGCATGTAATTTAGTTGAAACATTCTTTTGCGTACTGCCTGTCAGACCATTCTAATGCACCCTTGCCCTTCCCACCCCTACCCCTTGCCAGGTTTATGTAATCAAAGCTCAACCCAGACGAAGCATTGAGCAGCAGGCCATGCTTACACTGACATAATGTGGGTCTAATCTGTACGAGCTTCTAACTCTCCCCGCCGCTAAGGGCTCCAGCAATCTAACAGCTATTGATTTGTGGCTTGACGACACGTTTTCCATCATTAAGATCTAATCAAATTGGGGAGGGTTTGAAAAGAATAAAAATAGAGGTTGCTTCAGCACTCTGTACATCCTGGAGATCGAGAACACAACTGTGTTCAACTTGTGCTTCCTCTTGGGTTCCTGTACAACGGGTGCTCCATTTTGTTGACGATTTTCCCATGTTGGGCACCCAACCTCCAGAGGTGGAATGACCAGAGTGTGGTGGGCCATGGGGAGTGCTGCAGATTTGCCACTGACCACAAACATTAACAAGCTTAATTAAGTATGGAGAGAGGAGATCCCATTGCCAACAGCAACATTCGAGAAACATCGGGAGGAATCCATGGAGGCAGAAGCAAGGGCCAAACCAACTGCTGTCCACATCCATATCACAACACACCCACAGCCCCGCCCGTGATAAGCCGCACACGCCACACGCCATGCCCACCACAAGACACACCCACCACAAGCCATGCCCGCCACAAGCCATACCCACCACACGCCATGCCCACCACAAGCCACACCCACCACAAGCCATGCTCGCCACAAGCCACGCCCACCACACGCCATGCCCACCACAAGACACACCCACCACACGCCATGCCCACAAGACACACCCACCACACGCCATGCCCACCACAAGACACACCCACCACGAGACATGCCCGCCACAAGCCACACCCACAAGCCCCACCCATGATAAGCCCCACCTACAATAAGCCACACCCACTACAAGCTACACCCATGATAAGCCGTACTCATCACAAGCCCCACCCACAGCAAGCCGCACCCACCACAAGCCCTGCCCATGGTAAGCCATACCTGCCACAAGCCCCACCCACCAAAAGCCCCACCCACCAAAAGCCCCACCCACGATAAGCCAGATCTGCCACAAGCCCTGCCCACGAAAGGCCACACCCTCTACTAGCTGCACCCATGATAAGCCCCACCCACATCAGGCCACACTCACCACAAGCCCCACCCACAGCAAGCCACACCCTGCCCACTTACAAGCCCAGCCCAGCACAAGCCACCCACAAGCACCACCCACAAACACCCTGCCCACATCCTCTCAACAACTAAGCCCCACCCATAGTAAATCCTGCCCAAACCAAGTCCCTCCCACACTAACCCCTTCCCAGAACAAACCCTTCCCACATGCAAGTCCCACCACAATAAATCCCCACCCAAATCCAAGCAGAACAACTACCCCCAACCACAACCAGTCCATCATTCTTAAAGCACAATGTGTCAGCCCTCATTTCCCCACTGCACCCCCAACCCTCCTCCCCTCTGTTTTCTACACTTGCCTGTCGAAGCAGCTCAGGATGATTCTTAATCAGGCAAATAGATTTTTCTTCCCACATCTCTAAAAGTTTGATAGTTTAAAAACCTGTTTAGAGAAGATAACTAAGTCTAAATTCCCATCTCGTGCCCAGGTGATTTGCCTCTTGGATTTTCGCCACCAGCCATGTCTTTAGTTTCTGGAAGTCCCAGGAAAATCCAACAGCCTTGTTGACCCTTCTGAGTCCTGTGGCAAGAGGGGTGGATGGGGTACGGTTACCAGTCTATCCCGGGCCTCCTGAGGGCTTGGATTGTTATAGAGTCGAACAGCACAGAAACAGGTCCTTTGGCCCACCACGTCCATGCTAACCAACAAGTACCTTTCCCTTGGAAAGATCCCATGGGATCTTTCATTCCCCCTGGGTCATGTTCCATTTTCCCAGCTTGGGGAGAGGGGGAGTTCTCATTCCACATTGAGCAGAAAGTAGCGGAGATACACAGAAGGTCAGGCAGCGTCTGTGGAGGGAGAAACAGTTAACGATTAAAGTCCAAGGCCCTTCATCGAAACTGGAAACAGCTCACCACATGAGATGCTGTTTCTCTCTCCACAGACGCTGGCTGGCGTGCTGAGTGTTACCAGCATTTTCTGGTTATATTTCAAGTTCTACTTTTGTTTCGGTCTATGCTATTCTGTAAGCAGCCAAAGTCATGTGACCATCCCTCCCTCCCTGCCCCAGCCCTTGACACCCGTGGCCCTCCCTCCCTTCAACCACAGCTACAAGCAGCAAAACTGATCGAGGTGTACAAGATGATAAGAGGCATAGATTGAGTGGACAGTCAGAGACTTTTTCCCAGGGCGAAAATAGCTAACACGAAGGGACGTAATTTTAAGGTGATTGGAGGAAGGTATAAGGGGGATGCCAGGGGTAAGTTTTTTTACACACAGCGTGGTAGGTGTGTGGAACGCACTGCCGGCAGAGGTTGTGGGGGCAGATACATCAGGGGCATTTAAGAGACTCTTAAATGATCGAAAAATAGGGGGCTACGTGGGAGGGAAGGGTTAGATAGATCTTAGAGCAGGATAAAATGTCGGCACAACATTGTGGGCCGAAGGGCCTGTACTGTGCTGTAATGTTCTATGTTCTATGTTCTAATATCAGCAACTCCCTACTTTTCAGAGAATTATAGTCATACAGTCGCTCTTCTTCCCACTGAGTCCATGTCAACGATCAAGCCCCCATTTACACTAACCCCACTATCTAGTTTCCCCCCCCCGAAAATACCACTCACTTACACACTAGGAGGAAGTTGCAGTGATCCACCCAGCGAAAGACGAGAGCCAATTCAATCCAAGATGGAGGTATGTACAGGACGGCCTAGCTGAAGTTTCTCATATTAAACATAGAAAGAGGCCATTTGGCCCATTGGGTCTATGTTGGCTCTCAGAGCAATCCCATCCACCCATTTATTTCCCAGTAACCTATTCTCTCACAGAAGCCCATCAACTCCCACCAATTCCCCGGCCACTCCACACACTGGGGGACAATTTACAGCGGCCAACCTACTGACCCGCACGTCTTTTGGGATGTGCAAGGGAACCGGAGCAACCAGGGAGAAACCCACACGGTCACAGCAAAAACGTGCAAACTCCACACACAGACAGTGCCTGAGGTGGGGATCGAACCCGGGTCTCTGGAACCATGAGGAAGAAGCACTGCCTGCTGTGCCTGCCTCTGGCAGCAAGGCTTGGGCAATCAGCCTACAAGTCTTCAGATGGCTCTCAAGCACATCTATCAATAGCTGAATACACACACAATGTGCCTGTGTACCACTCATTCTATATTTAGCAACACTGAAAGATTCAATCTGTCCTGTCTGATTTAGTAATCGTTAAAGAGAACCATCTCATGATATTTATATCAAATCCATTAATTAAGAGAGATGCTTAGAGCAAAGATTCCTTGTCTCTTTCTGTCAAGTTCATCTTGGCTCTGGTAATTGTTTTGCAGATTGTTTGTCACTCATTTCAATAACTTTCAGGCTGGGTTTGATGCACAAAGTTCCCGGGGCAACGAAACCTCCTGCTTTGGCATTACAATCCTGTGTGGAATTCCAGACTAAATCCTGGCTATGCTGGTCTGCCCTGCTCCTCCCGTTCATCCGTCAATGCTGGATCCCTGGGATCTGGTGCTTGGGGAGCACGTCAGCGGCCGGCTTCCCGAAATCTGTCCGTCACCCCCTTCTCTACAGCGCCTGATTTATCTGTGAACCTCCCTCCCAAAGGCGCAAGGTGGGGCTTGGAAAGACCTCTGTCCTCTGTGGTCAGGGCTGACAGTGTGCCTGTACTGCAGAGGGAGCTTCGACACGAACCAACTGTTCCAAACCCTGACCCTGGAGCACCGGTGGGGTTTCCAACAGGCCTGGATTGGCTGCATCTGAAGCTAAAGTTGTCTGTCCCATGTTCTATTAATGATGTCAATTTTCCTGTTGGGACAGGGTCCCTAGAATCCCCAGGACTGAGCAGTGACATGGTCACCTCGATAAAGGATCTCGATGAAGGACTCCATCTCCCCTCCACAGTTGCTGCCCAACCCTCTGAGTTCCTCCAGCAGATTGTTTGTTGCTCCAGAGTCCAGCATCTGCAGTCTCTGGTGTCTGCACTACCCTGGTTACCTGGAGGAGTACCGTGGAGGCTGAGGCCGAAGACTCCAGGGAAGGACTTGAAGCCTCTCCCCCCCACCACCTCGCTATCAGGTCCACCCAATGTCAGGGCTGGGCACCAGGACCCAGCCTGGGCACTGGAGACCAATCTTAGACTGGGCAACAGCCTGGGCCTTCAGCGGGACACAGCCCAGTACTGGGCACCAGAGGTCAGGCCTCCCACTGGCGTTAGTTGGGCTCTTCTCAAGAGTGGCACAGGAACGGTGGTGTATGACTCCTTGTACTTACTGTTTCTCCCCCTGACCTCCAACCCTTTGGGATCAAGGCCTGAACAGCTGGCTTTCTGGAAAAAAACATTCTTGGCTTTTATCTGTTTTTTTTCAGAATGACCTTGGCAGTGTCATGGTCAGATTTCAGGCATGGGTAAATGACAGATCCTGGGCAATATTTTTCTCTCCACCGTTCACTAACTTCATCTGATTTCCTACAACCTCAGTCGGCACTTTCACAGGAGACACTCTGACCCACTGAATCTGAGCTGCTCCCGGGATCTTCTGTTGTAACTGGGGCTTCTTTTGGGCCCACCTACACAAGCACCCCCCCCCCCCCACCCACACATCCCCCCACACAGCCCACCCACACAGCCCACCCACACATCCCCCCACACAGCCCACCCACACAGCCCACCCACACAAGCCCCACCCACACATCCCCCCACAGCCCACCCACACATCCCACCCACACAGCCCACCCACACATCCCCCCACACAGCCCACCCACACATCCCCCCACACAAGCCCCACCCACACAGCCCACCCACACATCCCCCCCACACAGCCCACCCACACAGCCCACCCACACAAGCCCCACCCACACAAGCCCCCCCACAAGCCCCACCCACACAAGCCCCACCCACACAAGCCCCACCCACACATCCCCCCCACACAAGCCCCCCACACAGCCCATCCACTCATCCCACCCACACATCCCCCCACACAAGCCCCCCACACAGCCCATCCACTCATCCCACCCACACATCCCCCCACACAAGTCCCGCCCACAACCTGTGCCTTCCTATTGGCCAGCCCAGGTGTGATCAGTGCTGTTACCAGGAAGTAGAAATGCATCTTGGACAATAGTTGCCTTTTGTAGGTCCCGTTCAGTTCACCCTTCCGGGGACAGACCAGAGGGGGTCTGTACTGTCCGGCCCTGTGACAGTGGCTTCTTTGAGCTATTGTCCAAGGCACAATTCTCGTCCAACATGTTTGAGTGAGGAGTTAGCTCATCCTCTTCCCCATCACCAAGTCTCTGTCCTGACCAAGCTCACATTTAAGGTGCTAGTTTAACAATGAAAAGTGATTTGTCACAGCCTTCAGCCCAAAGCTGCACCACACGTCCCTGGACACCCTGGTCTGAAGCTACTTGTGAATTCCTGCAGTGTTAAACTCTGCTGGACAATGACATTTCAGCTCGCACAGAGATTAGGTTGAAGATCAGTTGACCTTTAAGCTACATGGTCACTGTCAAATTGAAAGAGGTTGCTCAGTGATGACTGGGGATGCTTCTCCCCACACACAGTGGAGTAGGTCGCCTCTCCTGTGGTTAGGCTGAGAGCTTGCCAATGGAGCCAAATCACAAGGGCATTGTGTTGACTGAGCATCGACAGTGGTCCAAATACTTCCAGGGTTTCAGGCAAGCTATTTATCTACAGTAACAGTACCATTATCTCCTTCTCTTCCCTATTGCCCACAATGACTGCTGCACGTAGCTACATGCATGTCAGCTCTTCACCCCTGAAGTAGGGCGGCTCAGTGGCGCAGCGGGTAGGGCCGCTGCCTCACACCGCCAGAGACCCAGGTTCAATCCTGACCTCGGGTGCTGTCTGTGTGTGTGGAGTTTGCACGTTCTCCTGGTGACTGCGTGGGTTTTTCCCGGGTGCTCCGGTTTCCACCCACATCCCAAAGACACGTAGATTAACTTTCCCCTGTAAATTGCTCCCTAGTGTGTAAGTAAGGGGTAGAAACTGGGGGAAGTTGATGGGAATGTGGGGAGAATTAAAGTATGGGGTTAGGGTTGGATCAGTGTAAATGGTTGATGGTTGGCAGGGACTCGATGGGATGAATGGCCTATTTCCCTGCTGTAGCTCCCTAACTCTATGACCCTAAGTGCTTCTGTACTTGTATTCAATAGGGTAGATTAGTCAAGTCCAGGACAGTAGCATACTATTGAAAGTATACTGCCTCTGCAAATTCCCATCCATTTGGATGGATCCATAAAAAGCCAGTACGTATTACCAAGCGAGTGACCTCAGAGTCTGTATGCACACAGAGCATTTTGACGAATGCCTGCCACAGCTCAGTAACTCAGCTTGCTGCAAGGCACTCTATTAAATCAAAGATACGGTGAGTTGAGAAATGGCTTTGGTCACTGTTGACTGCCTGAGGCCAGAGAAATGTTGAAGGTGAGATCTTCAGTTACTTGGTCGACACCAGAAATACACAGTCAGAGCCAGGGACTGTTGGACTCAGCTGACCTTGTAACTTGGACAAAGGAGCCTTCAAGTTAGTGGAAGTGCTTGCACTTTCCGAGTGTGTGTCGGTGAAAGATCAGCTCAACCTTGCGGGTGTCCTTGGAGAGGGAGCACGCGGTCTCTGTGGGCACCCTGGTTGAGTTCCGCACTCGGTGGGACGTGGACGATGAGAATGCGATTCTTCTCTGAAGTGTTGCGTGGTGCGTTTAGCGGATGTTTAGTTAGCGTTATTTTGCTGCAGTTATGTAGCTGCTTAGTTTATTTTCTCTCTTCTGTATTAGTTGTAGTTGTATTGACACTGGTTGTCCTTCTATAGTGCTTTTAGTTAATAAATGTTTACATATATAAAAAAATCAGTTCAACCTTCCCCTTCATCAGTTACCTCTTGTGACATAGAACGTAGAACATAGAACAGTCCAGCAGAGGAACAGGCCCTTCAGCCCACTGATGTGCCCAACTAATTAAGTCAATGACAGCTAATTAAACTAATCCCTTCTGCCTGCACATGATCCACACCCCTCCATTCCCTGCATATCCATGTGCCTATCTAAGAGCCTCTTAAACCCCTCTATCGTATCTGCCTCCACCACCACCCCTGGCAGCACATTCCAGGCACCCACCACTCTCTGTGTAAAAACTTGCCCTGCGCATCTCCTTTGAACTTACTCCCTCGCACCTTAAATGCATGACCTCTAGTATTAGACATTTCAACCATGGGAAAAAGGTACTGTTTGTTTACCCAAACTATGCCTCTCATAATCTTACAAACCTCTATCAGGTCTCCCCTCAGCCTCCGACGCTCCAGAGAAAACAACCCAAGTTTGTCCAACCTCTCCTTATAGCACATGCCCTCTAATCCAGGCAGCATCCTGGTGAACCTCTTCTGCAGCCTCTCCAATGCCTCCACATCCTTCCTGTAATGGGGCGACCAGAACTGAATGCAATACTCCAGATGCGGACGAACCAGAGTTTTATGACATAGACCAGCCGTCCAAGCTCCTGGCACCCCTCCTACATTACCAGAGAGTCTGGGGCAATTCCGGACAGCTGGCAGCACTCTGCATGGATTGTGTGAGCAGAACACTCTAAAGCCTTTCTGAGCCCTGTGTTGGGAAGAATTCTAATGGATGGCATAAATCAGCCTTCAGAGAGGCTCAGGTCAACCACAGACAGTCAGAGTGGGTTTGTTAAGGGAAGGTCAAATTAAATTAAATTGGATTTATTGAGGAGGCAACAAGGAGAGCCAATGAGGGTAGAGCATTTGATTTGATGAACATGGACTTTAGATAAGATACTTACTTATTAGTCACACGTACATCGAAACACACAGTGAAATGCATCTTTTGTGTAGAGTGTTCTGGGGGCAGCCCGCAAGTGTCGCCACGCTTCCGGCACCAACATAGCATGCCCACAACTTCCTAACCCGTACGTCTTTGGAATGTGGGAGGAAACCAGAGCACCCGGAGGAAACCCACGCAGGCACGGGGAGAACGTACAAACTCCTTACAGACAGCGGCGGGAATTGAACTCGGGTTGCTGGCGCTGTAATAGCATTACACTAACCGCTACACTACTGTGCATTTGACGAAGTCAGATGGCACAAGAAAGTAAAAACCCACCAGATCCAAGGACAAGTGGGAAGCTGGATTAAAAACTGGCTCAGTAGGAGAAAGCAAAGGATATTGATAATGGGAAGTTCAGTGACCGGAGGGTTGTGTGCTATGGGGTTCCACAGGGCTCAGTATCAGGGCCCTTGCTTTCTATTCCATAAATCACTTGGACTTAAGTGACGAGGTCACAATTAAGAAATTTGTCGGTTGGCAGTGTGGTTGATAATGTAGGAAGGAAATTCTAGACAAGCAAAATATGGTCTGATGGTATCATCCCCGTCTCATGGTAATGCAAACCTTGTGAGCATCAAGCATTTCAAGGTCAGAAGGTGTTTTCAGAATGGAGGATGACCACATTGGAGGCTTGAAAGTAGCTTCAGGGCATCTTCCAACACGACTCACCAAGACGCCATAGGATGTGACTAGGAATACTTTCCTATAAGGAAGAATAAGTTACTGGATAATGTAGCACAAACTTAGGCTGTAGTTTTAATATGTTATGTTCATTATGTGGTCTTGCTAATTTACATTTGAGGAATGCTGATGAAAAAGAAACAGATTGTGAATCCGTCTGCTAAAACAGGCGCGTGACCAAACCTCGATAGGAATAACCTGATTGTAAGAACACTTGGTGGATACTTGGGCCTTGTGGCTAGAAATACCAAACTTAGTTTCCTTCCATCAGATAACATACCATGCACCTGTGTGTTGGAGAATGGAGCAGTTAAAGCTGCCTCATCAGCTGGACTTTGAGACAAGTCACTTGCCAAATCTTTTCTCCATATTAAGTTGGCAACAGCTAATAAAGAGGCATAAGCAGAGGTGATGTTCTGATGAAGGGTCCGTGAGCTGAAAAGATAGCCCTATTTCCCTCTCCATAGATGCTGCCTGCTCTGCTGAGTGTTTTCAGCATTCTTATTGAAGTGAAGATGTTCCTGGATGTGTTTGGTCAATGGGAGCTCTACTGAACAATCAGACCTACCACTGAGATGCTGCAAGAAGCTCCCAAGCCCTTTGAGAATCACAGCAACTCACCATGCAATGGGAGAGTGAACAGATTCAAAGTCAGAGACAGTCAACACACTCTTGACTAAACTGAAGGTGATGGCCCGATGGTGTCCCTGGCCACGTCCTTAGATCCTGTGCGGATCAGCTGGCGGGGGTATTTGCAGACATTTTTAACCTCTCCCTGCTTCAATCTGAGGTTCCCATCTGCTTTAAGAAGACCACTATCATCTCGGTACCTAAGAAAAACAAGGTAACGTGCCTTAATAACTACTGACTGGTGGCTCTGACATCCACCATCATGAAGTGCTTCGAGAAGCTGGTCATGGCACACATTAACTCCAGCCTCCCAGACAACCTGGACCCATTGCAATTCGCCTACCGCCATAACAGGTCTACAGCGGACGCCATCTCCCTGGCCCTACACTCATCCCTGGAGCATCTGGACAGTAAAGACACCTATGTTAGACTATTGTTTATTGACCACAGCTCCACCTTCAATACTATAATTCCAAGCAAACTCATCTCCAAATTCCAAGACCTGAGACTTAACACCTCCCTCTGTAACCAGATCCTTGACTTTCTAACCAACAGACTGCAATCAGTGAGGATAGGCAGTGACACCTCTGGCAAGGTTATTCTCAACACTGGTGCCCCTCAAGGCTGCATCCTCAGCCCTCTACTCTACTCCATATACACTCATGACTGTGTGGCCAGATTCTGCTCTAACTCCATCTACAAGTTTGCAGATGATACCACCGTTGCAGGCCGTATCTCAAACGGCGATGAGTCGGAGTACAGGAAGGAGGTAGAGAGCTTAGTGGAATGGTGTCATGACAACAACCTTTCTCTCAATGTCAGCAAAACAAAAGAGCTGGTCATTGACTTCAGGAAAGGGGGTGGTGCACGTGCTCCTGTCTACATCAACGGTGCTGAGGTCGAGAGGGTTGACAGCTTCAAGTTCCAAGGAGTTAGCAGCACCAATTGTCCGGCCTGGTCCAACCACGTAGACGCCACGGCCAAGAAAGCTCACCAGCGTCTCTACTTCCTCAGGAGGATAAAGAAATTTGGCATGTCCCCTTTGACCCTCACCAACTTTTATCAATGCGCCATAGAAGGCATCCTATCTGGATACATCATGGCTTGGTACGGCAACTGCTCTGCCCGTGACCATAAGAAACTGCAGAGAGTTGTGGACACAGCTCAGCACATCATGGAAACCAGCCTCCCCTCCATGGACTCTGTCTACACTTCCCACTGCCTCAGTAAATCAGCCAACATAATCAAAGACCCCACACACTCCGGACATTCTCTCTTCTCCCCTCTCCCTGAAAGCACGTACCACCAGGCTCAAGGACAGCTTCTATCCCACTGTTATCAGACTCTAGAACGGACACCTCATACACTAAAGATGAACTCTTGATCTCCCAATCTACCTTGTTGTGGCCCTTGCACTTTATCTGTCTACCTGCACTGCACTTTCTCTGTAAGTGTAACACTATATTCTGCATTTTATTTTCCTTTTACTACCTC
This sequence comes from Pristis pectinata, assembly GCF_009764475.1. Classification (NCBI taxonomy): domain Eukaryota; kingdom Metazoa; phylum Chordata; class Chondrichthyes; order Rhinopristiformes; family Pristidae; genus Pristis; species Pristis pectinata. Next base: position 9,194,644 of record NC_067450.1, read on the forward strand.
AACGTACTTATGTACAGAATGATCTGCCTGGATGGCACACAAACAATAGCTTTTCACTGTATCTCGGTACATGTGACAATTAAAAAAAAATTCTAATACCAATAAATTGTCACCAGAGATCTGAGGGACTTGTGTGCAGAATTCAAACGCAGATTTGACAGACCTCAAACTGCTGTCAGAAATCCTGTTGCATCTTGTGACAGAAATCCTGAAATCCTGTGACAGTAACCTGTTCTTCCCTTTATCCCACATTCATCCCACTGATGTGATGAAATGATCCGTATGGATGGCATGCACAACGAAGCTTTGCACTGTACCTCGGTACATGTGACAATAATAAACCAATTCACCAATTTAAAAAGTGCAAAGGAGCTTAAAGAGACAAGTATTGACAATGTACTGTTGTGTGACTGCAGTAGCATCTGCCAAATGTAAGCTGGAATTGAAAATTCAAAGGCTGGAAAGTACAAAGCAGAGGTTGTTGTACTTGAAGGAAATTACCACCAATCTTTGGTGTTCGTGTGACCCAGTAAATGGAACCAATAACACTCCAGGCAGCAGACAGGCCACTGTGGTTACAGTGAGTGCAGTCAGCAAGAAGTGGCTGCTGGATGAATCTGCAGGTGTGTCTGATGTTACTGGAGGGAAAGTACTGCCGAGAGCTTGATCAGAGAATGGAGGGTAGTACAACCTCTGAGCGTCTCCTGGGCGCTGTCAGAAACTAAGTTTAACTTTAAGATATCTTTATTAGTCACATGTACATCGAAACACACAGTGAAATGCATCTTTTGTGTAGAGTGTTCTGGGGGGCAGCCCGCAAGTGTTGCCACGCTTCCTGTGCCAACACAGCACGCCCACAACTTCCTAACCCATACGTCTTTGGAATGTGGGAGGAAACCGGAGCACCCGGAGGAAACCCACGCAGACACGGGGAGAACGTACAAACTCCTTACAGTCAGTGGCCGGAATTGAACCCGGGTCGCTGGTGCTGTAATAACGTTACACTGACCGCCACACTAATGTGCCTGCCCTTAATGCTCAGCTTGAAGGACTGACAGAGGCAGAGATCATCACACCAACAGACAGACTGAGCTTTTGGGTGTCAAGCTCAGTGTGTGCGGATAAACCGAAGAAGCTGAGCAACATGAGGTTCTGGAGAGGAACCACTGTCCCGTTTTTCATTTATTCATTTCATCGTGAGCAAGGCCAGCATTTATTGCCCATCCCTCACTGCCCCGTGAGAAGGTGGGGGTGAGTCGCCTTCTTCAACAGCTGACGTCCTTCTGGTGAAGCTCCCGCAGGGCTGTTGGGGAGGGAGTTCCAGGGTTTAGACCCAGTGACAGTGAAGGATGGTGTGGACTTGGAGGGGAATCATCAGGTGGTGGTGTGCTGATCCTCCGTGGTGGAGGTCACCGTTCCTGGAGGAGCTGTCGGAGTAGTCTGGGTGAGTAACTGCAGTGCATTCTGTAGACGGTGCACACTGCAGCCACTGGTGGTGGAGGGAGGGAGTGTTCAGGGTGATGGATGGGGTGCCTGTCAAGTGGACTGCTTTGTCCTGGATGGTGTCGAGCAACCTGGAGCTGGACTCATCCAGGCAAGTGGATTGTGTTCCATTGCACTCCTGGCTTGTGCCTTGCAGATGGTGAAAAGGCAGGGAGTCAGGTAGCTAACGGGTGGACGGGGTCATGTTTCAAAAATAAACTTTATTTATAATAAAAAAAGAAGAAACAGTCCAAAACTTTTGCATTCATGGTCATTACATTCAGTAGTGTTAACTTAGTATTTAAAACCATTGCACCATTGGCACTCATGTGGCCCCCTGGCGTGATACACCCTTTCACTGTCTGAGGGGCCCCTCCATGTGCGGTAGTGCTCCTTCCCCACCGAGCCTTTGCATTGGCTGCACCGAGCTTCAGTGCGTCCCTCAGCACGTACTCCTGCAGCCTGGAATGTACCAGTCGGCAGCGTTCCCTACGGACATCTCGCCGTGCTGGAAGAATAACAAGTTTCGGGCAGACCAAAGGGCGTCCTTCACTGAGTTGCTGATCTTCCAGCAGCATGATGCCTGTCTCGGTGTGTGTCCCCGGGAACAGTCCGTAGATCAGAGAGTCCTCTGTTATGCACAGCACAAGATGGAACTTCCTACAGAGGGCACACCAATGAGTGAGCGTGATGTATCTGTCAGGGTGCACCACAGGGTAATGCACACGTGCATACATGCACATGCACAAACAAAGACAAGTGCTACACACACAAATGCACGCACACAAATGCATACATGCACATGTGCACACACACATGCACACACACAAAAACATACATGCACATGTGCACACCCACATGCACACACACAAAAACATGCATGCACATGTGCATACTCATGCGTACTTGCACATGTGCTCACACACGCACATACACGTACACACACACACACACAGAGCAGCACACACACACACACACACACACACACACACACACACACACACACACACACACACACACACACACACACACTTTCTAAACAAAACCTTTCAAAACCTTTGAGACCACCGGGCAGGTTGTCAGTCCATCAAGAGACGCACTTTGATCTCAGACAGGGTGGTCAGAGTGTGTCTGTCGGTACTTGGAGTGTGAGTGTGGGAGCACAGGCATGCTGATCCACACACACACTGTGTGTGTGCAATGTCTGTACAGCAGGGCCTGGTCTCCATTTGTCTTGGACCTCCTCAATCTGTCACATCTGTGTGGAATGACCACCCCACATTAAACAAATTCACAGGCAGACATCTCCTACTCTCAGAACTGGAGTGGAAGCAAGTCCCCCTCAACCTCAAGGGACTGCCTATGAAGAACACGACAGGTACATATAACAGTGAGGGACACGGTTACAGGGAATGGCTTTGTGTCTACAGCGGAATATTGCTATTGATGCCCGTTTATTCACAGCTTTTTTTTGTAAAACTTAGTTTAAAGCTGAAGAGGTCACTGCAAAAGTACACTGAGTGCTTTTCTGATTTGTACCAAAATCAACCCAATGCACTCCAGTCACGTGTGGAAACCTCAGACTAAATAAAGATTAAGTAAGAACTGTCTACACTGAAGTATGGAAAACACAAAAATTCATCTAGCTTTCAAAACAGATAAAACGAGACTGGTTGTTGTTCGGTAGCTTTTAGATTTCAAGAGTATTTGGACCAGGACAAAGGCAAACAAGGAGCAAGGGAATCCAAGACTCACAAGTTCAATTAATCCTGAAATTAAAACTGAAAATGCTCGAAGCACTCAGCAGACCAGACAGCATTTGTAGAGCGAGAAACAGAGTGAAACAGGCAGAAGAGACAAAGGGTCTTCAACCTGAAACATTAACTATTTTCCCTCTCCACAGATGCTGCCTGCCCTGCTGAGTGTTTCCAGCATTCTCTGTTTTTATTTCCGATTTCCAGCACCTGCAGTTTTCTCTGAGTTCTCAATTAAACCTGCATTTCTACCACCACATCTTGGGCAGAGTCATTTTCCCTGATGGTCTGAAATGGTTATTGAGAGATCGGGGTTGTCCCCTTGCATAGTCAGAAGAAGTGATAATTCCCTTTTCTCCCTGTAGTGCTTGGTGGCCCCCGTTCCTGTGGTAGGCACAAAAAACAAGCGGGCACGGGTTTGTGAGAGGAAGGTGTTTCAAAGGGGACCTGAGGGGCAAGTGTTTTAACGCAGAGAGTGGCTGATATCTGGAAGGTGCTGCCTGAAGAGGCGATGGAATCAGATACAATCGCTGCATTTGAGAGACATTTAGACAGACACTTAAATAGGCAATGTACAGTAGGATCCAGTCCTAGTGCAGGCAAATAGGATTAGTGTAGATGGGCAAAAAGGTCGGCATGGGCTTGATGGGCCAAAGGGCCTGTGTCTGTGCGGTACAACTCTGTGACAAATTATTGTTTCAGTGGCTTATTGCGAGTATATCTCCCACTGGTTTTCTCTAGATTTTGTTGTCTATGCACAGGTACTTTGATTACAGCAATGTAGGGAAGGAATGAGTAATGACACTGCCCTTCAAAAAAGTTTCCACTGAAAGCTATCTTATTCTGTGAAGTTGAACAAGAATTCTCCCCAAGTGTGAACCCTCTGTGTTTCCTTCCGTTAATCCGTTTGTCCTGTGTTGTGGTTTTGATGTAAATACGTTTATTTCACACGGCAGAATTGGTGTCTCGGGGACAGAGTCTGTGACTGGGACTGAGGTGACAACCTCTGGTTCCCCAATACTTATTTGGGGGGGGGGGGGCAAACGTCTGCTGCCCCAGCTGTCTGAGATTGGAGACAGTGAAGGGGTGGCGAGAGGGGGTGGTGGGGTCGAGCCAGGTGCAGGCAGGGCACGTGGGGAAACTGACAGTGTGTTTCTGGGTGGATAGGACACCGGAGGTAACAGCAGGGGGAGAGAACCCATCGCTGGGGATTCTCTGGCTACGGCTAGATAGATAAGACGGGGCTGACAGAGTGCGATCCCAGCTGGCTGGGCAGTGGTGGAGAGGATGGGGAGGAGGATGGCGTGGTCAGCACGTCAAAGGTGATGAGGGAAGCAGAGAATCAGAATCAGTTTATTCTCACTGACTTATGTAATGTGCAATGTGTTGTTTTGCAGCACCAGTGCAAGGCATAAAGTTACTAGAAGTTACAAATATAAATAAATAGTGCAAAAGAGGAATAGCAAGGTAGTGTTCATGGGTTCATGGACTATTCAGAAATCGGTAGTGTACGGTAGTGTAGCGGTTAGCGTAACGCTATTACAGCGCCAGCGACCCGGGTTCAATTCTGTCCGCCGTCTGTAAGGAGTTTGTACGTTCTCCCCGTGTGTCTGCGTGGGTTTCCTCCGGGTGCTCCGGTTTCCTCCCACATTCCAAAGACGTACGGGTGAGGAAGTTGTGGGCATGCTATGTTGGCGCCGGAAGCGTGGCGACACTTGTGGGCTGCCCACAGAGTACTCTGCGCAAAAGATGCATTTCACTGTGTGTTTCGATGTACATGTGACTCATAAAGGTATCTTATCTAATCTTATCTTATCTGATGGCGGAGGGGAAGAAGCTGTTCCTGAAACGTTGAGTGTGGGTCTTCAGGCTCCTGTACCACCCCGCCGATGGTAGTAACGTGAAGAGGGCATGTCCCAGGTGGTGAGGGTCTTTAATGATGGAGGCCGCCTTCTTGAGGCACCGCCTCTTGAAGATGTCCTCGGTGGCGGGGAGGGTTGTGCCTGTGATGGAGCTGGCTGAGTCTACAACCCACTGCAGCCTCTTTCGATCCTGCGTATTGGAGCCTCCGTACCAGGCGGTGATGCAGCCAGTCAGAATGCTCTCTACCGTACATCTGTAGAAATTTGTAAGAGTCGTTGGTGACAGACCAAATCTCCTGAAACTCCTAAGCAGAGGGAGAGATCATCTTTGTGATTAATGTGGCAGGGACAGAGCCCTGGTTGAGCGGGGAGGGGGCTTAAACAAGGAGCATTGGCAAAGGTGGGTGTGGATTTCGGAAGTCACAAAAAGTTCAGGGACTTTGGAGAGGGAAGGGAGGGAAGGGAGGGTGGAAGGGAAAGGACAGGGTGAAGGGTCATCGAGAGAGGTGAAGGGGCAGGGCATCATTACCTGAGGAGACAGGAGCATTAACTGTATTCGCTAACAGGGGGACCAGAGGGAGAAGCCTCTGCGGTTCAGCAGGAATAGCAGGAGTTGGGTCTTGTGAACAGGATGAGCTCGGAGGGCTCATCAGGGGATGGGAGAGAAACCAAAGGAAGCTGTGAGTTTGGGACGAGGGCTGGGGAACTGGGGGAAGGGAGTGAAGTCACGGAGGGAGTAGTCTGGGACTTACTGGCATAGATGTCCTCATATTTTGAAGTTGGAGGTGTGGGGGGAGGAGACAGGGTAAGATAAGATAAGATAAGATAAAATAAGATAAGATAAGATAAGAGGAGGGTAGAGGAGTGGAAGGAGAGGGTTTGCAGGAGAGATGATATCTCCAGGATTATCTTCACTTTCCAGAACAATCCCAGAACAGTGGTTGGTTTGACGGATGAGAGCAGGTCTGGCCAGTGACAGGCAGAATTAGTGATCAGGCTTCCAAAGAATATCTTTGGCTCTAACCCACACAACACAAACCCACACTGGCAGCTGCATACAAGCAGAAAGTTCAATCAATTAAGAACTTTGAAATTCACAGGTCACTGTGTTCCTAATAATAGACATCGAGAAGGTGGATTGCTACATTAAAATCTAATTCTGTTTTTAGAGTCATAGAGTCACAGAGTTATACAGCACGGAAACAGGCCCTTCAGCCCAAATGGTCCATGCCGACCAAGGTGCCCACCCAGCTAGTCCCATTTGCCCATGTTTGGCCTGTATCCTTCTAAACCTTTCCTATCCATGTACTTATCCAAATGTCTTTGAAATATCATTACTGTATTCATCTACTTTCTCATACACCCACCACCCTCTGCATGAAGAAGTTGCCCCTCAGGTCCCTTTTAAATCTTTCCCCTCTCACCCTAAACCTATGCCCTTCAGTTTTTCATTCCCCTACCCTGGGAAAAAGACTGTGTGCATCCACCCTATCTATGCCCCTCATGATTTTGTACACCTCTATAAGATCACCCCTCAGTTTCTGACCCTCCAAGGAATAAAGTCCCAACCTGTTTTGATAATTATTAAAATCTTAACTCATACTAAACCCTGCACTGATGGTTTGATCCTAATTTCAAGCAGTTCAAATGATGGAATGTTATATTTAAAATGTATTGGTTGCTGCAAAGTCTAACGCACATGCAGGCTGGCAGTGATTCTAGTGGGTTTGGTAGTTCTAATTCAGTAAGGCAGATGTGCAGCAGACTGAAGGTTGACCTTAAACCTGATGCCAGTTACTTGTCAGCCTATTTTAGGAATTTGCCCTGATATGATGCCAGATCTGAGCATGCATTGGGAGCTCAGGAACAGAGGCCAGGATGGGAACCTCCAATCCTAAGTCTCCAAACTGTGCTCCCGCTGAGTGTTACCACTGAGACCACAAATTAACAAATGTTTCTTCTCGATGTTTACTGAGGAGAAAATTATCATTGCTCAAGAGATAAGGGAAATAAGTAGAGATGTTTTGGAGGACGTTTATATTACCGGGGAGGAGGTACTTGCAGCCTTACAACGCATTAAGGTGGATAAATTCCCAGGGCCTGACCGAGCTAATCCTCCGACATTGTGGGAGGCTGGAGAAGAAATTGTGGAGGCCCTTGCGGAGATTTTTACTTCATCGTTAGCCACTGGTGAAGTTCCTGAAGACTGGAAGGTGGTTAATGTTGTTCTGTTGTTTAAGAAGGGGAGCAAGGACAAGCCAGGGTCAGTCTGATGTCAGTAGTGGGGAAGTTACTGGAGGAAATTCTGAGGGACAGGATCTACCAGCATTTGGAGAGACTGAGTCTGATTAGGAGAAGTCAGCATGGCTTTGTGTGTGGAAAGTCATGCTTGACAAACATTTTCAGAATCAGAATCAGGTTTATTATCACTGACAAATGTCGTGAAATTTGTTGTTTTGTGGCAGCAGTGCAGTGCAAGGCATAAAAATTACTATAAGTTACCCCTAAATAAATAAATAGTGCGTAAAAGGAATAATGAGGAAGTGTTCATGGACCGTTCAGAAATCTGACGGTGGAGGGGAAGAAGCTGTTCCTAAGTCGTAGAGTGTGGGTCTTCAGGCTCCTGCACCTCCTCCCTGATGGTAGTAACGTGAAGGGGGTGTGTCCTGGATGGTGAGGGTCCTTAGTGATGGATACCGCCTTTTTGAGGCACCACCTCTTGAAGATGTCCTCGATGGTGGGGAGGTTTGAGCCTGTGATGGAGCTGGCTGAGTCTACAACCCTCTGTAGCCTCTTTCAATCCTGCACATTGGAGCCTCTATACCAGGCGGTGATGCAACCAGTCAGAATGCTCTCCACCAAACATCTGTAGAAATTTGCAAGAGTCTTTGGTGACAGACCAAATCTCCTCAAACTCCTAATGAAGTAGAGCTGCTGGCGTGCCTTCCTTGTGATTGCATCAATGTGTTGGGCCCAGGATAGATCTTCTGAGATGCTGACGCCCAGGAACTTGAAGCTGCTCACCCTTTCTACCGCTGACCCCTCAATGATGACTGGTGCGTGTTCTCCCGACTTCCCCTTCCTGAAGTCCATGATCAGTTCCTTGGTCTCGCTGACGTTGAGTGCAAGGTTGTTGTTGCGACACCACTCAACCAGCCGATCTATCTCACTCCTGTACACGTCCTCGTTGCCATCTGAGATTCTGCCAACAGCAGTGGTGTCATCAGAGAATTTATAGAGTCCTTTTAGAGTTCTTTGAAGAGGTAAGCAAAAAGGATGATGAGGGTAGGGCAGTGGATGTTGTCCATTTGGACTGTAGCAAGGCCTTCAACAAGGTCCCACATGGCAGGCTGGTCTGGAAGGTGAGGTCCCATGGAATCCAGGGAGAGCTCCTTAGGTGGATTCAAAATTGGCTCGGAGTTAGGAAGCAGAGGGTGGTGGTTGGAGGTTGTTTCTCTGAATGGAGACCGGTGACTAGTGTGCCACAGGGGTTGGTGTTGGGATCCTTGTTATTCGTTATTTGTATTAATGATTTGGATGCGAATGTACAAGACTCAATCAGTAAGGTTGCAGATGACACCGAATTAGGAGGTGTTATTGATAGTGAAGAAGGTTACCATAGATTATAGGAGGATCTTGATCAGTTAGGGAAACGGGCCGAGGAGTGGCAAATGGACTTCAATACAGATAAGTGTGAGGTGATGCATTTTGGAAAGTCAAACCAGTGCAGGACTTGTACTATGAATGGTAGGGCACTAGGGAGTGTAATGGAACAGAGGGACCTCGGAGTACAAGTGCACAGTTTGTTGAAAGCAGCGTCACAGGTAGACAGGGTGGTGAAAAAGGTGTTTAGCACACTGGCCTTCATCAATCAGGGCATCAAGTACAGGAGTTGGGACATCATGTTGCAGTTGTACAAGTCGATGGTGAGGCTACACTTGAGTACTGTGTATAGTCTTGGTCGCTCTGTTATAGGAAAGATGTGGTTAAACTGGAAAGAGTGCAGAGAAGATTTACGAGGATGTTGCCAGGACTAGAGGGCCTGAGTTATAGGGAGAGGTTGGCCAGGCTAGGTCTTTAGTCCCTGAATGAGGAAACCTGGTGTTTCCCACAACGTGCTGGTCATCCAAGTGGTGAAGACATTAATGTTCTGAGCTAGTGGGCATAAGAGGGCATCACAAATGAGCACCCCTATCCTAAAGACTGTCGATCGTAAAATAATAATCAAACGAACTTCATTTCAGAAAGAAACTGAGTTAACATTTCAGGCTGAAGACAAATACATGTGGGGAATGGAGAGAGAGTTTCCACAGATGCTGCCTGACCTGCTGAGTATTTCCAGCATTTTCTGTTTTTGTTTCAGATTTCCAGCATCTGCAGGCTTTTGATTTTCATTTTTGATGCTAAGCTCTAAAAGCCAACTTCATAAAGCAGATCAGCCAAATCACATTGCATAAGGTTATTTGCTGGTGTTGCATGCTGTGTGTGATTGCAAGTTACAGCTGGCGTAATGCTGTGCTGGTTATTACACCTGATTATGATGGCATTGCCGTGTGAAGCATAATAACTTTGTGTGATGGATGGTAGCATTGCAGCTGCTCTTTCTGTGGCATCTCCACATCGCACATATACCATTTAATTTTGGCTGTCTGCAGGACTGGTATTTTGAATGTCTAAAAACTACAGCAGAAGGCTTGGTGTTTTATATGTAACCCAGTGTTAAGCATTCTGTGCAGATGGCCATGATACAGAATTCATGACCTGAAGGTAATTCAATCACAAGAATGCACAAGGACACAACAAAATAGGGGCAGGAGGAGGCCACTCGGCCCTTCAAACCTGCCCCACCGTTCACTATGGTCATGACTGATCTGCCCCAGACCTCAACTTCTCTTCTGTGCCAGTTCCCCATAACACCTCAATGTCCCAACCATTTGACAAATTATCTACCTCTACTTTAAACATATCCAATGATCCGGCCTCCACAACCCTCCGGGTCAGAGAATTCCAGAGATTCACCACCCTCTGAGAGAAGAGACTTCTACACACCTTGATTTGAAATGACCTCCCCTTATAACTATGTTCCCTTGTTCAAGACTCTCCCACCAGTGAAAACATTCTGACATCTACCCTGTCAAAGCCTCCTTGGGATCTGGTATGTCTGAATAAGATCACCCCTCTGTCTTCTAAACTCTAAGGAATACAGACCCAATCTGTTTAGCAGCTCCTGATAGGACAACCCTCTCATCTTATTGTGTGCAGTTCTGGTCGCTCCATTACAGGAAGGGTGTGGAGGCTTTGGAGTGGGTGCAGAAGAGGTTCACCAGGATAAAGCCTGGATTAGAGGGTTATGTGCTATAAGGAGAGGTTGGACAAACTTGGGTTGTTCTCTCTGGAGAGGCGGAGGCTGAGGGCAGACCTGATAGAGGTTTATAAGGTTATGAGAGGCATAGATAGAGTAGACAGCCGGTATATTTTTCCCAGGGTAGAAATGTCAAGTACTAGAGGACATCCATTTAAGGTGAGAGCGGGAAAGTTTAAAGGAGATGTGCGGAGCAAGTTTTTACACAGAGAGTGGTGGGTGTCTGGAATGCACTGCCGGGGTGGTGTTGGAGGCAGATCTGATAGAGGGGTTTAAGAGGCTGTTAGACACATGAATATGCAGGGAATGGAGGGACATGATTCACGTGCAGGCAGAAGATATTTAGTTTAATTTGGCATCATGTTTGGCGCAGACATGGTGGGACGGAGGACCTGCTCCTGTGCTGTGCTGTTCTATGTTCTATCCCAGGAGTTAGCCAGTAAATCTCCCTTGGACTGTCTCCAATGCTACTGTATCCGTTCTTAGGTATTGAGTAGATTCACCAGAGAAAATAACATTGGAGGGGTTTGGGGACAGAGCTGGAAAATTGAACTGACTGGATTCTGCTTCCAGAGAGCCAGCATAGGATTGACGGGTCGGATGGCCTACTTCTGTGAAAAGGACCGATGATTTCTCGTCCTTTTTACACAAAGGAAGTCTCCTCTTTCTCTTCGACGTGCTAGAAATTATACAAAAGTTTTATATTTTTTAATGTGATAGTTTTTGAGCCGGTTTTGTGCTTGTTGACTTCGATCCATCTCCCGGATGGGAAGCAACTGATCCCTCGATCCCGAGAATCCATTTTCACCCCATAAACTTGTTTATGAATCCAGAATAGAAACTTATGACCATCACCAATCAACAGCGACATTGCACCAGTTATTCATGTGTTAATTTTAT